>NC_137637.1:30261453-30588953 GCF_963383615.2 Lipophrys pholis | reverse complement strand
AACTTTAATCCAGGCTCACCCACCACAAACAGGTTACTGTGTTTACCCAGGCTTTACAGGTGCAAAGGAATCAATTTTAATGAAAAATAAACAAACAAACAAACACCACGTAGGAAACAAAAGATTCAAGTGGAAATACATGAAGGTTGGGCAATAACATATTTCTAAAAACCTGCCCCAAACAGGAAGTTATGTGTTTAGTTTTCAGGAGAGATGTTGTAATCTTTAGTCTTTCAAAATCCTGCAGGCAACAGCACAATTTAGATTTTATTAGATTTGATAATGTTGAACGGAAAGCATCCCAACTCGCTATGTTGTTTGTTTTTATGGTTGCTGGACAGGAATGAGCATTCATTGTTTAGAAATGTGCTTTTCATGGACAAAGTCTAAGTTGTAATTATTGTACAGTTGTTATCAGCGGGCAACAACTGTACATCCTGTAACATTCATCTGAACATTTAAATGTTGTGATAATGATCTCCCTTTATGTGAGGTCAGTGTTAATGCATTAAATGTTATTTCTGAAAGACTTCAGGCGCTGCGGTCAGTCCGGAGGCGGTTTGTTCAGTTCGCCACAGGTGAACATTTGGAGGATTGGGTTGAAATATTTATTACATTTTCATGTATTTTGAACAAACTTTGTTCTTAACTCCGTCTACGAGGACCGGCCTGGAAGACTGTGGCCAGTCCTCGTAGACGGACGACGAGTTAAGAACAAAGTTTGTTCAAAATACATGAAAATGTAATAAATATTACATTTTCATGTCTACGGGGACTGGCCACAGTCTTCCAGGTCTGACATGTAAATGTCTTCAATACGGCCAAAAAGCTTTCAGGTCAGTTTGTCTGAGATCAAATTTATTTATTTTATTTTGGTAAAGAGTACCACACAGCTGCAGGCTTTGGAAAAGACCTCGGCGCTTCAACTAAAGTAAAGCGGGTCAGGTTTGGAGATGGATTATCCACTTTAAGACACATGTTGTGAACACATGAATGTAACAGAAAACATCAATGCAAATATGACAAAGAGCGGATTGACGCAGGCAGACACACAAGGGGGCGACTGTAAACAAACTGTAAACAAAAGACACGAGATTAAAGGAGATGTAAGTAAATATACACACAACAGTGACTTTTAAAAAGTGGCTGAGTCACAGGGAGCGTCTGAATCTTTGGGCCAGCGCTCAGGAACAACAGTCATGCCATTATTTAGCAGGTAGGAATTCAAACAGTGCAGAAAAAGTAATAAATAATGTAATTAAATCAACTTTTTTTTGGGGGGGGGGGGGGGGTAGCTTTGCTTGAACATCAAGTATGTGGATAAAAAAACACATGACATTGAATCCGAGCTGAATTCTCAGAACTTTTTCTTCTTCCAGAATTGTTGTTTAACTTTGTTATGATCACATCAGTGTTTTATTTATTAACTTATTGAAGACAAACAACCACTTCAGGCACATGATGGGTGAATCTCACAGGGGGGGGGGGGTCATTACGTTTAATGAGATGCTTGATTTTATTGAAACTAAGAGAAATTTAAACATTTGCGGGGATGATTTTGATGAAATTAATCAAATATGACGTACTTAACTCCTTAAGAAATTAAAGAATAGCTTTAACATTCATAGACGTTTTAGATAAGTTACGGTGGCCAAACTAACTGATGTCTATGAGTAATTCTCAAGTGAAATGCAAGGTACTATTTTTATTTCACGATGATTTAATGGGCGGATGAGACGCTGTGTGAAGTTTCTGAGTCTCAACAGACTGAGATGGGCCAAGCGTTATTCACAGTCAGATCCCCGACTGCGAGCGGAACAGAAAGTGATAGAGAAATCATCAGGAGATGTCAAAACACCACTGACGCACTGTGCGTGTGTCCATGGGGGTGGATGACGCTGCCACGCTGACACTGTGTGACTCAGAGTGTTTCAGCAGTGAAAGCAACATTGGCCCACAGCAGGATTTCACTCAGTCACCACAGTCACAGCTAAACTTTTCACACACACTCTCTCGTACTGTCTGCGGTGGTTGTTGACTGTATTTAAAGCCTGTTTAAACTATAAACTGTTGTGCTCTGATGCAACGATCTGAAAGCTGAGGCGCCTGTCAGCTTACAGGAAGTTGCATCATGAAGCCTATAGACACACGTCGAGCGTGTAACATGTGAGCAGCGGCGACGCAGGACGCGCCGAGACACGGTACTGATAGAACTCCTGTTACTGTATGTGAACATATTAGTCAAGAACCTTTTTAAGTGGAGTCGGGGGGGGGGGGGGGGGGGGGGGGGGATTCTGTGGCGGCGTCGCCAGCAGAGGGCGCTGCAGCACGGTCACTTGGGTTTATGTGAATGGCTCTCAAAACTTTTTACAGCGTGTACTAACAACAACAGCAGGATGAGAATACAGCAGCAGAGAGTTAAGCATGGGCAGAGAAACATATTGTCTCCTAAGATGAGGATTGTTTGTTGGTTCTTTTTAATTTCTTTTAAATTTTTTAAATCCTCCACATCTACAGTGTACAAAGCAGCATTTTAACGCCTATTAAATCATGCTGCGTTTGTACCGTTTTGGTGCCACTAGAGGGAGCCATCCCCACAGTTTGAGAGTCAAATCAACGGTCTCTGTAGTGAAGCCTGTAGGTAACACAATCGGCTCGGCAGACAATTTTCTGCAGGAACACAACCACTTTAGTGTGGTTTTCATTTATTTCTCAGTATAAACATGAAAGCATCAATTTGGTCTCATGTTGGAGGAAAGTCACCAGAGTTACATCAACTAACTTTTTCAAAGCTACAAAAAATTTATCTTATGACCATTTCTGAGGTTGTGTGATGAAAAATATGTCAAACAAAGAAAGTCCTGTCATCTTCATTTAAGTAAAAAAAAAAAAACCTGTGAACCACAAAAGCCACAAAAAACATTTGTTGCACTCCAGTTTAACACAGTACTAGAACAAAGTGTTTGTACTGCTAGTCAGTAATTATTTGTCAAATGTGTCACATTTATGTTATTACAGCCCATTAATATATAAGAAGTCTATATATGAACATTACTTTGTGAGATAATTAACATGGCCTGGACCCAGTCAGAGAATGGTGGTGTGTGGTTGAATCTGTAAAGTCTCACATTACAATCCAGATAATCCGCAGCTCGGGTGACAGCAGGCGACACTGGAGATATATTTCAACATCAAGCTACAATTTGAGATTATCAATTGGATAAATAAATATATATATATCTATATATATATCTATATATATATATATATAAAATGTAATCAATTGCATACTGCTCAGTGACAGACGGTTCAACACTTCATACAGATGGTTATTTGGAAAAACATAACAAAGGATGTTTCTCATAAAAATGTCTCACTTCATCATGAAGCGTGTGGAAGATGATGATGAATGAAATTAATTATCCACTTTGGTTCTGAATGTGAACAATTCTTAGATGGATTTTGTGTTTAAATGCTTGAATCTTCGGGCTCTTTGAGTACAAGTATTTAAATTAATCATGCGACTTGTTTTCTCCAATAACAGATGAGCATGAACGCAGCCGCCGCCGCCAGGTCTCAGCAGTGTTTGAAGAGGTTACTGGACGAGCCGCAGGACAATTTGCTCAAATGTAAACGAGCCCGTTTGGCCCCGCCCCCACCGTCCACCGGCCTCTCGCCCTGCCTCAGGCCCACGAGCCCCACGCCGAAAACCAGCCAGAGCCAATCTCCTTTCCGTGTCGGACCATATGTACTTCTCGAGCGCTGCGAGCGGGAGAACACCTACAGGGCTGTGCATGCGCACACAGAGAAGCAGTACACCTGCCAGGTAACACGCGCAACATTTTATTTATTTATTTTTTTATACATCCTTATAGTTCCTGTTGACTGGACCACGTCATGTTTTATATATTCATAAATTGTCTGTACCTGTCGTGGTTTCAGGTGCTCCCTCTGCGAGGTTACCAGGAGCGCCTGGCGGCGTACGCGCGGGTCGGTAGTCATGACAACATCTGCGGGCTGCTGGACGTGGTGATTGGCCAAGAAAACGTGTACGTCTTCCTGCCCGGTCACCATGGCGACATGCACGCGTACGTGCGCGACAGGAAGCGATTGAGCGAGGAGGAGGCGGGGCTTCTGTTCACGCAGATGCTCAACGCCATCGTGCACTGCCACCATCACGGGGTGGTGCTCAGAGACCTGAAGCTCCGCCGCTTCGTCTTCATGGACAAGTACAGGTGAGACCCAGTGTGGCACTATTCCTACATCATACGACAAACTGCAGAGCAGAATGAACACTTTCACATCATATAGTTGCAGCTCAGGCTCATTATGAACAATGATGATTAACTAGTTTGAAAAAAAATCATCGTTCATTATGAGCAAAAAAATTACAAATAATTTAACAATTTCCTACTTAAGTTTGTCAACCATAAAATTCACTCATTGAGGGTTACTTAAAAATAATTTTATTGTTAAAAAACATGAAGTTTATAATATTATTGTATCTCCTCAGAATGAATCTCTGTAGTAGCTGCGTTAGAATTAGCAGTGTCCATGAGACTGACACAATAAATACTGACAGTACTAATAAACTCATTCATGCCCCTGTGGTACTACCAACGCTCCTGCTGTTAAACCAGAAAATGAAAGTCTTACTGTTTGATGTCCCGCAGGACTCGCCTCGCCCTGCTCGGCCTTGACGACTGCGTCCTCCTGCACGGTAACCACGAGGACGACTCTCTGAGGGACAGACACGGCTGTCCCGCCTACGTTGGCCCCGAGCTGCTGACCAACGGCGGCAAGTCCTACTCGGGCCGCGCGGCGGACATTTGGAGCCTGGGCGTGACTCTGTACACCATGCTGATTGGACGGTACCCCTTTCAGGACACGCAGCCCGCCACGCTGTTCGCCAAGATCCGCCGCGGCGCCTACAGCCTGCCCGACTGGCTGTCGCCACAGGCCAAGTGTCTGATCGGCTGCATGCTGAGGAAGTCGCCTCCCGAGAGACTGAAGGCGTCCGAGCTGCTGATGCACCCGTGGCTCGCCAATCCGTGCACGGCGCCACACAACGCGCAGAAGACGCAGCACGGCTCGCCCACGACCACCCAGAGCAAACAAGATGACCAAGTGGTTCCAACATGGACTGAAAAACATTAAGTTATACACACACACACACACACACACACACACACACACACACACACACACACACACACACACACACACACACACACACACACACACACGTGGAAACCCAACTGAGTGATGATGAATCAAAACTGTACCTGTAAAACCAAGTTTGAACTATTTAATATTGTCAGTCAACTTTCACTATTGACCACCACTTTCACTATTTTTAAATGTCAGATACAATAAGCACAATTACACAGTTAAAGTTAAAAAAAAAAGAATAAAAAAGTCAAGATGCTGTAAAGGTTTTGGAGCAGTCCGTGTTCACCATGACGACGCAGTCAATAGGTGAATGATCGTATCTGCAAATATAGAATTTAAAGAATCATTGCAATTCAAATAATTAAAAATAAAAAATCTTATGTGTTTTGAGTTGCAGAATGAAACACTAACATTTTCTGGTAAATTGACTTTTTTTTCTTTTTTTTTTTCCTTTAAACCTAATATCAAGTTCAGGACAAGGAAAACAAACATCAGCAGAACTTATTTACGCAGCCACTCAGTTGGTTTTTTACAAGTGTCAACTCTCATGAGAACAGGAACACTACAGACTCACTCTGATCCTGGATTACTTGACCCTCGCGTGCCTTTCATGTCCCAGTAGCTGCGTCTCGGCTGTCAGACGCCTCACCCTGAACCTGCTTCTCTCAAAATAACCATTTGTATTACGGCAGACTGACCTCAGACCCCATCTGGACTAAAAGTGTCTTCATGCACAGAATCTCATACTTTAATAGCTTACAAAGTTTGTTTCGACTCAAAAAGTGGCGATCAAAAGCCTCAATAACTTGGACCTTGGACATTTCCAATGTACGGCGTTACCTGAACGCACCATCTGAATACAAACCGCTTGAGAGAGGCGGGGCCTGAACTGGGACGCAGCTTCTTCCTGTCAGTGTTTACACTTCTGATTCCTCCCTGTAATTCTGAGAAGGATGTGTCAGTGTTTGAAAAGTCACCAGCAAACACAGATCACCCGGAGCGACTCAACGCAGCTTCGGTGTTTTTTTTTCCTGCACTGACGCATCAGTTACTGAAAATATGTTTCTTGTTATCTTAAGATCAAAACCTTGTATGGTCATTTTGTGTTTGAAATAACTTTTGTTTTGTTATACGCCGATGACTAGTCTTCATGTAAGAGGACATCTAATCAGTTTATTCTGGGACTCTTCTGGTTCTCACAGACCTGAAGGACTCGCTGCATCGTATCAAGTGGCCGTTAACCAGAAATAACAGCAAGTTTCATTTCCGATGACGAGGAAAGTATTTCCACCGCATCACTGTAACCCGGAGAATTTAATCCAGTGATAACCAGGGTCGCGGTGAAGAAAATAACCAAGTGATGATCTTGAGATAACAGGACTGAAGTTGTTTCTATCGGCCTGAAAGAGCGATTATGACCCAGCATTAGGGCTTCTGGTGTGCTGTGTGATAGCGAGCTCAGTTACAGCTGGAGAAGAAAGACTTTTTTTTGTAAAATAAAAAAATGTAAAAAAAGAAAGAAAAAAAAGCCTCCGTCTCAAACTTGTTTTGTAGATATTCACTCTCGTTGCCAACTAAAGATTAGAGAAATACCTGCAAAGTGGTCCAGATCTGTTTCAGGATGATCTTCAGTGACGCCTCATGACCGGGAATTCTGGGTCAACACACTAAAACTGTTTTCAGTGATTCAGGAAAAAAATAAATTAAATAAAGCCTGAAGAAATGTTTTTTAATATCAATTTCTCATAGAGATACAGACTCACACTTGTGTTTAATCACAACTTCTAGCATCGGACAAAAACAAAAAAGGCATTAAACTTAGTTTTTTTTGTGCGACAGCGTCAATTAGAAAAAGAAAGAAAAAATTTTTTCCCATGAATGCAATATGCTTCGAACACATTTCTTCCAAGCAACTGCAGCTGTGGAGGGATTGTGTGAATATACAGAAAAGCCGCAATATGCAATTTCTATAATGTGCGGAAGGCGTGAAGAACAAATTGATCTGAAATCAACTGCAGTCGTGACGACCTTCGGGGGAGGAGGCGAAGGGAGGGGACACACAAAAACAAAACAAAACATGAACAGAAAGTCCAGATGAGAAAACGGTCCACGTTACATCTTCATCTTCTCGGAATTGTCCAATTAACCGTCAGAAACGTCTGGCTAATGTCTGCTCAGCAGCAGCCAATCAGGAGCTGGCGTCGATGTCCATGTCGTCACCCTCTGAGCGACAGATCTCCTCCAGCGCCAGCTCTGACACACAGAAACACACATGTTAACCGACCCCCGGCGGCGTGGCGTTTATCCTGCGTGCCGATCGAATGAAGCCATCACCGTCTCTTACATCAGGACATCAACTATTGTGTGATAAGAGAGCTGGGCATTGTCGTCACGTTTTTATTCATGATCCTGCAAGTTCTACTCAATTAAGTATGGACGCATGTGATTTTTAGTCTCAGACTTAAATAGAAGATTCATAGTGAGGAAATAGCTTTAAAAAAAATGTGGTAAAAGAAGCCAAGTTTTATTACACAATTAAGAGTATAAACAGAAGCCACAGTTATATGATAGTGAAAAAATAAACGGCACTAATTTTAGTAGTTGGTGACTAATCGTCAGCGGGGAGAGGTGACAGTTAGTCACGTCGAAACGGAGGTGTGCGTGAAGAAATAACATCGAGACTCAAAGGAAATAGTAAAACCAGCTCTTCTTGAAAAGTTCACCTGACGTTGTGTGTTCAGACGTAAACATTCGTAGGCCTCTATAAATAAACACATTGGTCCTTTTTTTGTCTTTTATCTATGGGAATTGTGCCAAAAAACAAAAATTTTTATCCCGAGTGTTTTCACATGAAATGTCCCTTTTGTCTTCTGTGAAACAATGTTAAATATCTGATGATGCAGCCTGGTTTGTAGAAGCACATTGCGCGTTCTGCCCCTAACAGCAGCGTTAGTTTGCTCAAATCTGCAGGATGTGCAAACCACGTTCATTATTTAACGGATGTATGCAAAGAAAATGTAACTCGGACGTCGTTTCGGGGAGCGTGAGGCGCAACACCAACACCGTAATCGAGCTGAAGATAGAATTTCAGAGGAGACTTCGGTGTCACCAGGTGGTGTTTGGGATATAAAAAGCTGCAGCTTTATGTGCGCGCACACAGCAGATCCATAAAATATTCCACCTCTGCTGTTACAAGATGGTCTTCAGCCCACACAACATTGACTGGAGTGTGAACTTGTTTTTCATTAGTGGTGATGGCGCATACACACAGTTTAGTTTGGATCACCTTTGAATCAATTATTAACTGAAAGGAGTACGAACATGAGATTTAATTAAGAATATCCTGGAAAGTCCATCTCACAGGCTGGTTCCAAACAACCTCAACATCCAATGACCTACTGAAACTTTGGCCAAATTGTCTTTCTATCATTTATTTTTTCATTATGTGTTGCACACGTCCATTTGATGGTCAGGCTACAGTTAACAAGGGGTAGAGGTTAGGGTTAAGTATCAGCTATGGCTAAGCTCAGAGTGAACGTGTGTGTGTGTGGGTGTGTGTGTACGTACCCTCACTCTCGCTCAACTCGGGGATCTTCCTCAGCGTGTCTCGCACCGCGGGGATCACCTGGTCGTACATGTGCAGCAGCGGCCTGCAGCTCTCCGAGAAGCTGCTGTGATGCAGCAGCAGCCAGTGCAGCAGCAACAAACACTCTCTGAGCAGAGACGCCGCCATGCCGCGCCACCACGGCCCGGAGGAGGCTGAGCGCCGCTGCAGGGGCGGCGTCGAGACTGGAGGAAAACAGAGGCTGGGTGAGATAAAGGTTTTCCCCACAACGAAGCTTTTTCTTTAGGGTCTGGAGCGGGACGGACCTGCCGAGTCCGTTGGACCCTCGGATCCACGAACCTCCAGCCACTGGCGATGGAAAACGATCACCACCGTCTGGACCAGCTGTGACAGAAACCACTGGGTCAAATAAGAAGTTGAGTGTAAGGTTGAACAGAGCAGACAAGAGTCGGAGAAATCTACCTCCGTGTTACAGAGACAGTTGCTCGGTAGACTCGAGGTCCAGGTCTCGGCTCTCTGAGTCATCAGTCTGCTCAACAAGCGAACCACCTGAGACAAAACAAAAACAAACAACTGACGAAGTGTTGTCAATCCTCAAATAAAGAAAACGTTCGACGTTCGCTTTATCAGAGCAACAACAGAGTCATGACGAACTCTCTTTTTAACTCGTAAAGATTGGATTTCAACTTCAAGAAAGCCACTGAAGAGTTCGACTAGAAGTTGAGTAAAGACTGATTATTAATTCTGAGTAATTACTCACTGTGCAGAAACAGATCTGAAAAGGTGGAAGGTGTGTATACAAAGGACCTAATATTCAAATCCAGCTGTTATGGAGAGTTTTGGAGAGTAATGTACAGTATTTTTATGTATTTGGGGTTCAAGGAAAATGTCTTGTGGGTTGTAATAATGAGGTGCAGGTCCCCACCCGAAACCAGCAGCTGTTGTAAATGCGTTACAAAAGTGCAGAGGGAAATTGAACCGACATCACAAATGATGGTGTGAATTGTTGGCATTACTCGTCCAACTGAACTCACAGCAAAGCAAAATAGTGTATGAAGGGATTAAAATTTCTTTTAAGTCACTTAGTCCGACCATCTTGCATGGTCTATTGTTAAAATTGCCCAACAAATACTGATTATTCACTTGAAATACACACATAGACACAAAAATATACAAAAGGTCAGGGTCAATTAATTTAAGCCGATATTTTCTGCACTCACCTGCTTTCATTGTGCCATTTTTTGGTCACCGTTTGTTTTTTTGATAAATCTTGTTTTTTATTGGGAACCTGACTCAGCCGTCATTATTGGTCAGTACAAAGAATATGACTTGAAAATTATTATTCACAACTTTCTAGTCTGGTAGCCCTTCGTATGACTTCGTAACCTGCAATTCCAGTAAGTCTTGCTGTGGGCCAACTATAATAAATCTCATTGTACTCTAGTATCATTCGTTCATCCACCTTAAATACTGCTTCATAGAACTTGTGGTCGTGGGGCACTGTTGCCAATCGAAGGCATGTACACCCTGAACAGCTCATCGGTTCATCACAGTACAAACAGAGAGAGAGAAACGATCACATCTGAGTCACCAATGATCCTCAATTATATGTTTTTGGACTTTAGAAAGGAAAGCAGAGTACCTTCAGATCCAGCAGAACGCAGTCTGTGTGTGTTGCCCTGTTTTCTGGTCTGGTCCGGATTACCTGGAGCAACTTCAGGAAAATACAAGGGTCTAATAATAATAAAAAAAAAATAAAAAAAAATAAAACAAAATTAGATGCTGACGTTCAGCTGTATGAACATATAAGAAGTACCAACTGTGCTGTTGTGGCATGGAGCGCCTTACCGTGCTGAGAGCAGAGCTGCCTGGCCGGCGTTTGGTGGTCGCACATCGACGTGAGGACGCCGACACACTCCAAAACCATCTGCAACCGGCACTCTGCTGACACACACACACACACCCGCTGCAAAACACACTGCAACCTGTGAGAGACGGACAGAGGACGACAGCTCAGCCGTGATCTCGACGGAGGAAGAGATCAGCATTTCAAATACAATGTAATAACTACATACAGTATGTCTGCATAAGATTATAAGATGAACCAAAGTCAAGCAACTGTGTCCAAATTAACAAAATTAAACAACTTGAAATGACAAATTTACGGAATATGAGATGAAATTTTAGGCCTGTTTGAAGAAGGAAACAAAAAAACAACATGTAAAGGTTCAAAACATTTGACAACAATATTTTTAGAATTGATTCATGTGTTAACCATGATCAGGTGAAATGGTCAATATCACTATTATGTAAAGCCGACGGCAGAAGACTTCAGAATATGGCAGCTATTTGTTTTATTTTAAGGTCTGGATTCAGGAGACAGACGAAATTGGAAAAAGATGACAACTCCCACGACAACTCCTAACAAAAATATATATATATACATTTCTTTTATTTTTTATTTATTTATTAAATTTTTTAAATCAGCTGCTGTTTCATGTTGCCGTTTAACATTTCCTAAATGTCCGGACTTGTGTCTTAAGTGTGTTTTAAATATGTGTTGTATTTTATTGTTTGGGGCCTTTTTAAAGAAAACTTTAATAAAGGCAGATAATAAAGTTTATAAATTAAATCAAATCAAATAAAGTTACGACTGTGGTGATCATTTCTCAGGAAGTTCATTTTCTCTGAATGAGTCATTGGTACATTTCAAACCGGGTGATATCCCGCCGTGTACCTGTCAGTGTGTGTTTGCGGCGTCCTTTCTGTGAGAACACACAGCGTCCGCATGGCGTTGATGGAGATCTCCTCCCCCTGAGAGCTGCTCCCACCGAGCCCCGGATCACACAAGCGCAGCAACGACTGCAGCAAGGCATTCTGGGAGCTGAAGCCGACACCTGAAGCAAAACATTCAACCTAACACCACAGAGAGAGAATTTTAATAAACGCACTCAATGTAAGTGACAAATAATACTAACCACAATATAAAAACCCCTCACAGATTTTATATTTGATGTCTGTCCTGTGGTGTCAGTCTGTGTTGTTTTTCTGTCTGTACCTTGTTATTTGTGTCACTCTTGTTTGACAGCACCGCTTCCACCACCTGAGGTGCAGATCAGAGAAAGGTCAAAAGGTCAGCGCCGCAGAAATTCAAACGCCTGCTTCTAAAAATCACCTGAACAGTGCTGGGAGAAATTCAAGTAACATTTGGCAAATCTGTAGAGGCACTGCCTTCACCTCGTCACTGTGAGCCAGCAGCAGATAGAGGAGCCTCAGAGCGGTTAAACCAGTCTCCTCCCTGCTGAAGCCAGGCAAACGGGTCTCCCCAGGTCTTCCGATCCCAGCTGAAGCAGCACGGCCTGCTGGGATCGAGCCGCCAGCGGATGAGTCTGAGCCACCGCCGTCAGCGGAGGGCAGCGAGTCCAGGGCCCGACAGAGCCGAGAGAGGTGAAGGTCCAGGAGAGGGAGAATGAGCACGGCTCCTGGACACGACCTGGGCAGAAGTCATTCAAAACAATATATCAGTGGTCGTAACAATCGGGACATCGGCGATTTGTGTCAAACAAGGAAAAGTGAGTCAGGTCCACTGTTTTTATTCAATCAAATTGTCTTGTGAAAAATTTTATAATTTGTGCATATACGCAATGTAAACATTTGATTTACCCGCAACCATTACAACAAATAAGATGTACTGAAGCAGCAGTGTTTCCCAATTTCTAAAAGTATCTCTATGTATGCCCTACAGTTTGTAGTTATTCATTCTCTGAAGCATTTGTTATGTTGTCTTGCTTGTGTGGAAGATCTTTTGGCATCAACAAGGAAATGTGAAGACCCCAAATGACAGGACATTATAAACAACACCTCAAAACTAATATCTATAACAAAAAGAAAAAAGTAAATTATAAAGTAACTCCTCTGTTTCTCTCTCAGTGTGTCCCACCTGAACAATGTGTACATGTGCTTTTGTTTTGTAGCTGAATTGTCAGCCTTGTGTGGGTCAGTTTAAAAACGGATTAATTCATTAACGTCAGTTGAAGTTAGTAGATCATCGAATGTTACGAGTCTGTTTGAGTAAATCAGAAATAATAAGTTCAGCTACATGTGAGAGTGCTGCGATTTTCAGCAGTAATGGTTTTAACAGGACAGTGAAGTAAACATTTGCCCCTGGAACTAAACTAAACTTCAGGAGCATAAGCAGCCTGCAGTAAGATGAGTCTTATTTCGCCACTGATTACAGATTAAGTAAAAAATACTAACTTTAAAATGCTTAAACCATCTTATTTATCAATCTCCTAAACACAGTTCCCACATGACATCACTAAAATTTAAAGTGAGTGTATAAATAACTGACAAAACAATTTAGTTTATGACGAAAGTCTTAATATTTTGAGACGCACCCGAGCGTGAACACTTTAGAGATGCCATTACATCAGCTGGCCAGGAGATGTCACTGGAGGCCACAGGCCTGGTAGGTTGAGTGGGGAGAATTTATCAAATACCTGTTATTATTGTTGCTGCTGCTGCTGCTGCTGCTGCTGCTGGGCCCAGCTGCTGGCTGGTTCTGACTCAGCATGTTGAGTCCAGTAACAGCCAGGCTCTGGACTGGACTCAGAGCCGCTCTGGGTGCTCCAGTGACGCTGGCTGTCGCGTCAGAGCGAAGCATAAAACCAGGTGAGAGTCGACTGTAACGACACACAAAAAAACCATCACTTTTTCTGAGCGAGGTCTTAAAATTGATTGTAAAACTACTGCTACAAGAATGGCTACAGTAGTGAAGAGAAGTCCCAGGATTGAGATAAAAGTGTGTCACAACATATGAGAGGTACCAGTAAATGTCGTCTCAGCCGCAGTTGCTGACAAATAAGTGCTGCAAAATATCAAGTCATGAACCAAATGCCATGTTTTGCTTTATATAGCTGCTAAACGCTGTGACCACATGAAGAGGAAGACAACACTATTCTTTAATGGATTACTTATTGCAGTATGGTAAAGACAATCTGCATCTCTTTGGATGTCGTAAAATTCAAAAGCCTTTTTCCATTTCGAGCTTAAGCCTCCAAACAAAGGTCAAGATAATGCAACTGAGAACTGAATCTCTCAAATCTCTACGATTTTGAAGCTGATAGTCCAAATGCCTTCACCTTAAGCAGTAGTTGGAGAGGACAATACATCCCTTCATTTGAGGATATAGGTTATTCAACATGTATGTGCCCATAACTATTATTATACTGTATTGGTTCAAACACCAGACAAGGTTTTATTCTGGGAAATGGTTCTGACAAAAGTGAGGTGATCTTATATTCAGGGTGTAAGGAAAAAGACTCAAAAGAGCTCGTCTTCGTCAATAAACATAATGTGATGCCAGTAATTCTAATTTGATGGTGCTCAATGTAACTGAGACTTGTAATAACCGTCAAGCTGCTAAAAATATGCCGTCACTGAGAGCAGAGTGAGAAGACGGAGAGCACAAAGAGTCTGCAAAACACAAAGAGTCAGGGAAAATCGCACGGCGGTCCTCAAAGTGGTTTACCGACAAAGAAGGAGAGGGAATGACGACTGACCGAGAAACATAAAGACAGAAAGAAGGGCTGTTATTCAGCTAAAGGCGCGGGAAGTCTCCAAAGAGCACAACATGATACTCTGATACCGAGTTTAAAAGCAGTCTGGGCTGGTGGAAAAGATTCATATAATGGGCTGAGGAACAACTGTAGTTCAGCCTGAACCCAGACTACACTAAGAAGCTGTTATCTTTTCAGCCTTATGTCATCAGTCTGAGGGGAAAAAAAACATGCAGAACTATCTGATTCAGATAGAAAATGCCAATCAAACGCAGTTTTTTTTTCTTTTCCGTTACACCCCAACATCTGTCACTGTGAACAACAAGGGGACAAATCAGTGTTTGTGAAGTTTGATTGGAAAGAGTCTCACTGACAGAAGTAAACTTCCTCCACATGTTGTCCTGGAGCACAAAACTGCTCCGAAAAAGATTCCATCATACGTGCAGGAACAGGGCTGCATGATAGATGTGTGTACTTTTACAATACATGGTCTGCAACCCCTTTATTCCCTCTAAATGTGAGCCTTGTAAAAAGGAATCTTATATTTGAACCAATACGACCACCGACTGCTCTATAAACGACTCGCTCGACTCAAATCTTTTTATTCTCTCCTGTCGATCGAGAGGTTTACTGGATTGAACTATACTTCATTGTCAATGTTGCCACGGTTACAGGAAGATTTTTTATTTATTTATTTTTTACCTGGATGTTGTCAGGTTGATGTCAGTCAGACTCATAGACAGCAGATGAGAGAGACCGAGGCTGCTGGGAGACAGAGGCTGCTGCAGCAACAACCCCAGCAGGACGCCACCTAAAGAAGAAAACAGGATAAACACCCAGGTCATGAAAATCACTTTTTATAATGTGAATCCACATACCGCTCGAGCTCAAGGTGCTGTGCAATATGAACCCCCAGTGTGAGTCTGTCTGCATGTGCATGTGCAGTTGTTGTTGTATTCATGGACACGTCCAATTTATTTGATCATATAACCAAAACCAGATTTAGAGAGATTATTGACATTTTAAAGCCCAATATGCTTTGTATTTTGTTTACATGAAAATATGATATACACGTCAACACTTGCACCATTAAGTGAGGCGGCTTTGCTTAATCGAAGTACATTTTGGTTTACACTGTAAATACCTGGGGGGGGGGGGGGTGTAGATCGGGAAACCTGGTCAGCACAGAATCACAAGCTGAAGCGGTAAGGTGGAGGCGGGCCTGACTATAAGAAGACTTGGAGTCAGATGTTCTCTTTGAGCCTGCGTAGGGTTTCCCTCAGGTACTCCAGTTTCTTTCCAAAATCTAAGCACATGTCTCCGAAGGTAATTAGTGATGCCAACGTTCGCATATGTGTGTGTGTGTCTTTTTAACCCTATGATAAATGCCTCGAGCTTTGGCCCCTGGACTCTTATTTTGGATAAAGTTAATAAAAGATGAATAGCTGGATGAAGAATAACAGATTTTTCTTAGAGTTAAAACAGGACAATTAAAAACACGTGCAAGGTCTGAGGTTTTTAATCTAAATTACCATACCATAGCTATGCTGCTATATTGTTAGATACTAGAAGCATTAGTTTAAAGAGGAGCATTTAATTTAATTACTGTTAACCCTCTGAAGCTGTGAGTATTGTTCTGTGTTGCAGAGTGACTAACCTCTGTGCTGTGGGTGAGCAGGTCTGACAGACTGAAAGGGGTCTGGACGAGATGCTTCTGACCTGGTACCAGATCTGCTGCTGGACGATCCACAATCGGCTAAAACACAAACGCACATACATAAGACCGTGTACAGTATAAACACAAGAATGGAGATTTAATGATTGAATAATAATTGAAAATCTGTTTCACAGCCATTATAAAGCGACGCACCGGTTTTTTTTGTCTTTACTGGAGTTGTTCTGGAGGATACCTGAGCCTCAAACACCTCCTTGGTGAGGAACCCATTTCCTATTGGGGAGGAAGAGCTACTGCCACTCCCATGACGCTTCGAGGCAAGAGAACTCATGATCCTCGGGCTAAGAGAGGAGAAAACCAACTATCTGTTTAGAATTAAGCAGATCACCATCATTTCATGTAAACACACTTTTACAAATCTTCTAAGTTGATTCAGGAAATCACAGCTGAAGACTAAACTAAGATATAACCTGGACTGTGTTAGTGAAATTACACAAAACACGTAAAAAATACAAATCTAATACGTTGCATTGAGAAAAATTAGAGGTCAGCACAAGTAAAACTAACAGCCTGCAAATAAAGATTATAGACAAGGGTAAAGGAAGGGTCTCCTACTGTGGCCCCGACATGAAATAGTGGTTATAACAGATGGATGAGGTCTCAGTCGGACCGATCATCATAAATATATCAGTTTACTGAGGCCAGAGTTGTGTCTCCGACAAAGCCAAGTTCAGTTTCATCCAACAACAACAACAAAAAAAAAAAGAAAAACATTTTCCAGACAATCAAACATGTTGGTGATGCTGAAGGGGTCAGGGTTATGGACCTGTTCCTGGGTGGAGGAGAGCCCAGTTTGTTTCTGTCTGAATTGTGCAGTTTGGTCTTCATCTCGTTGATCTCTGCTTCTTTAAACTGTAGCTCAGACTGCAGAGACTGAATCTGTGTGCAAACGACATGCGAGCGTTACTCCGAGGATCGCCAAGCCTGCACATGAAGGGGTTTCTTTCTTCTACTTCCTCACCTTCTTGTTGAGCTCCTTCTCTTTGTCGCTCTGTTCTTTCTGCCTCTGAGCATCCAGCAGGACCTGGTTCTGCCTCTGAGCCTCCTTCTCCTGCTGAGCTGCTTTCAACGAGTCTCTCAGGACTCGAATCTCACCGCTTTTCAACACAATCTCTTCCTCCACCTCCTTCAGCTAAAAACACAGAAAAAAAACCCCACTCAGATCTCATATTGAACCACAACTTGACAATTTGATCACCACACTACAAATACATTGGGAATTTTGGAAAATGTAAAAACCAATTAGCGCAGCGACAAAAAGCAAGCGTTCCTTAGTTTTAATGCAAAATGTCCCGATTTTACAGCTGAATTCAAATTTTTTTTTAAATTATATAAAGGCTTACATTGTAAAGTTAGGCAAAGTTTAATAAAAAAAACAAAAAACAAACCATTAAACCCACTAAGGTGCAGTGGCCTGGCCAGTGATTTAAATCGTTGTCAGGGCTGGATGGAGTTCACATATTCTCCCCTGCATCCCTGGACTTTTTTTTTTTTTTTTTTTAAATGGTACTCTCGTTTAGTTCCACAAGTTAAAAACATGGTTAATGCCAATTGTACATATGCTCTGGGTTTCATTGTGGGAGCATGAGATTGCCTGTTTGTTAACGTCCAGTTCGAAGCCATTGATGTTGCGCTCCAGAACGATTTCCACAGAAAAACCTGAGTCTTACCTTCCTCTTCAGCTCAGCATGCTGAGCCTCCAGCACACTGTCGGAGTCTCCTCTGTCAGACCCAAGCTGCGGCTGCTGCCTGTTACACTCTGATAAACAAAAGAATAAACACAGTACTTTAAAGTAGTACATCAAAGTGAAATAGACTGATATCTTGACCTGTCAAGGCGTGGACACCAGTAGACCTCTGAAGATTGAAGTCAGAGGTTTTCAGAGGCCAAAAGTCAACAACTCAAACTGGTTGATGTGTTCGTCAAATCAATTCTGACTTGGTGGCAATGCGCATTATCTTGTTAAAAGACAATGTTCCCGTGTATGAATGTTGCTCAGGTATGTGGTACATTTCAAAGTAAAACCCATATGGGTGGTAGAACAGAAATTTACATAAACCTTCACGCTGCCTCTTTCTAATGGTGCATCCTGGTGCCATCTGTTCCGCAGATAAGGAACGTGCACACACCTGGCCATTAATAACTATTCCTGCAATCAAATCAGATTGGGCCTTCAGTTGCTCGTCTCTTGGATCAGACCACTCAGGCATCTTTTCCTCCCAACTTATGCGCCTTAGCCATCTTTGAACCTGTTGACTAGTTTACTGCTTTTTCTTTCTTGGATGATTCTTTGTCAATACTGTCCACCACAGACATGGAACACACTGGAGGAGCTGAAAGTTCGGAGACTCTCTGACCCAGAGGAATAGCCATGACAATTTATCTCACGTCAAACTCTCTCAAAATCTTACAATTGCCAGTTCTTCACACTTTTACACATCAGCTTTGAAGACAAGATATTCACTTGCTACCTTAGACCCAGTATCAGATGCCATGGTTATGAGATGATCGCCTGACCGTGTGATGGCTGGTCAGGCTATTTGCACAACTAACTTGAATACTGGTCCAGGTTACAGGTGTGTTGAGTGACAAATTGCAGTACTTATATTAAATCCACCTCAATGCTTTCAAATACATTCATTACTCGACTGAAGACATTTACTTTGGCCTTAAAAGCTTAACCCAACCAGACTTAACTGGAGGGCCGCAGACTGAGCAAGGTTATTTTTTTTAGATCAGATGTGATCAAAATGAAAGATTGCAGCATTAGAGATTGAACCGGAATGTTGCAGTGTAAATCTATCATCTCCATTAGTCACCACTGTTAGATAACACTGTTATCTGCGCCGACTGAATTTTACACTTCCAAAGCCAAACTTGGATCGTGCTCACTCACACAGGAACAGACTGTGCCAGAAGAGGAGCCAGAAATGCTGTAATTCTCTTAATGTGAGAAAGAAAGAAAGAAAGAACGAAAAAAAAAAAACAATAACAGGAATAGATGAGATAGAATTTACACTGCCAGTTTTGGACTGAGGGGATAAAACTACATGTGTTGTTTGGGTTTTTATTTTTTTTCAGAGAGACTGTGATGTTTATTTTCATTGGCATCAAGGCGAATCGATGATGTCTTGGAAAATTAAACCCACTGAATGATGATCAAAAATAAACACTTTCTGTCCTGAACTCACCAAGAGGCATCCTGCTCGATATCCCAGCATTCCCTCTGTTGACCCCGAACGTGTTCGCTTTGCTCTGAAATGCAGTCGATCTGCTCGGAGGCTTGTTTTGCGCCGCTGACGTCGACCTGGTTGCTTTGTTTCCTGCATCAGACCCCATCCCAGAGCCCACTGAAGTTGAGGTAACGGCCTGCGAGGCAATGATGTCGATTTCATCCAAGTCGTCCTGAGTGAAGTCTTCGTCATCACCAAACGGGTCATCAAAGGGGGTGACCACGTCCTGGCCACGAAGGCGTTTCGTGGGAGGGCAGTTCATGCTGAGGAGGAGGAAGAGTACAAGCACTCCTTAACAACTGCAAGTTCACATTGCTGTCGGAGAACTTATCGGTTATTTAACGTGTTGTACAAGTTGTCAGAATATCTGATCATCTGTTATAATAAACTTCGAAACTAATAAAGAAGAAACTGACTCGACGACAAGAAGTTATTATCACCTTGAAGCTATTTTCTGGAGTGAGACAAATCCTAAATATAGACCCGACCGTTTAAGATCGAACTTTTAGTCTTTTGTATGTGGCAAAACTGTGGGAATTACATAACGTTGCTGGTATTTTTAAGAGTGAGAAGTGCTTTGCACAAACGTGAGGACTTTCAAATTGGCCTCCCACATATTTCTGCAGATCACGTTTTGGGGATGGCTGGACTTCAGTTTTACAACACAAGAGTGCAGGACACATACTGTTCATCCTCCTACAGTATCCATCCAACATTAAAAATAAAAACTAAAACGTAGCATGAAACACTCAAAGTATACAAAACTAAAACACATGCACACCTTATTCAAGTTATTATAATCGCATAATATAGTTTGTATTTTACATAAATGCACTCTTAGATCTAAATCCTAAAAAAGCCGATAAAACCCAGAAAATACAAAACGCAGAAGCATTTTGCAAGACAAAAGTCGATCGCACAATTAACCGTACGTAACGTCAACATATAACATAAAGTATCTGAATCGCTGCATGCAAGGGATATAAAAGAAAGTAAATACTTTTTTTTTTTATTAATCTTTGGGCTCTGAAGTGGCAGTGCATAAAGAACAGATGTGATTCTGCAGTGAAAGTCTGTAAATGGGCTCAGGTACACTGCGTATTAAAAACAAAGTCTATTGCACAATTCACAGCTGCCAGTTAAAAGCTGTATCATGCAAAAAAGAAGCATAATGTGCACATAAAAAAAAAAAAAACGCAGCTGCTTTCTTTTTCTTTGGGCCACAGCACATTTAAATGAACCGAGTCTAACTTCAGCTGAATTAAGGGCACGGCGTAAGCAGTCCTCCAAAAATAATATTAAGCTTTTTATCAGCTCAAAGTCAGCATCTGTAAAGACTGAGGATTGGTTTAGTGCCTATGATGTCGGAAACACTTGAGACGATTCCACCAATGATAAATTAAAAAGCATATGAAGGTTATGTAACAGCATCTGCTCACGCGCAGACATCATCTCTTTCAGTGGATCTCAAAGACAATGCTGCACCAGTAGAATTGTCCAGGTGTACCACTAATATCCTTGCAGTCTAGATCTCTAAACCATAGAAAAAAGTTGTAATCTGATAACTCTGGCATTAAAAGACAGGACTGTTGAAGAACAATGCCAGAACTTTAGCAAAGAGTCACCTTGAAACTGTCATTGATTTAAAAAGGAGTCAATATTTCCTTAACAAACCTGTGAGTGCCCTACAGTTGAATCAATAGATGGTTCGTTGTGAATGTTTTCAGACTTGTATTATATTCAGTCTACACACACACCGTCCAATTTCCCTAGAAAATTAAGGTTGGTCAACACAAGATAAGCAGTTCATACAAAACAATTCAAATGCACCAGGTTTGAGTCATTTTTTTTCTTGTTCAGTAACTTTAATCAAACTTTTTCAGCCCTATTTTCTTTGTGTGAGCTATTTGGCTCCTGCCCACAGTTCAGTAATATTCAGACACCTTTTTTTTTTTTTTACAGAGCAAAGCATCCAAATCTTCATCATCAACCATCTACTTCGTCGTTTAGAGATAATTGTGCGGGAAATGGCAACGATTTGTAGCTTTGCCATATTCACTGTTTGAAACAGGATACTGCGTGTATAAATATATCGGCCCTTGAACTGCAAGTAGATGACCACATGAACGGATGACCAGGTGAAGGGAAGAATAGGTGAACAGGTGTTAGGCGTTAATCGGTGTCCGTGTTACCTTCTGACTCGGTGCCGTCGCCCCCGAAGCCTGTTAGCTCAATGCTAACAGCTAGCCGTGATTCCCCCTAAAGAGTGAGCTTTCTCGCAGTCACGACAATTTTAAAGTCCTCGAAACACTTCGTTTGAAACACTTAAGCGATTTCTCGAAAGTGCGATCCCTCACATGTCTCCTGTGACTCGAATTAAAAGGTGAAAGCGCGTAAGTAAATTGTTTAATCAGCATATAAACAGCATGAAGTTGAAGAGTGTTGCTCAGCCCGCTTCAGTACAGCCAATAATCTGACCAATCACAAGCCAGCACTCACGGGTTGACCAATCAGAATCGCCCATTTGCTCACACTGTCACGTACAGTATCCCGTAAGAGACAAACTGCAGTATTCGCGTAAAAAGGAAACCTGCTTTAAAGGAATAGTGGCACATTTTGATTAAACCTACGTCATCAACAGAGGGAAAAAGTGCATACATTTTTTCACGAGCTAAAAGGACAGACAGTTTAATGAAAACAGAACGTGTGGCAATAAAATAATAGCTTGTAATTGACTTAAACACAAGAGTATGAAGATATGAGATTCAAGTGACAAAAACTGAAATGTTTCTACACGAATAAGGCCACTAAAGGAAGACTCCAAATTAAAACTCCAAATCTGTTCTGCTCACACTGTTATCTGTTTCACAGTGTGGTTACATCTTTTCTTCTCATAACATCTATTATAAAACGGAGTGGAAGTTTATTGTTATTGCTTTAAAACAGTCTTGATGTTGGGAAATCATCCAGGGATACAAAAAAAACCAATTCCTGTGAAATATAATCTGAAAATATATCTATATGAATAACATTGTTTTAAAAAAGCAAGCAAAACACAAACATATTGTGTGAAAATGCAGCGAATCCAAGAAGAATGGTGTGAAAGTACTGAAGGGAAGATGACCCAATACAATGAATATAACAACATAGTATTCTGTTCTGTCTCACCTCTTATTGCTAATGAGAAAGTGGATTCCACTTGCATAATACATAGAAAAAAAAATGCTCATACTTCCATAAAAACAATAACATATTAAAATAATAAGTCCTTGAAGTGCAAGACTTTTCATTTGACGGTTACCTGGGTCACACTGCCTCTCTCTACTTCTTCAGTAGGACAAAAGAGGTACAGTGTCCTATAAATAACAACAGCTCCAAGGAGCAGAAATGACAGATTGTCTGTGATGTGAAATCATCAAACACACTCCTGCACAGGTGAACACCAACCTGGATAATTTTACAGTCACGGCTAAAAAAAAACCCATCCTAATCGTGATCAAGTAACTTAAATAAAGCCCTTTATACATGGAAAAATGTGAAAAAGGATTTTGATTGTATAACAATGAACACCATTATTATAAAATATATTCCACATAAGATAATCTAATTATCAGTCCAGTTGCCATATGCTTCCTAGAGATTTAAAAAAAAAAATGTCTGTAATTTACTCGGGCAAGCAGAGTTATAACACATCATAAAAATCAAGCCTTTCTGAACTTTGCTGGCTGTACAGTCAGGAGAGGCTGTTGAAAAGAGAAAAAGTGAGATGCTGATGATCCTGCATCCCCAGTGGAAAATTATCCTTAATATCCATCGGTCCAACTTATGTTTCATTATGGATCTTTTGGAGCCAATCCCATCTGACCCAGCTGCAATGCCAGAGTACACCCTGGACAAATCTCCAGTCCATCACAGGGCAAATACAGGGAAAGACGTACACCTGCAGGCAATTTAGTGTCACCAATTAACCTCAAAAGCATCTTTACAGACTGTGTGAGGAAGCCAGCGAAAAACAAAAATGAAAACACAAGGAGATATAAACTCCTACATGCCCAAACTGGGGGCATTCCTGCTGCGAGCTTTGACCACAACACCACATTACCTTTAAATGTTTAGAATATTGATATAAATAACAAGTGAAATGATGCCCCTGTGACACTGACAATGTTTGCATGTAATGTGGTATTAGCTGCCATTTCCTTTTTGAAGGCTGGTGGTTGCACGTATGAAATCCTGCATGTACACTCGCCTCATAAAGAGGCTTCTTGTGGCTTCTCAGCAACAGCAAGTGTGCTTTCCATTTATAGACACAGACAGGTCTGTGTGTCGCAGCTGAGGCTCTACTGTGTGTGTGTGTGTGTGTGTGTGTGTGTGTGTGTGTGTGTGTGTGTGTGTGTGTGTGTGTGTGTGTGTGTGTGTGTGTGTGTGTGTGTGTGTGTGTGTGTGTGTGTGTGTGTGTGTGTGTGTGCAACTCTGACACATGCTCTCTCTCCGCCTCCGTACTTCAGTACAGAAATGGCAGAGCTCAGCGACAGGAATCCAGATGCACCCGTCATCATCACCATCAGCAACAGCAGCAGAAAGAAACACACACACACACACACACACACACACACACGCACACACATACAAGATCATCACTGACTTCTGCAACACCATAGTATCACCAGTAACACTCGTATTCTGCACTGTCGCAGGTCTCCTCTGCAGATTCAGCTCTTCAAATCTAAATAGAAAAAAATACAATTAAGTGAACTAACAAAGCAGCAGAAACACACACACACACACACGCACACACACACACACACACACACACACACACACACACACACACACACACACACACACACACACACACACACACACACACACACACACACACACACACACACACACACACACACTTGGCAGGCTAGTTGGTTACTATGGCAACCAAACAGTCAGAGCAGGGTCAGTGAAAGTAAATCAGATGAAATGAAGCCCACATGCATGTGCATGTTGCTGCGGAGCAGAGGAGTAGCTGTCACAGATGGCTGTTTTTTCTGTGCACATTTGAGACATTTGTGGCTTTCATGTCCTGCAGCTTCCTCTCAGGAGGCGCTGTGGTGGCAGCCAGACTGCAGAGCTAATCCAAGAGTATGCTGTATTCCCACCGTGGTGGAGACCATGTTCCATGATGTAATATTTATTGACAGATTAAACCTTTTTTTTTTTTTTTTCACCCCCACTTGGAGTCATTGAGTTCAGTCTGTGAATTTGAATTTTAAACTCGCCCCTCTGAGATTTCTATCACGCGTACTTGACAACCTGTTAGGTCCCAGCACGGTTTCTCTGTTGCTATGCCTGCTTCATTTGTGGACAGTTGTTCTTTTCAATCATGCATACTCGACAATTTTTCTTTTTTTTTTAAAACTTGGTCTATTCTGTAATGTGATTCATTTCTAATTTATAAGAAGTGACATTAATTGACAAGGCTTTATGTGCTGGCTCTACAGTACAAAGAAGGAACAATTTATACAGAGAGTGACGTACTGAGTGTTTTCTTTCCAATCACCGGCTGCATCTGTGATTGGTGGATTTCACAACCTTGCTGCTGAAGCATTAATTGATGACGTGATCATGAACGATAGTCCCTTTGCCCTTTGGGGCTTCAGCTGAATTCTATTCTATTTCAATGCCTTTTGTTAATATGTCAATATTACACATTTTGCCTTGTCTTCTTTGTCACTTAGTCCTTATTATTCTCTGTGATGTAGCGCTGTCGTCTGGCTGACAATATGAGACTTGATTTACCAAAGTTTGATCGTTTATTAACCAGGAAGGGCAGGGTATGGTCAGAGCTTAGAAAATATTGGGTAAGCTGTAGGTTTTGAAATTGAAGTATTCATAAAAGGAGCAAAAATTACAATAGAAATTCATCAAATAAAGTGAGAATTTCATGAATATGCCCACTCAAGAATTTCATATTTCCTCACAGGATAGCTATGATGTCAGATTCACACTTTTAACAAATACAGTATCCAGGCGAAGAGCCAGGAGGCATAGTGGGCAGGAAGTGTGATCTTTTTTACATCAGATCCCTTCTGATATATGGGATATGCAAATATAACAGGCATTTTTATCTTTTTATTTTTATTTTTTTTAGAATGGAGGGGATGCAATATTAGAAAGATGAGTAATCTTCAAAATGACACCTCTTGACAGTTTCTGCAAATCCACTTGCCTTAAATGGGAAAACATGAACGTATGTATTTTTCTCTTCCTGATAAAGGTGGTTTATTTTGCATTCGCTGCATAAACAATGCTTTGGTTAGCCACAATATATTCATGAAGTGGCTATTTTCTTGGACGTGTGTTACAAGCTGTCCCCTTAAAGTTTGTACAGACTTACATGCATCAAAAACTATTGGCTTAATGAGATCACACATTCTATCATTCATTTATCATTAATAAATAAAAAAAACAAAACTGGAATGTTGAGGTTTGGAGAAATAAACCTTTTGGGAGGAGATACAGAGGCCGCACTACATTTCCCATTATGCATCTGTAGGGGGGATCCTGGAGGAACAGCAAGAAGATGGATGGCTGGATGGCGTGTTTCCTCTGCCACTGTGTATACTGCTGCAGTAGAGGCTGCCTCCTGCATGAGGCTTTGCTGAGGAGTTTCAGTCACAGAGGAAGACATCCTCAGGGAGAACGCGGCTACTGATTGGCTGCCGACCCCTGAGAAAGCCACCAATCAGACACCATTTCTGCTGAGTGACTGTGTGTTTCCCTCTCCATCTCTGAACGCACTGTGCCAGCCTGCGCATATTTTTATGCTTGCAGCGCTGCATGCATGCGCGTGTCTCTATGTGTGCAGGATGCTAAAAACTAAAGCCATGGAGAAAAGGGGAGGACCAGGGATGGAAACGCTGAAGATATTGTTTTTTTAAAGGGAGTTAAAAAGGACATATAGCGAAGGAACAAGCAAACACAGAAAGAACAGATGTTGGGGAGAGAGGGATAGGGAAGGGAACACGAAGGAGAGATAGAAGGAGAGTGTGAGGAGGAGGAGGAGGAGGAGGAGAAGACGGCGATCTGCTGAGGAAAGCAGCAGCATCGTTGATTTTCAATAGGAAACCAAGGGAGCTTTCCACTGTTGCCGTGACGATGGGCTGCTGGCTTTCTGGACCATGGATGGGTGACCAAACGGTGAGCCCCCGGAGACCGACATTGCTGTTATGAAAGATGCTGCGTGGCTTTTATCACCAACAATGTGGAAATGAACTCTGCCCGTGTACAGATTGGTGTGCGTGTGCATGTGTACAATGTGTGCAGATGCAAAATGGCATCATGTTTTCTGCAGGACTCTGCACTCCGTGTGTGTGTGTGTGTGCGCGCGCGCGCGCGCGTGTGTGTGTGTGTGTGTGTGTGTGTGTGTGTGTGTGTGTGCGTGTGTGTGTGTGTGTGTGTGTGTGTGTGTGTGTGTGTGTGATAAGCCTAATTTGTGTGGATGTGTACGAAATGCAGTCTGCTCATCTTTTGCTATTTAATATATAATATAGAGATTTTCATGTTGAACCAGGGTTTTTGGTGTTCGCTCTCTAACTTTGTCCCCTGAAGGCTCTATACATGTTCTGCTGCCGTCTTCTGTCTCCACACACAGGTGCCATTTTGTGCTTCTCGGCTAAAACTGTGTGTGTGTGTGTGTGTGTGTGTGTGTGTGTGTGTGTGTGTGTGTGTGTGTGTGTGTGTGTGTGTGTGTGTGTGTGTGTGTGTGTGTGTGTGTGCGTGCGTGCGTGTGTATGTGTGTGTGTGTGTGTCTGGTTGAATGTAGCGGTGGGTGACTCATGGCTGTGATGTACTGGAGTTAACAATACTGTTCATGCGTCTAATTCGATGGGTGCTGAGCTGCATGCGTGAGTGTGTGCGTGAAGCGAGATGAGGTTTGTGTTGCTCATAGGTGTTAACCATTTCGTACTACCATGGACACAATGTCCATATGTGCTTTAACTCATCAGAATATGACCGTCAGCGGGTTTCACCAGAAATAATCCTGCATCTGTTTGGGGGTGGGGGGGAGTCTTGTGACCTAGTTGTGTAACACTAACTAATTGAGTCAGTTTTCAGTCTGTGGTGTCCCACTGTATAGAAAAAAACTAAACTCTGAATGACAAGTTAAAATGGCAGCGGGAAAATGGAGATTTAATTGTGACATTGATGGATTCTGTTACTTCTTCCTGCATGTGGATTCAAATAGTCATTCTGTGGTTTCTGTCATATCTTTTAAACATTTACATGTAGAGAAAAAAAACCCCAAAACAAAACAAATGAAATATCCTCAGTTTTAATTTGTAATATGGGTCAAGCCCTTGGCCAATCATTGGATTCTGCATTTACCTTGATGCATCTTGAAAGAAATCTGTCACTACGATAGCAGTGGCATCTCTAATATTTCACGCCTCCCACTCAGTTTGCAACATAGAATTTGAGTTACACATTTGTAGACTGTGATATCAAGTCAACATGACCCTAATGACGCAGTGGGGGTTATCTTTTTCAGAACTGAGCCGCATAGAATGTGTAATTTACACCAGCTGAGAAAGATTAATCATGTCTGTTTGTGGCATTCGCAGCTGAACTGAAACGTAAAGATCAGACTGCCTCAACTATGCGAGAACCAGTGTCTTTAGAGCCAGGAGCTTTTCAGTGACACACGCAAAATAACTTTTGTTTTGTTTTTGTTTTTTTAAGGGGAAAAAAGGGGGGGAAAAGAAAGAAAAAAAGGAACGAAAAAAAAGAAAAATAGGAAAAAGAAAACCAAAAACTTTTGTTTTGAGTTCAGTGTAAATTGCAAGCTCAATACATATTCTGCATTTATTCATATTTAGGTTTGGTTGGTGGCGGTAGTGTAATGGTGGTAGTTTGAAGCCTTTCTGTGAGGAGTTTGCAAATTATGAAAGTGTAAACATGTTTTCTCTAGGTATTTCAAATTCCTCCCAGAATCCTGAAATACATTAAATTAGGTTGAATGGTCACTATAACTTGCCTGCATATGTATACGTGTGTGTTATTGTTCGTCCCGCCTTGTTACAGACTGTCAAGAGGGGGTAACCTGTCTTTCCTTCAGCTGTCAGCTGAGGTTGGCTCCACCCTCCAGAATTGTAAATTGGACAAAGCGTGTATTCAGGATGAACGAATGTCTTTCTAAAAATGTATCTTGTATCAAATCTACGTCCCGTAAACATCTATCTAACACCTACGATGTGCTCGTCCTCAGAAATACAGCGATACGTGGTTTGTACATTTTGTTTTCTCCAGTTGCTGCTCTACTCAAGCATTAGAGTCAAGATGTCAGCGGTTGAAGCTCCACCTCTTAGCATGTCTAGAGTGGCCTTGAGCAGGACATTGAAGTCTTTATTTTTTATTTATGTTTTTCCTAAAACATTAAAGTCCCTCTGACTCTTTTTTTAGCCATCGCTGTATGAGTGCGTGTCTGAAAGTAATAAAAAATGTAAAACGTTTTGAAATCCGGACGCTTCCAAAGGCTCGATATAGGCACAGTCCATTTACTCTTCATCTCCTCCTTGACACAGTTGGTTCAACATTTATTTGCTTCAATTGCGACACGATCCACTCAGTTTCAGGCACAGTTGTTGTGAACTACAAGAAGTGACTGAAGACGGTTGACACAGAAACCCCACTGCCCGTTTTGGGTTCTGGGAGTGTAATTTGCTGAGTGATGCAGACAGGTAAAAGTCCATATTGAAGATTTGTACTGGCAAAGGCTACAAAATAGGTTATATGTTATAAATCTCTCTCTTTAATCAGACGATGAATTGATGTGATCAATAAAAAAAAAAAACTCATTCCTGAGCATCCAACAACAGACCCATTTTTGTGGTAGATGTGACAAATGACAAACTTTTTGAAGGCCTAAATACAAAACTTACCTTTCTGTTCCTCCGCCCGATGGACACAAGCTTGACTCTGAACCCGTTGCTTCTTTCAGATGAGTGGGCGGAGTCTAGCACACCTGAGCCAGCGAGACGCTCTGCGGATCCTCGCGGCCAGTCAGCGTCCAATCACCATGCAGATCAAGGGCCAAAGGGGGCGTGGCAGTGAAGTGGACATGGGATCCTGGGAGCCTCTTCCCCTCAACCTGCAGCATCTCAACCTACCCCTCCCACTGATGGGGGCAGGCCTTAATGCATCCAGCCCCTCCTACCAAGACAGGTACACATTTAGAAAAAGTCTATACTTTTGGACCTTGAGAAGATTTTCAACAACAATGACATAGGATTGATATTCTTGAACAAAAGTGGTTCCGTAACATGAGTGCAGACTTTATACATTTGGAAGTTACACCAGACTAATCATTTAATGGCAGGTGGTTAGAATTATGTGCTTCCCAGTCCTGCACATGAAACAATGAGCAGCTTAAAATGGCTAATTACACACGTTGCCTATATAATCAGCATACCTTGTAGAAAATGTGGCATTGAAAACTGCAAATAGGAAAAAAGAGAACATATATTACCTGTGATTTTATTGATAGATAGGAATATAGAGACTAAGAGAAATTAATGGTGATCAGTATTACAATTTGAATGCAATACTAAAGTAGCTTGTTTGAAAGCAGATACAGAAGGATCTTCGCTCAAGAAGTGAAATGAGTTTCGTGACGCAAATCAAATCAACCTAATACAGATTAAAACATGCTGAAAGTGTTGAATTTGTATTGTACTGTCAGATAGTCCCCCCCCCCCCCAATATCTACAAAAGTCAGCAGATTTACGCAGCACAGTGAACAGATCTCCCATTGTACCAGCAGACATGACTGTAACTTTCCCTATGTAGACGTGGAGAGTAACTAGAAGATGCATGTGTGTTATCAAATTCTACAAGAGGGACACTTTGAATTGCCTCACTAACTGAACTCCGTGTTCTTGTCTACCTCAGACATTACTACAACCATCTGTCTCTGCCACAAGATCACTGTGATGGAGGACGGTACAGCTACCTGTCCAGCTCTCCGCGGGACACTGTGGACATCGGCCACCAGGTGACACAAATGAAGACGCATATACACACAATATTACTCACGACATTGCTCAGCTTTATCACTTTGCTGAAACGCACCTTCAGTCTGATATTGTTGCTCAGGCCTCCAGTGGATTCACGCTACAGATGAAATTATGCCGAGGCTCAAAAACCTGCTGTCTGATCTGTTCAGAGAATTGAAATAAGTTCAAACTAAAATTGAACCAAAATGTATTTAATGTACAAGACAAGTTTATAAATAGATTAGGAAAAGTATTTTTAAAAAGCCCTGTCAATTAATTAAAATAAGATTTGTCACCATTTTGGGTATCTATCTAAGAAACAAACCACTGTGACCAAACTGTTCAATTCTCTCTCTGTATTAAATCTCATTACTTTCTGTAGCAGCTATTTTCCATTACCGTGATAGCACATACTAAATATATTGAAGTTTCGAAATTAATAAAGCCATTGAAATAAAACCTCAGATATTTTCAATAAATCTGTTCTGTTTAAAGCTTCTGGCGCAGCTTTGCAGAGTTTGTGAGCAGCCGCACAAGAAATGCATGTGTTAATGATCTTGACTCTGAAGTTATGTAGCTTAATGAACGTATTGACCTTTGTTTGTGTGTTTCTCATTTTAATTCACTCTCTTTCTGAATCCTCCAGGATCTTGAACTGAATAGCCGTCGACCAAAGGGACAGAACTGCCTGATGGGATGCTGCAATGCGAACTTAGAAGAAACAAACGCTTGCCACAGTCAGGTATTTTAAAATTGAGCTTTTCTTTTCAAGCCTAATTTGAAAAAAAAAACAAAAAAAAAAAACAAGTCAACCGTGAACGGACTCTACTGAGAATCCAAAGACTGATATTTCAATTCCTCTGAGCTCTAAAGCGTAAAATCCCTCATCAGTGAGCCACACTTTTGTACTGGCTGACACTTTCTTTAATTTCCATGAATACTAAAACAATAGATTGACTCAATCCTACGTACACCATCACGCTGCTGGAGAAACTCTCCTCGGTGCCAAATGTAATCGCCCACTGAAAACAAGTCAAAGAGAAGAGAACTATCAATGCCTCTTTGAGTAATTTGAGATATTTTTAGCAACCACAAATTGTTTTTATTGTTTGTGAGCTTCATTGTAAGTTTGCATTTTTTTTTATCTTATTTAATTTTTTTAATAAAAGCAAATATTAGAGTTGAAGGGTCAGCAGTTAGATCCCCACTTCTGCATATCTGCATTGGACTTGGGCAAGACAGCAACGTCCTCCTGATACCAGATTTTATACCCATTGTTTCATGAGGTTGTGTTAGATTTTGACTAATAAATGAGAAGTGATTTGAAACCTCTACAGTTGACATGCATGATGTAGGTATCATTCATTCGTTCATTCTCCGTCTCCTAGTAGTGAGCTTGGCTGCACCTGCCAATAACGGGGCGGTGGTAATATTTTCATATGATGATTTTGCAGGAAAAACTGTGGAAAAGCACAATCTATTGGCATTCTTGCGCTTTAAAAATACAAAAACAAATCATAGCTTCTGAAATAAATGACCTCAGGATTGTCCAATCAATCGTCAATCATCAAAACAACAATTAATTAAAAGTTAAATTGTGATCAAATGAAGAAACAAAGACTAAATTAATTAATAATAACAGAAGAATTTCATCACTTACCATCAGTATCTGACTGCCTTTCATTGCTAGTGAGATTCTGTCTCTTTGTTCGGAGGTCACAGACACAGATACATTTGAAACAGGCAGTTATTTTTAGAATTTGTTGTGCTTTTGTGTGAATGACCTTGTCTGTGGAAATGCTTTTTTGTTGTAGACTGATGACGAGGACTTTATGCTGGACAAGGCTCTGGGATTCCTGCCCCTGCACCATGAGCTGGACAGTGGTCTGGGCTGGACCGACGGCTCCCTACACCAGGGTGACCTCTCAGGGCTGGAGACTGAGGAGGGGGGCCTGGAGGACTGCCATTCACACGGCGCCCTCGCTCCGGCGGGATGCGGGGGATTCGGAGGTGGCGGGTCTCCCTCCTCTGAGTCCTTCATTTCATCGGAGCTCAGCGACTCGGGCTTCTACAGCGTGAGCACCGGGGAGTTCAGGCACTTCCAGAGGCTCCTGGAGAAGCGAATGCGTCTGTACAACGCCAGGCTGCAGCATCAGGGTGAACAATGTGAGAGGCGCGAGCGGCGCGACAGCTGCCCCAAGAGCCACCGTGAGCTGCTGGAGGCCATTCCCGAGGCGCTGACGATGCAGCCTCAGTGTCAGCGGCTGCAGCTTGGGGTGGAGGACGACACTGGCCACATGATGGACATTCCACCTCGTGGACTTTTCAGGTGACGATTAAGTTGAATTTCGCTGGAGCAGAATCAGACAAAAGTGTTGTTACTTACTTACTAATGATGGGTTTGTCAGTCGCACACAACTAATCACAACTAATCTAATCAAAGTTATCCCTTAAAATTAATGAAGATTATCCTAAAATACATTTTCAGAGGCAAACTTAGCAGCAGCACTAGATTAGCACTGTATTGAACTGAAAAAGCCTAAACATGTTTGCTCCATTGCTGTTGCATGAAGTCCTCACTTTTGATCATCTATGTTCTCACACCATTCTATTTTGTTTGTTTGTTTTTACCTTTAGGGTATCGTCTGTGCAGTTCCATAAAGCTGACCGACCCTGCCTGAACCGTCACAGCTCCAGCAGTGGGGCTCTCTTTAACCCCTCACACAGCCATGCTGCGGTCTCACGTATGCCTGGCCCGGTCCTTTCAACCTGCAGCACCCCCTCCAGCCACCGGAGACCGCTAGTACCCATTCAGCAGCAGCACCACCAGGGCTCGAGCTCAGTGGGCATGCTGAGGAGAAGCCGAACGTTGCACCATCGGCCTCCACAGCAGGAGTACCGCCGCCGTGCCAGCCACCCGGCTTCCCCCTCCTATTGTGCCGCAACCTTACACCACTGTGGAGGCGTTGCACCGCATAACGTCCTACCGCCAGGCCTGCCAGAGGAGGGTCAGCTGCTCGCAGGTGCTATGGCCTCTCACCCTGCAGGCATGACCCTCTCGCCCCAACAACACCCCGCTGCGCTGGGGCACATGATGGCAACCAGCCCCCACGAACGATGCTATGACAACGGCTCCAATGGGCAGATTGCTCACCACGACTGGTGGCACTCGCAAGAACGAGGCTTGATGGCCGAGCCAGTGATGACGGAACGAGATAGAGAGATAGAGAGAGAGATGGAACAAAAAAGGCAAATGCAAAAAGAGAAAGAGATGGAGAGGGAGAGAGAAACAAAGATCCAGGAGGAGATGGAAAGGGAGCGACAGCTTGAGCTGGAGAGAAGCCGAACCAGGGACCAGCAGCACCACCAGAGTCTGGTCCTCCCTCCTCAGGCCGGAGACGTCAATGACACCTGGCCAAAACCGGCCAGCCGTCAGGCTCATGGGGGCAGTGGAGGGAGAGGTCTTTACAGCACCCTGGAAAACCATACAGGGAATTTTGGCTGGGATGGGAATATGGGACAAATGTTTCCGAGTTCCATACCCAATCCCAGTTCTGGCCTGCAGCCTAAAGTGGTCCCGAGTCCTAAACCCAACCTGCCCTCGCGGATCTCCAGGAGCCAGCTGCTTAGGGACCGGGCCTCTCAACTGGCAGATGAACGCAGTGGGATGAGCACAGATGAGGAGACTAATACCGACATGCTTATGGGTCGGTACTGGAGCCGAACGGAACGGAGGGAACACTTCCTTTTGGCCCGTGAGCAGAGGCAGCAGCAGCTGCAGGCCAGAGCGGGGCCTGGACGAGACGCCATCAACAGGGTGACGGCCATCGCGGGAGCAGGAGCTTCTGTTGGAGACGGAGGTGGACTGGACAGCAGAGGAGTGGGAGCTTTTGCAGAGGGACGATGCAACACGGTCCTGGAGTTGAGTCAGAGGAAGCTCAGCCGTTTGAGGAACAGAAAGTTGTTGGATGACTGGACAACCGTAGAGGAGCTGCTGACTCACGGGACCAGGCTGAACAACCAGGAGGACCTGCTGTGTCCCAGCTCCCTGCTGACCGTCACCACCGTGTAACTGCATGGGCACCTATCTAACTGTAACTCTGAGTAAGTGTGTGTGTGTGTGTGTGTGTGTGCATGTGTGGTATGAAGCTAACAATACAAAATTCTAGAAAATCTTCACGCTTCTTTTCCAGAGAGTCAAATGTTTCAGAGGGATATCAGATTTACGTATGTGTCCAGTACAGCGGTACAAACCTGTTTAGTGCTTGATCTTGAATTTTTCCATAGTTTGACCTCATTTTTTTATCGTAAAAAATTTAAATTAAAATTAAAAGGACTTAAGTGGATCTTTGGGAAGAAATATGCAAATCATAATCAGATCCAATTTCATGAGAATTATAATTACCAGAAAAGTAAGAACTGTTGTGTTTTCCTTAGACTGGGTCCAAACTAGCACTCCATTACTGCAGAGCAGCATCTCTAGACCACTACAGGTTCTCCAGAAACTTGCAAAGTGACAAGGAGCATCTGCTTGAAGGCACTCTGCAACCTCTTGGATCGATACCCTCTAATTCCTTTACACTAGTGCTTACAGTGTTATGCGTTACATAATTGTTCTTTTTTTAAGGCCAAACTGTGATTTGCAAAACTGCACCGGGAAGATGGACAGGCCTTTTATGCCAATCTGGGTCGTGTGTCCCAGCCCTGGGCCAAATGTAAATCAGAATTAGGATGGGGAAGCTGTTTCAGGGTCGCCAATAATCAGCAGACAACACGTGACGTCCTCACGATCTCTGCACGTGAAATGTAAGGGTAAAATTTGCATCTGTATTTTCTTGTCTCTGGGGAAGATGAAGAAAAAGATTTTTTTTAGGAACGTTGTATTGTTCTCATAATGAATGTGTGCAAGAGGGGGGAACCTCAATGTCATCGCTGTGCATCACCTGATAGCTTTACCTGTGGGTGTTTGATCACTGTACAGCACTCTGGACAAAACGTGTGTGTCAGTGCATGACGCTTGAAATGACAAAACAGAGACGAGCGTGTATGTTGGCGTCATGTGTTTCATACTAGATCTTTAAAGCGCCATTTGTTTCAGAGAATATTTCAGAGAGTTATTAAAAAAAAAATCGGGATTTGGACTCAAATCCTCAAATTGACCATGACATTTCGGAGAGCAATACTCCTCTGTGCGATGTACCTGAACTGTGCACTATGGATGATTCACAAGAAACTGCTTTTACGGTGCCGCAAGTACACATCAACTGTAGCATTGCAGACAATGACATCTGAGATTTGATACCAAATCCCGGAGGGTTTTTTTTCTATATATATACTATATACAAAGAAACTGTTTACAATTTTCAAACCAGTTGGTGGGAGCTTTTCTAACAACTCTGTTAAAAACAAACAAACAAACAAAAAAAGAAGAATATGATCCGACTGACTTGTGCAAGTAAAATCATGTTGAACGGGAACAGGGAGGCTTTGTGGAGAATTCGGAAAACAGCCATTAAAATCAGCCACTGCAGAGTTTGGAGCAGATTTGACAGTGCATTCACAGTAATACAGTTCATGTCATATTCATGCACGGCTAAATGGAAAACATCCTCATCCATCTTCTTTACTGGCAGGGTACACCCTGGACAGGTCGCCAGTCCATCACAGAGAAAACACAGAGACTAACGCACACATATCACCACTCATACCTATGGACTCTTTATATCATGCCGACCAGCACAGCCGCCTTCCATCACCTGCTTGATGACATTAAAGCGACGGCAGTATTGTTGCCATTGAGTGAAGTCGCTCGACACAAAACCATCGAGTGGCACTTCATAGCATGATTGATGCAATTTCCACCCATCCTGCCCACGGTTTCACTTCGCAAAAACATATTTCAGGCCTCTCATGGCTCCCTGTTCCTGCTTGTGTTTTTACTGTTAACGGGATGTTTACAGGTCTGTCTGCGAAGAAAGCAGTCAATGGTCGTTTACTGAATCCTACAGCGATGCATCGACCGCGATGAGACAATTGCGGACAGTCCGCGTCTACTTACACACTATGTACAGACTGCCGCAGCGTCTGCACGGCCAGAAAAGACAACACTTCGAGTCAGCATTGTTGACATTCCACAAAACCCCCTAGTACAGTGTGAGAAAATCTGAAATCTAACCGATTCCAGTTCCGCAGTTCAGGAAAATGTGCAATAATACCTCAAGCTAGTTTTAATATGACAATGGCGGAGCTGTGCGTGCTCCCTGCCGGGTTTTCATCAAATGCAGTAACGTCTTTTGAATCAAAAAGATGCACAAAGTGACATGTCACCACAAGTGCGCAGTGATCTTGGACTCTAGAGCGGCAACAGCAAAGGTTATGTAGATATTGACATTATTTACTCACATTGTTTTCCATGAGGGGCAACCCAAGAAAACGACTTTTTGCACATCATTTTTATATGAAACGTTTTCCCTACCTTTCTGTACCGGGGACTGAGGCCAGTGGAACGACTGTAGATAGAACGACCGTATGTGTTGGTGTTTTCTTTAGGAACTATCATAGTAATTTATGGAGGAAATTAGTTTATCGTGATTGTGTTGGACATATTTCAATATTTTTCTTGTGACGGTTTCAGACTCAATGTGAACAGTTTTTATTCTCTATGAAATCTTTCAAAGCTACCTAAGTTATTTGAAAGCCGGTGAAACGCGGATTTACCATTTCCAAGGCGTGAACACCAAAAAATGTGAATATTATCGTCTCTTTAAATGGCTAAATTGAATTTTACTGTTGTTTTTGTGTCATTATGACATGTACATATTGATTTTGTCAAATGGTGCGGTTCGGGGGTTGTGGTGGGGGGGCGGAGTTAGTGACAGGACATGATGACGCCATCAGACACCATCCGGTGGTCTATCATGTGATTCTTTAGATTTATAGCTGTGTTTTGGAGGCTGCATACACAGCACACAGATGAACATTGTAGTATTAGTATGTTTAAAACTCACAATATTGTCAACATTCATGGATAGTGGTTGAGTTTGTTCTGAATGTTAAATGTGGCATCCATGAGTCATGAATAGGATCACTGACACTGTAATGCATTAAAAAGACAAAAAGAAGAAAAAAAAAAAAAAACACTACGGCATTTCAGACAAATGTACTTTTCTCTGTTTCCTGAACAGTCGGGTGGCTCAGATGGATAACAAACGATTCTAAACATAAACTGGAAGTGAAAGAATTAATTGGAAACTGAAACATAAACGGACATAAGTAAATGATTTAAAATAGATAGTAGTTCTGGTGCTCTTTCATTTTGTTAAAGGGGAAAAACAGACTATTGTATGATGTTTATAAAATTCTTCCGTCGTTATTTATGAAATTAAGAGAATGCAAGAAAAGAGATTAAATACAAACACTGTGGAGCTCAAAGTAATCACAGACCAGCGGTCAAGAAAAAGATCGGATTCATTTTGAAATACATATTAAATCACAGCCGATTTGTTTGCAGGAAAAGGATTTCTAATTTAAACTTTACATAAACCACCTCCCAGTGTAATACGTAATACATTATGCCCGCCAAAAATCTAAACTTTGCCTCAACTCTACACAGATGAAGTACAATCTCAATCTGATGGGATCTTCATGTGTCAGAGCAATTTAGTATTTTACATTTATATTTCTCACTGCAGAAAGTTGTTGGATCCCAACCCCAAAAAATGTTTTAGTAAAGAGTTCAGTGAACAAAAAGTGAAAGAAAATAAAGTGGAAACCTACAAATTGCATATATTTAAATGGTTTCTTTTCTCCCTATTAAAAAAAAGAAAAGAAAAACGATGGTGGTTTATTTCTCAAATTAATTCACATTAATAGTAATAGTTAATAGTACACGTTGTACTCTATTTCTCCTTTGCGTTTGACAACAAGTTCATTGTACATTTCCTTGCTATGATCCCAAAAAGCTATAAGTTAGTTGTTTTTCCCCCCCCACCAAACATAAGCATTGTTTGTTATGTTTTTGTTACATAACAAACAAACAAAAGCAACACACGTGTGAATAGTTAGTATTTTGACAGCTGTTCTGTTACAAGGAGGATTATTGTGTCCCGTCTTGGAGCTAAGCAACAACAGCCTGCACTGATAAAACCACAGGAAGCAAAAATAATAATAATAATAATAATAATAATAATAATAATAATAATAATAATAATAATAATAATAATAATAATAATAATAATAATAATAATAAATAAATACATCCATACATACACAAATAAATAAATAAACAAATAAATAAATAAATAAATAAATAAATAAATAAATAAATAAGAAGACTATACACTTTTTCATCTGACTGCGAAGGAGACAGAGAAGGAAGACATTCACGGAAATGTCTAAATGTTAGTTTAAAAGCACTCGGATTCAGAGAGAAGACATGGAATCAAACCTCCACCCTGTTTACATCCACGTTCTCTCTCTCTCTCTTTCTCTCTCTCTCTCTCTCTTTCTCTCTCTCTCTCTCTCTCTCTCTCTCTCTCTCTCTCTCTCTCTCTCTCTCTCTCTCGGCTGTGACTCAAAGAGTGTGAATAATGGATGACGAAGGGAGACATTTTCCTTCCCACCCCCCACCCCCCCACCCCCTTTCACCCTCTTTGCTTACGTTACACAAGGACACAGAGGGCTGAAAATAGCGCTGCCGTCCTCATGTGATGTGAAATTAAAAGCACACTGGAGCGGAGATACTTGCTGCTGGGGAACTCAACACTTGTTTGACTCCATCTGACAATCCCTCCATCCGGCCTGCAACACCACCTCCATCTGTCTGTGCAAGGGTACTTTTCACCACAGCAAGCTTTTTTTGGAATATGATGATGTACATGTGATTGTAATAAAGAGATTTTAATTAGCTATGACATGTTGGTTTTGTGCTATTATTTACACGCATGCGAACTGCGGACGGTCAAACTCCCCTGAATCCGTGTGAATCCATCGGACGTTTACTGTGAGGCTTTTAGCCAGCAGTGCCTTTACTTCCATTAGTGGCTGGGACATCGACGGATTCCTCGTACATTAGCATGCATACATTCATGTAGGGTCACTTATTTATTAACACATTACATGAATAACCAAAGAGCCTTATTTAATCACCTGGTGCAAAGGTTCCCAAAAAATAAAATAGTGCTGAACTCAATAACCGGTAGAAAATGATAGAAAAAGAGGATTTCTCAATCAGACAGTTTCCAGGAAACTGCAACTGAAACGTCCAAGTGGCTGGGATTGTATTTTTGTGTGAAAGGTTTTGGTGCTGATATCAGCAGGATGCTCACTGCAGTTAATGTGATGCACATTGAGGTATTGATCGTTCACTGAAGGTGCTGAGAGGACAAAGTGTGGGAAAACCAGGAAGGGTGACTCACGAGGAACCGCCGGGACAGAAGATCAAGACCCTCCGAAGACCCCAGAGATCAAATAGAAGAAGGAATGTGACGAATCCAACCTACAATAACAAATATGTTTATTTATCAATATTACACGGAAGTGAAAATATAGTGTGATATAATAATGCAAAATCTAAATTTCATAACAGTTGGGGAAGTAAATCCCTGGCCTAAAATATATACTGTATTTTTGTTGTTTTTCTTAACGTCGGTTTTAAAAAGTGCAGTATTTTCTAACGTAACATGAAACCGCAATACGTGAAATAGTTGAAGCTGTTCCCGCCCATATTACTTAAAATGACATTAAAACTAGTGAGTGAGATCAAGCTGGACAGATGCAAATTCAGCTGCAGCGAGATCTCACTTAAAAAGAGGAAACACTTTTTTCTTTTTCTTTTTTTCGCTAAAGTGCGCCTACAAAGGAAACAGTGGAGGAGATAAAGGCACGGCTGCACAGTCTGTGTGACATGTAGGATGATAGTTATGGTAAAAGGATGGATTTGAAGACAATGGTGTGCCAATCTAAAAGACTTAAGGCAATGACGGCCGGTTGCACAGAGAGATGAGATTATATTATGAATTGTAATGCATATGTAAGCAGCATTCGAATAGAAATCATCATTATGTTGTTGTTGTTTTTTAAGGGTGAGTTAGAGTTACTGAGTTGTGAAATGCTTTTTCAGTCTTCATTGCTGTTTTCAAGCGTGGGATGACAGCGCTATTTTATTTTGTAGAGCCGCAGTAATAACAACGTGTACGATACCACTGATGGAATAGTGATTTTCTGTATTCACTTAAAGGTGACTGACTCTGAAGCTCCTAGGCTCCCATCCGACCGATGTCCCAAGAGCAATAACAACAATCTGCCTATTCTTTGAGCCCACCGTGCTCCCATGTTCAACTCATCCTTGGGGTGACCAAGGCTACTCCAGATGTGTCCAGGAGGAGGCGCACTTCCTGAAGACGCAGACCCAAAGGAGACCACTGACCCACTTCAACCAGCTGCAGCAGTTCCCTGATCACAACCAGAGGGAGGCTGACCTCCAAAACCAGAATCACTAAACACAAATGTCGTGTTAAACAGCGCACTCTAGTGGTGTTACCGAGGCACTAACAGAAATTACCATCAGCTCTTCGAAAAGAATCATATTGGTCAAAGATTACTCTATGAATTTCGTTTCCTGTTTAGCGGATATATATATATCCTTATGCTGTATTCTCTCTTGTACAAGTATTGATTTCCTCTGCTAATGAAAACCTTTGTTGTGGAACAAACACGTTGTAAATATTATTTTTAATATCTGCATTTTAATGTCCTTTTTCTAGTGTATTGCTGCTTGAACAATCATTTCTTTTAGAGTTTCGTCCAACTTGCGTCTAATGGGAATTTATGAATTTAAAAACCTCCTGTCTTCAGTAAAACACATACAATTTTAACCTATTTTATTTTTAACATACAGTAAAAAAAAAGAAAGAGCAAACTGCTGATGATTGGTCTAATATTAGAAGTTTGTTGAAAATGACTCAAGCTGATGAGCTAAATCCGGAGACTGTTTCCTCCAGATGGTTGATGACGCCAGTAGAGACGACCAGAAGCCACCAGAAGCTCCTGTCAAAGTCTTTTTGTGCCGCACTGACCACAGCGTTCAAAGACTGGAGTGTGGGAAACTGAGGGCGGCGTCACAAACGATCCATGAGACAGACGACACACTGTCCACACCAAGACAGGACAACTTAGTCAAACTGTGAGGGGGAAAAACAAGAAATGATCCATTGATTTTTAGTGATTTGCAGGATTTATAATAACTTAAATTAATTCCTAAATATCTACAAAGTAAATTGTAATAATATATAAACCGTACAACAGATTTTTCACAGACTTGCACCCATAAATGTTTAAAAAAAAAAAATGTAATCATATTAAATCTCCACAAAAGCATTTCACAGAAATACATTTAAAAAATCTGTATTGCTTCATCACAGTTGTGCTAACTTAAAAAGCATCTTTTAATTAATAATGTTATCTGGTAGCAACTTGTGCAAAGTTTAAACAAACGTTTTCTATTTCAACAAACAATATTTCACCAATTATATTCACTTCCCCTGAATAAATACGTTAATAAAATGTAAAATATTTTGAGTTTATGAGTAATTTCTTCTAAAGCGAACTCGTGCTGTAATCACTCACCATTGTTTTAAACACGCCTTATTTCAGTTTCACTTATATTTAAGAGCAAACTGTAAGATGACTTTATAATTCACTGACAAATAAATGTTGTTGTTTTTTTTACACCTGTAACATTTGTGTTTTTAAAACACCCTGCTGAAATAGTTCGGTTAACATTTTCATCTGAGTTGTAATGTCACATTTCAATGAAAAACATCAGCTTTCCTCTAAGAATTTCATCAGGAATAAATATAATATATTACATATAATTGAGGTCACTTCATCAATTAAATCTAAAGCACTTCTATAATTTACTTCACTCTGCCGATTGTCACTAAATTCATTATTGTGCATAGGGGTCAGCCGTCCAGATATTTAGTTCAAATCGGAGATGTCTTCATCTTTCAGCTGCTGGAATTCCAAAACGTTCCTGGTAACCACCGCCTCCTGATGTGCCGCGTATTGAGACACGCTTCTATTGTTCACGGCAGTGAAAGCAGTGAGAGAGCGGAGTGTGGGAAACCAGAGGGAACTCCCTCACAGAGCCGCTGCAGGGCAGCAGATGCTGACCTCTGGCCCGGAGACATGCAGCGCAATGTGACGGCATCTGAAGCCCGGCGTCCAGAAACCTTTTTTTTTTTTTTTTTTCACTCTCGTCGAAACATTTACAGCGATAAACCAAGAATTCACAGATGAACGCTTGAAGAATCTTCGATTTTTACGCCGCGTCTTTCTCACATATTTGAACCTGCGGGTCGACTGGTTTCCCTCCAGACGGTTGGTGACGTCAGGCCGCCTCCGGAGCGCACGGCCAGGAAACACCACAACACCACGGCGTTCAAAGAGCGAGGGTGGGGGGGGGGGGGGGGGGGGGGGGGGGGGGGGGGACTGGGAGCAGCTTCCTGCTCAAGTCAGAGATCACAGCTGCCACATCTGGACGAGAAAACTTAACATTAAAAAAAAAAAAAAAAAAAGGTTTTATCGTCTAGTTTTGTGCTTTAAAAGTAGTTAAAACACCTTGTAAAGTGAAGAAGGAAAGGTCCATTATTTGTATGAATATCTGGTTTAATGGTTGAATATGTGAGCTTCATAGTGTTTACAATTGATTACTCAGCATTGATCTGTTGACAGACGAAGACCAAGTTACTCTTCACAGTGGTTACGACTTTGAATTTGAAACGTCTGGTTCGATTTTTGATTTATTTCTCTTTTTGTTCCTGCAGTGAAAGCAGTGTGGGAAACCAGAGGAAACTCCCTCACAGAGCTGCTGCAGGGGCAGCAGACGCTGACCTCTGGCCTGGAGACATGGAGCGCAATGTGACGGCGTCACAGCCGAAGCCTGACGTTTAGACACTTTCAAAGAAATAGCAAACTTTCCCATTGGTCACCTGCAAACGTGAAGGCAAAGAAGACGATGATAAAAAGTTGCTCATAACAATCCATTTTAACGTTCCACATTGGATATTCAGTTATTGGTCAGATTGCACATCACTCTCAATCATAAACCTGTGAAATTCGATTAATTGATGAGAAAACACTTATTAATCCTATAAGTTTGATCATAATTGTATTAAAAAATGTGTAAAAGAACTTCATCTTTGGCAATTTAGACATTTAGTCCGCATTTTCACCAAACAAGTTTCCCTCCAGGTGGTTGGTGACTGTGAGAGCCCACCACCAGGAAAACGCCACAAAAGCCCCCAATCAAAGCCTTTTTGTGTCACACTGACCACAGCATTCAAAGACCGAGTGTGGGAACCTGAGAGCGGCTCTCTGCTCACACGTACTACAAGCCAGACGTGAGCTGACACGCCTGTGACACCTTGACATGAGGATTTAGTCGAATTCTGAATGGGAACAAAAAAAAACAATGTTTCTCTGTAGTGATCTAAAAAGAAAAAATTTAAGTCTGAATAACCACTTTTTTTAACTTGACTTGTGGAGCAACATTTCACTTTATCAGTCAATCTACAATATCACGTGTCATAAAGTAATAATTGATCTTTACATTTTCCACTTTAGTCTCTCGTCATCTCCTCCCAGTCCTCCACCTGTTCCCCTGAGATCTAATTGTGGTAACCGACTAATAGGACCATTGAACATGCGGCAGGGCAGACTTCTTTTCATCATATCCTGGTTCTCTGATTGGTCCAGACTGTGGGAAACGTCCACCAGAGTCAGACCCACACATTCATATGGAGATGCAGGAGTATAAATAGGAGGGAAGCAGCCAGCACACATCAGATTCTCTCTTCAGAGACCTCCACAGCACAGAGATCCAAACATGGCTCCTACAATCACTGCAGCAATGACCAGTCCTCAGGACCTCCTCACTCTCAACCACAAGGTAAATTGATGATTCATCAAGTTTCAATCAACTATGAGAGATGTGTTTCTTTATTGTTTTGCTGCTGAACAAGTTCATTAATGACTTTGTCCTTGTTTGTGCAGGTGAGAAAACCTCTGGTGGAGAAGTTACGCAGAGAGAGAATCAACAGCAGCATCGAGCAGCTCAAGTCTCTCCTGGGTCCAGAGTTCCTCAAACAGCAGCCAGACTCCAAGCTGGAGAAAGCAGACATCCTGGAGAGGACAGTCTGCTTCCTGACACAGCTGCAGCAGCAGAACCAACAGCAGAGAAAACTGCTCAACCACTTCAACAAGCTGCAGTCGTCCTCTGATCACAACCTGAGAGAGGCTGACTTCTCTCCTCTGAGCTCCACAGTCCAGACCAGCAGCTCCAAAGACAAGAGTCCAGTCAACAGCGCCCTCTGGAGGCCGTGGTAGACACCTACAGACTGGAGATGACGCAGACAAACTCTCAAGACCATATTGGTCAACGATTACTGGACTGAATTAAGTCACATTTTATGGACTTCTTCTTCTGGATTTACAGAAGATTAGATTACATTTGCAATAGAATATTTCCTGAGGAAATTATTGCAAAGAATATCCTATTATTGTTAAGAAGCAACGATTTCAACGATTACTGGACTGACTTTTATTAGGAATTGTACAGATTTGTTCTGTCAGATTTTGTGCATTTTGATATGCAGCATGTTTCTTGTGGGAATTACATCAACAATATATTTCATGTTGAAAATGAAATCATCTTGTTGGGCGAAAAAAACAACAACAACCTAAAAGACCATGTTGGTCAGAATCAATTGAATCTGATGGTGATGGAAGTCAACATATTGTATATGTGTATAGATATTCCATTTCATAAATGAGATGTGAAGAGGGGTTACATTATCATTCATTTTAAGAAGGATTTTATGCCTCTTTGGTGTCTATGTGACTTTTCTACTAAATAGTTTGAATCTATTTAATCATTAACATTGATCGGTTATCAGGTCAAAATGTAATTTTCTTTTCATGTGAAAAGATTTCTCGTCAAATTGTTCCTCTCTGGCCGGTTGAGCCAGTTAACATTGTTTTAAACTTTGCATTACTTGTTTCATCACTATTGTGATGTTTTAAACAGGATCTGTTTTAAGGTCTGATTTGAATTTTACCTCTTTTTTTTTTTTTTAAAAAGCTCAACTTATCACAAATAAGCAAGGTTTTATTTCTTACTTAATGTTTCACCTCATCTTGTTTATGTCTTTTGTAAAGACAACTGTCCCTTGGCTCAGTGCAGAGTCCTGGACATTTTAGCTGGAGACAACATGAAAAGATGGTGTTGGTGAAGGACAAAGTTTAAACGTCCTTATTTGTGTTTCACACCGTTTCCTGTGGAAACAGTGAAACATCATGACCATATTGTCGTCAATCTGTTTGTCCGCTTGACATTCAGAGTGAATTTATAATCTATTGGATTGCTCAGCATTAATCTGGTATCAGATCAAAATGTATATTCATACTTTACTGTAAAGCCTGTGTATGTTCTTCTTCTTTGAAGGAGACCTTGTGTTCTGATTTTCTATCATCCGGATCCTTCTTTGCATTTGTTTTAGAGTGCGATTCCTGCTCAGTTGTGCACGTCTGAATGATGCTTCATCTCATTGTGTGTCTTTTATAAAGACGACGGTTCCCCCACTCAGTCCCGAGTGCAGCGTCTTGGAAGTGTTACCAAGTTATTGTTGTGATGCGTCATCGCGTACATGTGACTCCAATAGGAGCTCTTACAGGGAAATGATCCCAGCTTCACCTGATTAATAAATATTAGCAGGGTCACAATCACGTCTTTGAGTTTCTTTGAAAGGGTGTTTCTCAGATTTAACTGGGGAAGCGTCACACTATTTATCAATCCATCAGCAGACGTCAGCCTTTACAACCGGGTATTCTGTTCCAGCTTCAAGTCTCCAATCAAAGATGTTGCATCCATTTGAAAAAGTCTTGAGCTCAGCTGCTGGAATGACAAAACATTCGAGGTATCCGTCGTCTCCTAATGGGCGGCATAATGAGGCACACTTCTATTGTTGCGTTGGTGAAAGTGCTGAACGTGCAGAGTGTGGGAAACCAGAGGAAACTCACTCACAGAGGCCCCGAGGGACAAAAGATGCTGACCTCTGCCCCGAGGAGATGGGCTGGTAACCTGGAATATGGTGGGATTACAACAAATCCCCGCTGACAAGAAACAGAAACATTCCTTGAAACTTGAAAAAAATAAATGAATAAATTATTTTTAACAAACAACTGATCAAATTCTGAAATTGTGATTGAATTCTGTATGGGACTCATTCAAAAACAATAAAATCAGAGAATTGTCGCTGAATACCACAAAACACTTTTCTGAGCAGTGAAGAGTCGTTTTCTATTATTTTGTAAGAGTCTAAAATTTAAAACTGCTAAAATATTCACTCTTGGGCCAAATTTGTGTGAAATAAAACCACTGTAATTGTTTATTACAAATTTAATAAAGTAAAGTTCAAGGTGGGAAAATGGTAAAATCTAAAAGAGGCAACCAAGAATCGTTTTGAAAAAAATCCTTTTTTTGACATTGCGCACTAGATATTCCGTCTGGAATCAGAGTGTGAGAAAACTCCAGACAACCAGGTCATAATTAAGTTTGATTAACACCCTTAAGCACAGCCCGAGACAAATAATGCCCACTGGGATTTGGCACGCTTATCAACCAGCTGCCTCAGCCGACTTTCATTTACACCTCAGTAATATTTCATTAATCAATGATGAGAACGTTTCTATTTGGACAGAATTCTGTTTTACGTGGTTTTAATTTAGTTTATTTTTAAAAACAGAATACAGGAACGTCTGCTTTGTAGTTTGAGTGTTCGGCGTTTGTGACTGCGTGTTGAAATATCTTGAAATCTCTGAGCCCAACGTTCTTCTTCTTCTTCTTCTTCTTCTTCTTCTTCTTTCCCTCCAGATGGTTGGTGACGTCAGGCTCCATCTCCGTTAGAATGAATCCACCACAAACATCCTCTCAGTCAAAGCCCCTTTGCCGATCACAGCGTTACTGTGATTGTGAATAGAAATGACTAATAAATCGGTGATTTGAAGTGATTTTGAAATACAAATGCAGTTTGTCAGGTATAAAGAACAACTTGCAACAGGAGGAATATTCTGTGAGTCACACATGTGATCACACAGTGACCAACTGGGGGGCTCGTTTATAAAACACTGTGCAAACGCACATCTGCACGCACTTTCCTTTTATTGACCTTTTCCCGCTCCACTAGGTGGCAGCATCACTTCACACGTTAGTACAGACATCTATCCAATGATAAGATAAGATAAGATAAGATAAGATAAGATAAGATAAGATAAGATATCCTTTATTTATCTCACATGTGGAGAAATGTGCAGTGGTACAACAGGATAGTAAAGAGAAAGACGCACACATAGCAGAAACTAAAAAAGCTGATAAAAATACAATATAATAAAAATATGCACACGGTGCCTATAAGTGTGGACATGTACAGAATATGGGGGTCAGTGAAGGCAGATTTAATGCTGATTGAAAATCACTGTGGTTTCTTATGATGAAGCTGTTTGCTGTGAGGATCTGAAGACTTCAGACGGAGGAGTTTGAACCAAGACAACCAGCATATTGAAGTTTATTCAGTGGAAGTAAATGAAGTCGATAAATCTTTCTGAAGTCTTCTCTTACGTCACAACCAACGGGGGTTATCAATGTGAATTACAGGTATTCAAAAGTCCTTTTTTTTTTATTCCCCCAGTTCATCAAATGGCTATAAATTCACTCCACACATGAATCTAACTCTGATATGAATCTGTACAAACTTCTCAGTGAGATAATTACCTACTGGTGTTGTAAAAAGGCCAAAACTTCACAAAAATGAAGCCTGATGAGTATCATAACAGACGTGTTTAACCTGTGTCTGCTAATAACTTTGGTAATAATTAATCTGACTTTGACTTCACATTTTACTTCACTTTGTGTGTCTCAGGCTGTATAAGGCAAATAATTTACATCATGTATGTTTCATGTATGTTTCATGTATTTAAAGACATACAGAACATACACTAACATTATTAATTATAGTATTAAAAGTTTAAGTTTTTCTTTATGAAGGCAAATAGTTTTTTTTTTACTTTTTGTTGTGAAATATGATTTTTGCTGTGGAAATCACAGCACCGATATTTTTCATGACGAAAAACAAAACATCTTTTCGGGCAAAAGACAAGATGAAAAAAAAAAAAAAAAAAGATCATATTGGTCACTGAAATAAATCTTATGAAATTGAACAACCTGCCCATCTGCATGAACAAAGTTTACATGTATTTACTGGCTGCTTGATATTTCATGTGGAAACAATGACATTCAGATTGAATATTTGATGACTCAGCGTTCTATTATTAAATCAACATGTAAGAATGACCCTTCTGTATTGAAAGACTGTAAAGCTGCTGTAAGATGAAATTCCCTTGTGAAAATAATGGCAAAACAATGTTTATGTTTTAAAAGGTGCATGAATCAAATCTGATTACATCGGCAACTATTCAGGTTACATTCTGACTATGATGGTGAAAACGGTTATTGTCCTTTCCATGGACACGTCAGATCTGTGGATATTCAAACGGTTGTGTTGAAAGATCGTCTTTGTGAAAAAGACTTTTACAAAAACACAAATTATTTGTCGAAATATAATTGTGACTACTGGCAGATAATTATAAGAAACAATAATCTGTGACCAAATCGTTCAAACCAGGTGACTGACGTGAATAACGCGACGATCGTGGGTGAGCTTAAAAGTTCCCAAAATGTTTGACGATGTGGTTTAAAAAAAAAAATTTAAATTTCTGGAGAAAAACATAAAAGATCCAACAAACTGAGACGACATGTCTTTCAACACTTCCTGCATTTTTCCAGTTAATGTTGTCATTTGAAGGTGTCCGACAGTCAGAATGTTATTTTAAGTATTTCCCTGCTCCGATAGACCAGACATAATCTCATGCATGATTGAGGCACACTTCTATTGTTCCTGCAGTGAAAGAACAGAGTGTGGGAAACGAGAGGAAACTCACTCACAGAGCCGCTGTGGGACAATAGATCCAGACCTTTGGCCTCAAGTGGTATGAATTAAAAAGGGGGGGTGGGGGGGGGATGGGGCCCCGACTACAAACTAGACTGACATCTTTTAAATCATTAAGATTTTACTCTCTATCACCTATTTGGTTGAGGGCGACACATCGAATCCCGGTACCACACACGTGAACGAATATGTCAACAGGCTGGAGACGACAGATTTAAAATCTTAATCGATAAAAGTGATGATGATCAAATATGTTCGCTTAGATTTGGGCGCATGCTTTAATTTCTTTCGAGAAGATGGTGCTGCGGAGAAGGTTTGAGCGTGACGAGCGTCGCCAACCACCCCACCACCTTCTCCGGTGGGGTTTTTGGCACACGTCAAGTAGCAGCTGCCTCCACCTCCCTCCGTCAGCTCCCCACCAATCCATCCAGCAGCTAACAGGGGCTTCACTCACAGTGGAGCTGGTGGAGGCTGGTGGAGCTGGTGGAGGCTGGAGCTTCGACGAGATGATTCTGGGTGAAAGGCAGGGTACATCCTGACTCCAGTCCTTCACAGAACAACATCCTGTGATGGAAATGTTCACATTCTGAGATGTTTAAATGAGAGAAATGACCATATTTGGTCATTTGCTGATTCCTTCCACACGAGCAATCATACGACAGCGACAGTCACGGTCCAAGTACATGCACACGGTGTGTCAGGCATCCTCGTCTTGTGTACTTCTTCAAATCAATGTAGTATTTATCACACGCGTAGGAATGTCGGACTTTGCCATGTGTAGGACGTGACGATAGGCTGGCAGACGTCACATCGGCAATACTTCACATGGAGGATTGTGATGCGGTGCCTGACTGAAGACGCAGGTTTAACCGGACGACGAAAAATATGAATGAAGTGATGACACACAATTTCAGATATGTTTTATCAGTTAACCCTAACCTGAACTGTGGTAGCTGCTGCTGCTCGTTAACTCCAGCTGCTTAATAAAGTCAAGCTCTGTTTCTAATGCAACACGTTTCTGATACGTTCCTCCACTTTTATTGAAACTTTCCTAAAGATCGATCAGGTGATCAGTTTCACTTGATCTTGAACTATATTACTTTATATACACTTTTATAGATTTTTAGTTTACAAGAGTTTGCATAAAGTCTAATAGTTATAAACATGAATATTGTGAATCTAGAAGATTAAGATTGCGGTCCACCACAGGCAGAATAACAAAAACTCATCTTTTATCACGTTTTTCATCCAGAAAGCAGATAAACTGTTGGTGTCTGACATGGAGCACGATGGTGAGTCGGTTCCACGAAGCTTGGTGAGTCACTCTCCGTCTCACCTAATCATTTACCTTTTCTCTTGAGATCTGATGTCTCAAAAAAAAAAAAAAAAAAAAGACCATATCCAGTCACATCACTTATTTCTTGAGCGAAACTATGAGATGAAAAAACTTTCATAAACCAACTGCACACTCAAACTAAGTGAGGACATTTTCTTTACGCGTCTGCCTGGTGTTCAGCTCGCTGTGTTGGAATGTGAAACCTAATGTGATGCATAATGAGACACACGTGTATTGATCTCCGAGCTGAACGCTTGTGGGAAAAGCAGAGGAGACTCCCCCTCAGCGCCTCGGCGGAACAATGGATGAAGACCCCTGCAGAAACAAGACTGGGCTTTGAAAAGGGAATTTAATGCTACTCCCAGAACTTTGGGGCCAAATGACAATTTGTTGCTCGCCGGTAACCAGTTTTAGGTGTAAACACCTAAACTTCAAGTCACGACGCATGTTGTCTACAACAACAACGCACATGAAACATTGAGTAACGGAGGAAGTGTGGGAAAGCCCCGAGGAGGGGGTCACAGTTCACAGCAATTTGCATCCTTAACAACACCAGCACCCGACTATTGTCCAGGGGATTTGGCACACGTCAGGAAACATCTGCCTGAACCCAACTTCTTATCGGAAAAAAAACGACACTACTTCACCAGTGGAAGACGGACCTCTTATAAAGTGCAAGTGAAAATGTGAAAAGTGCAAAATGAGTTGAGGAAGATGGCAAACTACGGAGGCGACGGTAGTTTTTTTTTTACTGTCAAATTCTTTTAGCCAGTCCTTTTCTGTGTCCCTCCAGATGGTTGGTGATGTCAGCCTCCCGTCTCCGTTAGAGCGCACGGCCGGCCGCTGGCACCGACGAGCCATTTAAAGTCTTTTTGTGTCGTGATCTGGCCACGGCATTCAGAGACTGAGTGTGGGAAACTCAGAGCAACCGTCTCCTCACAGCAACAAGTCAGAGGACACCTGCCACATCTGGACAGAGTTTCACAAATATTACTAATAAACAAAAAACATTTCAATAAAAAAAACAAACAAACATTGTGCTTTACACTATTTCCAACTACTTATAAAAGGAAAAGTTTTGAAACCGATGTTTATTTACGTTTTTGAGTGAGGAAAGTTGAGAGACTGCATTGTTGAAAATTAATTTCTAAAATCTAAATCTGTTGTTTTAATGTAGTTAGTTTAATTCATTTAAATTTATTTTTGTTTATTTATTTCTTGTATCTTTACAATTTACCCTTCACCTTCATTATTTTGTTAAAGTATAGTACACACATAATGTTATAAACTAAACACTCAAAGCTTGACATGTGTGTTGCACTACACAAAGGAGACTGTCCCTCTATGAACACCATCAATATTCACACTGTAAAATTGATTTTTGCTTAAAAGGACTATGTGAGCAATAAATAGTTTATTGCATGCGTGCTAAGAAGATAAGCGTGTGCTCAGTGACGGCCACTGATCCCTTCAGGAGCTTTATCTACCCTCTTTATTGGGTCACTAGTTTCTCAGACTTAGAAAAGGTTTTTGTCCGTCTCTGGTCTCCTCCCAGTCCTCCACCTGTTCCCCCGGGATTTAACTATTGTCCCGTTCTAATATGACCATCGAGCATGTGGCAGGCCAGGACTCCCTTTTCATTTTCACCCAGCTCTCTGATTGGTCCAGACTGTGGGAAACGTCCACCAGAGTCAGACCCACACATTCATATGGAGATGCAGGAGTATAAATAGGAGGGAAGCAGCCAGCACACATCAGATTCTCTCTTCAGAGACCTCCACAGCACAGAGATCCAAACATGGCTCCTACAATCACTGCAGCAATGACCAGTCCTCAGGACCTCCTCACTCTCAACCACAAGGTAAATTGATGATTCAAAGGATCTCAATCTTTAATTGTAAGACTGCATTTTCTCATTGTCATTTTGTGGCTGAACAAGTTCATTAATGACTTTGTCCTTGTTTGTGCAGGTGAGAAAACCTCTGGTGGAGAAGTTACGCAGAGAGAGAATCAACAGCAGCATCGAGCAGCTCAAGTCTCTCCTGGGTCCAGAGTTCCTCAAACAGCAGCCAGACTCCAAGCTGGAGAAAGCAGACATCCTGGAGAGGACAGTCTGCTTCCTGACACAGCTGCAGCAGCATCGGGCTGTGGACTCGGCGGCGGTCCGTCAGGGATACTCCCGGTGTGTCCAGGAGGCGGTTCACTTCATGTCCAAGCAGGAAGTGAAGACACAGACTCAGGGGAGACTGATGAACCACTTCAACAAGCTGCAGTCGTCCTCTGATCACAACCTGAGAGAGGCTGACTTCTCTCCTCTGAGCTCCACAGTCCAGACCAGCAGCTCCAAAGACAAGAGTCCAGTCAACAGCGCCCTCTGGAGGCCGTGGTAGACACTTACAGACTGGAGATGACGCAGACAAACTCTCAAGACCATATTGGTCAACGATTACTGGACTGAATTCTTTTGAATTCTATTAAGTTGTTTGTCTATATGTTCAAAAGCGTTTATCAATTGGAATTTGTATCTTTGTATAAGATTATGTTTCCTGAGGAAATAACAATATCTTTCATATTGCGAAAGAAAACAATATGCCATTCGTGTTGAATGAAACAAATCTGACCGTGCCAGTACATATTAATAGTTTTCAAATACCAGGAATGCTGGGGTAATTCTTATTGCTTTCAGTTGTATAGATCATAATGGTCTAATATCTAAAAGCAATCTTGATGGAAACAATACCACAATGGTATCTATGTAAAAAAAAAAAATGTTTGTGAATTTCGGTCGGTTGTTAGACCATAAGTTCAAAAAGTTTTTTGATTCAACTGTGATACTTTTTGGTTATTATCAGTGACTTTGATCAAAAACATCCGTTGTCCTTTCTGAGACACTCTGTTTAAATGAACTTTGCTCAATCATATGTGATTGTTGAGGGTGATCTGGTTAAAGATCCTTACATTTATTATTTACTGTAAAAGGTTTGTGTATTACCACATTATCGCAGTATGTGTTTTTTTCCAAACTGATTTTTTTTGGGAATGATGTGATCTGTTTTAAGGTCAAATTTATTTCGGACTCTTTTCAACTGAAAACGTTTCCTTTTCTTTTAGGGAAAACAATGAGTCTGATCTGGTTGAATCCTACACATCGTCTTTTATAAAGACTGGTTTTCCTTTACTCGCTCTGAGTACAGTGTGATTGGTAGAAATCTAAATGTTGTTGTGATGCATCATCGCCTCTTCACCACCCATTGAGACGGGGCTCATTATGTCTCGTTGAATAAACAAACACTTGGCAGCTTAAACTTTTGTGTTTCTGTGCATTTTCATGACACAACAGGTGGACGTTCTCTTTCATTTTAAGTGGATATAGAAAAGTCTGCTTTGTTAAGATACTTGGAGTAAAACAAAACAACAACATATCAGTACTAATTAAGCACACATCTATTAATCAAGAACACACGGGTTCACTGTGAAACTATGCGGCGTAACAAGACAGCGTTGTTCAAATCAGTTCTGATGAAGAGAGATTAAGTTTAAGTTGTTCACTTCATAGGAACTCGTCGAAACGGTTAAACAATCGTTTGAAAAATTGAACCGTTGACGTGTTTGGATGTGACGTTAATCATTTCCCCCCTTGAAGTGGTCCTGATTGGTAATGAGATGCAAAACCAGACACACTTCTATTGTCTGTGCAGTGGGACCAGTGAAAGGACAGAGTGTGGGAAAGCGGGGAGAACGCTCTCACAGAGCGACTGCGGGACAAAAGACACTGACCTTTGCCCTGAGGGGACGGAGATTAAAGAAGTGCCGGCCCCCCCTGGACGGTTGTATTTGTCCTTAATAATATGGGATTTTAATGCCGTTGTTGAGGAACATTGTGTCGACCTCAAAATTAGTTTCTTGGACACAATTCAATTTTTTGTTGTGTTTTAAAACAAAGTCTTTTTGTGGATAAACACAACACTTCTCTGAATTTTAAACCCACTGATCTTCGAGTATTAAATGTTAAACACAGACCAATATCATGACGACAAGCTGCAGAACAAGTTAAAAAGAAATAAACTGAGATATTTACTGCGTCAAGCGCTGCGACTATGACATGAGATAGCTGCACCGACTATACGACATGCCCCAAAGCCAGTCAGCAATGAATGACAAAAGAAGTCTATTGTCACTGATACAGAAAGTAAAGCTATTAGTGAGGCAATAACCCGGCTACATGTTTGTGAACCTGTTAACTTCACTGTTTTATGGCCGCCTCATGCCACACTGAGTTCTGTACTTAGTGCCCCTTTTATAACATTTAGCACCAGAATGGACAGGATGAATCAAACAGTCTCCATAATGCCCGGAGGCACAGCCAGAACACGACAAATTAAGGATTTTAGCTTGTTGAATGTTAAATTATTAAATCTTGATCTTTTGAATTAGGCGTGTCTTCGTGTGTGTGTGTGTGTGTGTGTGTTTAAGGGCACATGCCAATTTTCTACTAATTTACAGAGTGTGAGAAATCTCTGGAGGGCAGAAGGCTGCTGTCAATAAGATCCACTCCAGTGGATTATTTCCCCGAGGGATTTGGCACACTTCAGGAAGCAGCTGCCTTCCTGAGCTGAAATGTTGTCATTTATTTATAACTCCTTTTTATAACCCCATATCAAAAAAAAAAAAAAAGATTCCTAACAAATAATGTAATTTGTCAAATCACTGTCAGTTGTTTTTTTTTTTTTTAGAATCATTTCGGATTTTAAAAACTGTGTGAACGAGCCAATGGGCTTCTTTCCCTCCAGATGGTTGGTGGTGTAATTCCACATCACTACAATCACACACAGCCAGCATCTGTCACTGAAGTCCTTTTGTGGATCATTGACCACAGCACAGGGAGGCAGTGTGGGAAACTGACATCAACCAGCTCCTCACACCAACTAGAAGGCACGTGTCAGATGACATGAGTGCATCTGGACGGCAGCATGATGATTATCTGAGTTAATTCCCATCGTCAGAAACCACACTCTACATTAGAATATTGTTTTATAAATGTATATTAGTAACATTTGAGGAAAATGACAAATTATTTAAATTGAGAGGTCTGTTTGTCTAAGAATTGAAAATAAATCAATATTCACATGTTGCATTTTGTGATTGGGTAAATCAAACACAACATAAAATGTAACATGCACCTCCACTGCTATTTTATTTCTTATTTCCTTCATGGAATCGTTCACACTTTTCTCGGTCTGATCGTTTGTTCAATTAACGTCATTTATATCAGCAACACATTGAACATTTGATCCTTCCATCTCCGCCCAGTCCTCCACCTGTTCCCCTGAGACCTATCTATTGTCCCCAGAGAATTAAAGGCAGTGTGTTGCTGCTCCACATGTCTCATTGTCTCAACCAGCTCTCTGATTGGTCCAGACTGTGGGAAACATCCACCAGAGTCAGACCCACACATTCATATGGAGATGCAGGAGTATAAATAGGAGGGAAGCGGCCAGCACACATCAGATTCTCTCTTCAGAGACCTCCACAGCACAGAGATCCAAACATGGCTCCTACAATCACTGCAGCAATGACCAGTCCTCAGGACCTCCTCACTCTCAACCACAAGGTAAATTGATGATTCATCAAGTTTCAATCAACTATGAGAGATGTATTTCTTTATTGTTTTGCTGCTGAACAAGTTAATTAATGACTTTGTCCCTGTTTGTGCAGGTGAGAAAACCTCTGGTGGAGAAGTTACGCAGAGAGAGAATCAACAGCAGCATCGAGCAGCTCAAGTCTCTCCTGGGTCCAGAGTTCCTCAAACAGCAGCCAGACTCCAAGCTGGAGAAAGCAGACATCCTGGAGAGGACAGTCTGCTTCCTGACACAGCTGCAGCAGCAGAACCAACAGCAGAGAAAACTGCTCAACCACTTCAACAAGCTGCAGTCGTCCTCTGATCACAACCTGAGAGAGGCTGACTTCTCTCCTCTGAGCTCCACAGTCCAGACCAGCAGCTCCAAAGACAAGAGTCCAGTCAACAGCGCCCTCTGGAGGCCGTGGTAGACACCTACAGACTGGAGATGATGCAGACAAACTCTCAAGACCATATTGGTCAACGATTACTGGACTGAATTAAGTCACATTTTATGGACTTCTTCTTCTGGATTTACAGAAGATTAGATTACATTTGCAATAGAATATTTCCTGAGGAAATTATTGCAAAAATTATCCTTCATATTAAGAAGGAAAACATGTTGTCATGCATGTTGCATGAATCCAATTTGATTGCTTGAGCAATCTGTCTTAAAATGTACTGTTGTGTTATTTGTTATTGATCAATGTGGTCAAACATTCAAAAGTCCCTTTTATGGACAATTTGCAAAACTGGCCTGTTTTTCTATGTAATAACTCGTATTACTAGAAACTGATCTGTTGGTCCAACGGTCAAACATTACATGATTGAATGATGTGAATTTTACAAACTTGTTCAACTATGAACCGACGACTTTGTTACTGTGTGAACACACATTTCCAGAGGAAATAATAATATTTCTATTAGAAAACTGATCTTGTCATGCATGTTGCATGTTTCAAGTCAGATTACATCAGTAATCGTTCAGTCTGAATTGACGAATACTATAACTATATTTGTTATGTTTTGTTACTTATTGCCAATTGATCTGTTTTAAGATCCAAATGTTTATCGTTCTATTCTGAAAGTTTGAGGGTTGAACATGAAATGAAATTATCTTCATTGTAATTGCAACCTGAAAAGAGATCTGTATCAAGATTAACATGAACCATTTTACTCTATTTGGAGAAAGTGTTGATTGACAGTAAGCAGAACGTGCTGTAAATTGTCTCTTATGGAGACTCGTGTTCATTCACTCCTCTGGAGAAACAATCTACAAGTTGTGCCTTGTTGACTAAAAAAAAAAAAAAAAAACTACCAGATGAAATTGTGTTTTTGTCTCTGTTGATCATGTTTACATCTTCATAAGCACGAAGAATAGATGTTCTCTATCTTTTTGTATAATTTCTATTTAAAACGCCACAGCATCGTTTACTCCACATTTTATTGGAGAATCGTAAACCTGGAAGTTTGTCAGAAAATAAGTCAGAATATTGTGAAAGAGAGGAGTTATCAATGGTATGTCACTTTTGATATGTACTGTATGATTTTAAGACATAAAAACCCCAAAACATACAATTTACAGTCAATTTCTAAAGATAAACTTTGGTTTATTTCACATTTACATATATATTCTTGTAAACTTATGACATTTACTAATTGTAAATGTTGAGTGGGTTGCAAATAGTCTCTGACGTGATGCATAATGAGACACACTTCCATTATCCCTCCAGTGAAAGCAGTGAAAGGATAGAGTGTGGGAAACCAGAGAAAGCTCACTCACAGAGCTACTATAGGACAATAGACCCAGACCTTTGCCCTGAAAGGACACGAGTTAAAGAGAGATTGGTTTGATGAGAATTTTAAAAGCAGATTCCTGGAAGTGCCTTCCGTTGTGAAAATGAAATAGCCTCATGAGTTTTGCAATGACTTTTTTTTTTTTTTATTATCATTGTTGGGGTTTTTTCTTAGTTGTTTTAACTCTTCAAATCGTGATTTAATGGGATTCTTATGTGTGGTTTGGCAGATGAGAGTCTGTTTATCAGCTGAAGAGTCTTCACACAACACGTTAAACCCCAGTGTGGTTCTGATTGACTCGACCTCTGTCGTGCTAATGATGCAGCGGTGACAGACCGTTAAAACGTTCATTGAAATGACTCCCACAGTAAAAAAAAAAAAAACCTGCCTCATAAGTTAAGTTCATTCATATTTCTTTCTTTAAATGCGTAGATTTTCACACTAATTTAAAAGACTTTTTAATCTACATTTCAAACATACAAACTGACAGAATGAGCCAATGGTCTTCGCTCGCTACAGATGGTTTCTGATGCATCATTGACCACAGCACAGGGAGGCAGTGTGGGAAACTGACATCAACCAGCTCCTCACACCAACTGGAAGTGTGTCAGATGACATGAGTGCATCTGGAAAGCAGCATGATGATTATCGGTCTGATGTAAAGACTAAAGAAGATCCAGGATCTGACTTCTTGCGGTATTATTTTTCGAGCGAGCAAACTGGCTAAAGAAAAAGAAAAAAATAAAGACATTTCTCCAAAAAAAAATAAAAAATGAAAAGTGGATACAACACAGGCTTTTTCAATCAACTTCATGTATGATGGAGGCCTCATATTTACTTCTCCAGCATTTTGACGAATTCAAATTTCACTTGCATTTCATATTTAACTGTACAACATAAAAGTTATTCTGTCTGATGAGACGACTAAAGTGTGCTCAGTCAAAGTCATTGATCTCGGCATCAAACTGCAGACCTGCTCTCTCTGCAGGGGAGCCACTTTCTCAGATTCACAGTGTTCAGTCCCGACAATAACAAAATAACAACACAACAGCAAAAAGCCACGACACAAATGCAAAGAGCACAACGGAAGTTAACTCAAAACAAAAAGGCGCAGCGGTCGAAACAAGGGGGGGGGCATAGTTTCCGGCGGACTATATTCTGAGACGGCATCCAAACGATGGACATACATAAGTTATGAAACATATTGCTCAATTCAGTTTCAACACAGCAAACAACATTGCTGATTTCTGAAAACACATAAAATTAATCACAATCAGAGCAGCAGCTTTTTACTTACGTTACTCCTGTAATAAAAAATGGTCCGTCAAAAAATGTTGTCCCCCGGAAATACAGCCCGCGCTCTTCCGACCGCGGGGCACTTCCGTTGTTGGAATGTTGCGTTGTGGCCTTTGAATAATAATTCTTTTTTAAAAGGTTAATTTGATTCAATGATAGCAAGTAAAGGGGAAAAAAAGCTCCGTTCTTTGTGGTTGTGTTGTTTACTAAATAAACCATCTTCCCACTTGGGTTAAATCCTGTAGTTATTTATTTTTAGCCAAAATTATTAAACCACCACACAAATTCATCATTTTATACCTCTTCAAAACTGCCACTTTATACAATTTTTAATCTTTCTATTCTCTCTGCTGTAATGTAGTCCAACTTTGGACGGTTGGGCTTTAAAACTTGATGTAGATCGTTGCCTTGAATAAACAAAACACTCCCTGCTGAACTGTTCAGGGTTTTTTTTTTTTTTTCATGTTTCATGAGATTATAGTTACCATGATGACAGACAGCTGTTTTCTTTCTTATGTGGTTGTCAGACATTTCCATCATTTTTACTATATTTGATTTACAAGTCTGTCGTAATTTTTCTTCTCAACATATGGGCTCAAGGGAAATAGTTTTTTAAGCTACATTAGTCAGTGATCATCACTGTTTTATTATGTCAATGTAATCATATGGATTAAGTGATCAAATCACCACTTTGGCACAATTATCATGCTCAGACATTTAAATGAACAAGATATTAAGTTAAGAAGCTTCTCCGTAAAGTGGTCGGACATTAAATCTAATGAGGCACACGTCTATTGTTCCTTCAGATTAAGTAGTGTGGGAAACCAGAGAAAACTCACTCACAGAGCCGCCGTCGGACAAAAGACTCAGACCGTTGACCTCAGGACCGGCTACTGAAAGAAAGAAAACTGAATCAAATATGGACCTCTATATTTAACAGGTCTCTTAAAAACTAAGCACTTTTTTGAAACTCAGACAACAGTTTTGAATTAACAATGTGTCAATAATAAACAATAATTACTATCTTTTAATAAATGATGACAATTGGAAACGAATGTGATAAAAAAGTACAAGAGTGGATTCCTCGCTTTTGGACTATTTTCACGAATCTTTGGCAAATATACAAATTTCAGAGTGGGGACTCTCAAATTATTTTTCAAACAGCTCGTTTATGTCTCTACCATTTAATGTAATGTGAAGATCTAATTTTTTATCATTTCTTTCATTATGAAAAGTTTACTTCGTGCTTTGGCACTTTACTGTGGGGAAAAGCAAAACAGTCTGACGGTTATATGATCATTCTCATTAAATCTGACTTGTTTTAAGATCAGACACCGGTTTGCCTGTTACTCCTATAAAATGAGAACTTCTACTCCATTTGACCAATGAACACTTTGGAGTTTTTTAATGATTTCTTTTAATGCATCGAGTAGACAAACTCGTGTGACGTTACAAGGCAACCAGCTAGAAACTGCTGATGACAAATATGGCCTCGGTGGAGTCATTGTGGTTAAGACTCACTTAACATCTCTGCTTCATCGATATTTTATACTACCTGGAAAATCATAGGATGTGAAAATATTTTATAGGTAAATCAGTACCTTGAATCAGATTCTTTGTGACAACAATTGCCTTGTTCTTTGATCTTTTTGGCATGAAAACAAAAAACCACAGGGGACGAGTTACACAGCCAAATAAGGAATTTTGAGGAAGAAGGCAAATAGATTTTATGTCACTCCAGTGTGTGTATATCATAAGAATGTAAATCTTTTAAAAAAAAAAAAGAGAAAAAAAAAAGAATCTGAAGTTATTTATTCGATCCACAACTTACTCCTGTTTGTAAAGTGGATAAGATTGATAATTTTCCTCCCTGGAGAGTTTTCTCATTGCAAATAATGTGATGCATAATCAGACACACTTCTTTTGTTCCTCCAATAAAAGCCGTGAAAGGACAGAGTGTGGGAAAGCAGAGAAAGCTCACTCACAGAGCCGCAGTGGGACAATACATCCAGACCTTTGCCCTGTAGGAATATTGGTTGAAAGGATGCACGGCTCACAGCATGGTAACTTGTTAAATATCTCAAGGTCTGATCAACTTTAGGAGATGTTGCTCTTTGGTGCTTTTTTCATCCCAAACTGCCGTTTTTTTGATTCACTTGGTTCAAGTGAAGTGAGAATCTTATGAGTGGTTTTAAGGTACTTGATACCAGCAACAGGTTTATGAACAGAAAATGCAAACTAAAACATTTACACCCATCATTTTATATATGAATTTAATGAATGAAGTAGTATTGCCTAACAACAATATTTTCAATTCAATTTAACTCAGATTGTGTTTTTGTAGGATGGTGGCACACTTATATTATATTATATATCAATATTACTCTTATAGGCTTGTGGTATACTTGTATATATATATATATATATATATATATATATATATATATATTCGTTGTTACATAATTTGCATACATTCACTATTTCATGTTAATGGGCCTATCGGCTAAAATTGCTCACACATTGAATGTGCCAAACAGTAATTAGACTGAAAATGGACAAAGTGTGGGGAAAACCCTGGAGAGAAGGAATAACTGTGTATGAGATTTGCTCCACCAGCAACCAATTACCTCCCCAAAGGGATTTGGCACACTTTGGAAAACAGCTGCCTCACAAGAAACTCCCAGCTCCACAGTTTGTATTAATTTCAAGGTTTGGAATAAGTTATGATCTCCATGAGAGGATCAGTATCCCTGGAAATAAATGCAGAGTGAACATATGATAAGAAAGTTGATTGTAATTTTACATTTTGTAATACTCTGTATGACAAGTTCAACATTTGAAAACTATCAGAGCCAGCCAATAGGATGGTTTCCCTCCAGATGGTTGGTGATGTCATACTCTTTCACTACAACCACACACAGCCAGCATCTGTCACTGAAGTCCTTTTGTGGATCATTGACCACAGCACAGGGAGGCAGTGTGGGAAACTGACATCAACCAGCTCCTCACACCAACTAGAAGGCACGTGTCAGATGACATGAGTGCATCTGGACGGCAGCATGATGATTATCTGTCACCAAGAAAAAACGGAATCGGACATGTTGTGGTAGCATTGGGAGAAATCTTCTTTTTCAAAAACACAAACTGAGAAAAAGCAGCAATGATAGAATTTTTTTTTCTGTGAAGGATTATACAACAAAGACAACTGGGTCGAGGTTTGATGAAAATAAAAAGATTCCAATTTTGTCCATTATTTCATATTTTACTGAACAACATAGGAGCTATTCCCTCACGTGTCTGATGAGACGACTAAAGTGTGTTCAGTCTAAGTCATTGATCTCAGCATCAAACAGCAGATCTGCTCTCTCTCGCCACTTTCTCAGATTCACAGAGCGCTCAGTCTCTATCCAGTCCTCCACCTGTTCCCCTGAGACCTATCTATTGTCCCCAGAGAATTAAAGGCAGTGTGTTGCTGCTCCACATGTCTCATTGTCTCAACCAGCTCTCTGATTGGTCCAGACTGTGGGAAACATCCACCAGAGTCAGACCCACACATTCATATGGAGATGCAGGAGTATAAATAGGAGGGAAGCGGCCAGCACACATCAGATTCTCTCTTCAGAGACCTCCACAGCACAGAGATCCAAACATGGCTCCTACAATCACTGCAGCAATGACCAGTCCTCAGGACCTCCTCACTCTCAACCACAAGGTAAATTGATGATTCATCAAGTTTCAATCAACTATGAGAGATGTATTTCTTTATTGTTTTGCAGCTGAACAGGTTCATTAATGACTTTGTCCTTGTTTGTGCAGGTGAGAAAACCTCTGGTGGAGAAGTTACGCAGAGAGAGAATCAACAGCAGCATCGAGCAGCTCAAGTCTCTCCTGGGTCCAGAGTTCCTCAAACAGCAGCCAGACTCCAAGCTGGAGAAAGCAGACATCCTGGAGAGGACAGTCTGCTTCCTGACACAGCTGCAGCAGCAGAACCAACAGCAGAGAAAACTGCTCAACCACTTCAACAAGCTGCAGTCGTCCTCTGATCACAACCTGAGAGAGGCTGACTTCTCTCCTCTGAGCTCCACAGTCCAGACCAGCAGCTCCAAAGACAAGAGTCCAGTCAACAGCGCCCTCTGGAGGCCGTGGTAGACACCTACAGACTGGAGATGACGCAGACAAACTCTCAAGACCATATTGGTCAACGATTACTGGACTGAATTAAGTCACATTTTATGGACTTCTTCTTCTGGATTTACAGAAGATTAGATTACATTTGCAATAAAATATTTCCTGAGGAAATTATTGCAAAAATTATCCTTCATATTAAGAAGGAAAACATGTTGTCATGCATGTTGCATGAATCCAATTTGATTGCTTGAGCAATCTGTCTTAAAATGTACTGTTGTGTTATTTGTTATTGATCAATGTGGTCAAACATTCAAACGTCCTTTTCATGGACTGATTATAACAGACAGAGAAATTGTTAGAAGAAATTCGATCTATTGTAAGATCCAAATGTTTATTTTTCACTGTGAAAGATTTGCTTGGTCAAAACACGTTTTGTTAACTTTACTATTATTGATCAGTTTGATCGAGTAATTTAAGTGTCAATTTGTGGACATTTAATCAAAGTAATCTGCTTTATTGAAACTCAATAATGGAACTGATCTGTTTTATGATCTTTAAAGCCATGATGTCACTGGTTTTTGTGACCATGTACATTTTGCTTGATGAATTTTCAGTTTGTTATAAACTATTTGATCTGTTTAAAGGTCAGACTGAAGGTCGTTTTAGGCCCTTTGAATTAGAAATTCAACTCCAGTTGGAGAAAATGTTTAATACCTGTGCATTTCATGTGCTGAAATACAGTAAACTGCCTCTTATAGAGACTGTTGTTCCTTCACTCTCTGTGAGTACAGAGTACTTCCACACGGTATTGTTGTGATGTATCATCACCTGTTGATGAGCTTCAGTTTTAATGTGGCTCACTGTGCTTTGTTTGATTAAAAAAAACACTACCTGCTGAATATATTGTTTTCTTCTTTCTTGTTATGATGTAATTCTTCTCTCCATAATAACACAACTTCAGAATTGTAAATACTATTCAGAAGAGGTTGAAAAGCAGTTCCGATTCCACACAGACTAAACTAACGGTCCAGAATGTCATATCACAACCTGTCCTGTGCAGTAACATGAAAGGTGGAGGAGCCGCCATGAAAAATGGAAGTTATGACGACTTCTTCCTTTGTCGAATGGACAAATACAACTACCTCCAGCACTACACACAAATCCTTTCATCGCTTTAGGAAGTCAGCACCTGTCTGCATAGCGAACAATGTTAACCAACATTTTAGTTTTAGTGTGGGAGGGTCCATGGATTAGAACTTAAATTTATTGTGTCTATGACATTTGTTATTGACTCATCATCTGTATTTTCACCTAAATGGATTCACTTTAAAGAAGTCTTTTGATTAATTCATATCTATTTGCTTTTGTTAGAAACAGAACTCCCTGTGAACAGAAGTTCTTGCTTTCAATCTTTTCAAAATGAGCTTTGTTGTTTTAAGAGGTGGAAACCAACAAAAAACATGTACGCTTGTTCTGAACCTGGGATTCATTTCTTTATTCATCACACTCGCAAATGAAAGACGGAGGCTTTCCTTATGGCTCGCGTTGACGGGACAGCAAACATAATTGCTCCATTATAAAGGAGATCTCCAGTGTATATTTAAGCAGACAGTATTTCATGTTTTTAAGAGTCACACAGGTTGAAGGAGAATTCAAGCAACAAACTGACTCGCGGTCCCCTTTAACAAACAAACTCAGAAGATTCTGAATGCTTTTAATTCTTGTGGTTTAGATTTGACTCCGGAGAGCCAGACAACTCCTGTGAACCATTCATGGCAAATAAAACTGGTCGTTTATATCAACTCTAATAAAACCACTTGAACGTCGCACAAACTGCCCCAGACCTTATTCCTCTGTTGCTGTTCCACTATCGCATATATTTGGCCGGATATTGTTTTGGTCACATGCTCCTTCTTTTAGTGTGTTTAAAGCTTCATGAGCACGGAGTGTGTCAAGAGTGGCCAAACGCCTTCAGGAGGAGCCGAACGCCCAGGTCCATTTATCACTGACTTTATTCTGATGAGTCTCCAAAATAATAAAAGTTTCATAAAAAAAATATATGTGTTAGTGCGCTGAAAATATTTAATATGTTGTTTTTTTTTCATTATTTGAATGGAGAAAATAGTTGATGGTGAAAAAATCGTATGTCTGACTTTTCTTTTCTTTTATTTCTTTGCCAATGAACAAAGTGTGGGAAAACTCTGGAGAGCAAAATGAGACGTCCCAGCAGACCGTTCAATTCTCTAAAGGGACTTGGCACACTTCAGGAAGCAGCTGCCGTCAGACTCCCGTCCTCGGGGTTGATACGTGTTTGTTTAATGGGCTGTAATTTACCATGGAGGCCGTGAACGATCACGCCACAGACTTCAGCAAAATATGACCGGCAACATTCGAACATATATTTTTTTTTAAAGAATTCTCACTATTTTCTAAAATATACAAACTGAGAGAATCAGCCAATAGGATGGTTTCCCTCCAGATGGTTGGTGATGTCATACTCTTTTACTACAACCACACACAGCCAGCATCTGTCACTGAAGTCCTTTTGTGGATCATTGACCACAGCACAGGGAGGCAGTGTGGGAAACTGACATCAACCAGCTCCTCACACCAACTAGAAGGCACGTGTCAGATGACATGAGTGCATCTGGACGGCAGCATGATGATTATCTGTCTGCTGTGAAGACTAAATAGCTCCAGGGTCTGACTTCTTGCGGTGTTATTTTTCCGAGGAAGCAAAATTTGACACACAATAATGATAAAATTCAGATTTTTTTTGTTTTTGTTTGAACAAAAGTGTATTGAAATAGACGTTTTTAAACAAGTTCATGTATGATGGAGACATCTAAATAATTTTTTTCTCCAGTTCTATCACAATTATTTAAGTTATATTTGTATTTCATATCTTGCTGTATAAGTTATTCCCTCACGTGTCTGATGAGACGACTAAAGTGTGTTCAGTCTAAGTCATTGATCTCAGCATCAAACAGCAGATCTGCTCTCTCTCGCCACTTTCTCAGATTCACAGAGCGCTCAGTCTCTATCCAGTCCTCCACCTGTTCCCCTGAGACCTATCTATTGTCCCCAGAGAATTAAAGGCAGTGTGTTGCTGCTCCACATGTCTCATTGTCTCACCTAGCTCTCTGATTGGTCCAGACTGTGGGAAACATCCACCAGAGTCAGACCCACACATTCATATGGAGATGCAGGAGTATAAATAGGAGGGAAGCAGCCAGCACACATCAGATCCTCTCTTCAGAGACCTCCACAGCACAGAGATCCAAACATGGCTCCTACAATCACTGCAACAATGACCAGTCCTCAGGACCTCCTCACTCTCAACCACAAGGTAAATTGATGATTCATCAAGTTTCAATCAACTATGAGAGATGTGTTTCTTTATTGTTTTGCTGCTGAACCAGTTAATTAATGACTTTGTCCTTGTTTGTGCAGGTGAGAAAACCTCTGGTGGAGAAGTTACGCAGAGAGAGAATCAACAGCAGCATCGAGCAGCTCAAGTCTCTCCTGGGTCCAGAGTTCCTCAAACAGCAGCCAGACTCCAAGCTGGAGAAAGCAGACATCCTGGAGAGGACAGTCTGCTTCCTGACACAGCTGCAGCAGCAGAACCAACAGCAGAGAAAACTGCTCAACCACTTCAACAAGCTGCAGTCGTCCTCTGATCACAACCTGAGAGAGGCTGACTTCTCTCCTCTGAGCTCCACAGTCCAGACCAGCAGCTCCAAAGACAAGAGTCCAGTCAACAGCGCCCTCTGGAGGCCGTGGTAGACACCTACAGACTGGAGATGACGCAGACAAACTCTCAAGACCATATTGGTCAACGATTACTGGACTGAATTAAGTCACATTTTATGGACTTCTTCTTCTGGATTTACAGAAGATTAGATTACATTTGCAATAAAATATTTCCTGAGGAAATTATTGCAAAAATTATCCTTCATATTAAGAAGGAAAACATGTTGTCATGCATGTTGCATGAATCCAATTTGATTGCTTGAGCAATCTGTCTTAAAATGTACTGTTGTGTTATTTGTTATTGATCAATGTGGTCAAACATTCAAAAGTCCCTTTTATGGACAATTTGCAAAACTGGCCTGTTTTTCTATGTAATAACTCGTATTACTAGAAACTGATCTGTTGGTCCAACGGTCAAACATTACATGATTGAATGATGTGAATTTTACAAACTTGTTCAACTATGAACCGACGACTTTGTCACTGTGTGAACAGACATTTCCAGAGGAAATAATAATATTTCTATTAGAAAACTGATCTTGTCATGCATGTTGCATGTTTCAAGTCAGATTACATCAGTAATCGTTCAGTCTGAATTGACCAATACTATAACTATATTTGTTATGTTTTGTTACTTATTGCCAATTGATCTGTTTTAAGATCCAAATGTTTATCGTTCTATTCTGAAAGTTTGAGGGTTGAACATGAAATGCTATTGTATTATTTGTTATTGATCAATGTGGTCAAACATTCAAACGTCCCTTTCATGGACATAAAATTATCACAATGGATTTTTATCCATTTAATGATCTTGTTACTAAAACCTGAACTGTTGTAGGATCCAAATGTTTATTCTTCCTTGTGAAACATTTAACTTGGTCGGAACAAGTTTTGTTATGTTTAAGTTTCACTGTGTATTAAACACAGTACTACGGTCATATTTGTGACCCTTCAATTATCATTGATCGTATTGATCCAAAACCTTCATGGTCCATTTTAGGGCATTAAAGTAAACATTGCTTTGCTTCTAACTTCTTAATGAAACTGATCTGTTTTAAGATCCGTGTTTTTCTTTTGATTTAAATGTTTTATGTAACGTCACACCGTCACTGCTTGTCCTAACTGATGAAATTTCAGTTTCTTCCAATGTGATTTGTTTAAAGGTCGATTCAAGGTTGTCTTGTGCCTTTTTGAATTAGAAATGTAACTCCAACTGGAGAAAAAGGTGGAATGAACAGTATGTTTTATGTGCTGAAATACAGTAAATTGTCTCTTATAGAGACGGTTGTTCCTTTACTCTCTGAGTACAGAGTGTCTTGTAGAAATCAACAAGCTGTTGTTGTGATGTATCATCACCTGTTGATGAGCTTCAGTTTTAATGTGGCTCATTGTGCTTTGTTCAATAAAAAACACTACCTGCTGAATATACTGTTTTCTTTGTCTTCTATTGTTTGACTGAGCTCGACAATCTTCGGTTATGATAAGTTAAAACACCACATTGCCTCTACATCTTTAAACAAATGATTACAGACTACAGCACCTATGTTATATATCGCAAACATAACGATCATGAAAAACATCTATAAAGTCCAATCGGCATTTTTCCTGGCGAGGGCTGATCAGCATCACGACATGTTAACGGTACTTTAAGATACTCCAGCGATCAAATCCAATGACAAACTCTTCAAACAAACTTTTCACGTTCTCTTCTTTTGTGTGTTTTGACTTTAAAATGTGTGAAGTTAATCATTTCTCTCCTTTAAGAGGTCGATCAGTGCATCTAATGTGATGAATAATCAGACACACTTCTATTGTCTGTGTGGCGAAAGCAGTAAAATCACAGAGTGTGAGAAACCAGAGAAACGTCTCTCACAGAGCTGCACGATTCTGACCTTTGACCCGAAGAGACAGAGTTGAAAATAGGGCCCCGACTCTGAATGATGAAACAAAGCTTGAGTCAGATTTCTGGTGGTTTTGGTGAAAGCGTTGTCGGTGTTTGGTTCGTGGCCTGAGAATAAAGAGGGAAACTCACTGAAGGAGACGTGGAAATGAGAAGCAAAGTGTCACACAAAGTATTCATACATCAATAATCATGATGGGGAAATAATAAATATTACTGGTAAATACATCTGATGTCTCCTTCTGCCAATTTGAGAACGTCCTTGTGTCCCTTTTATAAGAAAATGAACCTTCCTGCTCTCAGGTCGCTGTGGTGGAACAACACTCCGTGTGCCACACAGGATGTGATGGACAGTCAGTCCCAGGGTCACATGCCTGGTTTTTTAGGGTATTTTTCCTGATGACCAAAGTGTGGGAAAACTCTGGAGAGTAGAATTGACTATGAATGAGATCCACTCCACCGGCGGACCGTTCAATTCTCCGAAGGGATTCGGCACACTTCAGGAAGCAGCTGCCTCCCAGTCAGACTCTCGTCCTCAACGCTGATATGCGGTTGTGTGTAACGGATTGTAATTTACTATGGCGACTGTGATTGTCTCTTAACGTACATCAATACTTCAACCAATACTGCAAATGGAAAATATGAGCAGCAACATTATTTCTGTGGTATTTTTGAAGCATTCGTACCAAATCTTTTAAAAATACACAAACTGAAAGAGCCAGCCAATAGGATGGTTTCCCTCCAGATGGTTGGTGATGTCATACTCTTTCACTACAACCACACACAGCCAGCATCTGTCACTGAAGTCCTTTTGTGGATCATTGACCACAGCACAGGGAGGCAGTGTGGGAAACTGACATCAACCAGCTCCTCACACCAACTAGAAGGCACGTGTCAGATGACATGAGTGCATCTGGACGGCAGCATGATGATTATCTGAGTTAATTCCCATCGTCAGAAACCCACACTCTACATTAGAATATTGTTTTATAAATGTATATCAGCGACATTTGAGGACAATTTAAAAAAATGTAATTGTGGAGTCTGTTTGTCTAAGAATTGAAGTCAATAGTCACATGTTGCATTTTAGGACTGGGATCAATCAAACTCTACACAACAACTACATTTCTTATTTCCTTCATGAAATCGTTCACACTTTTCTGGGTCTGATCATTTCTCCAGTCAACATCATTGAACATTTGATCCTTCCATCTCCGCCCAGTCCTCCACCTGTTCCCCTGAGACCTATCTATTGTCCCCAGAGAATTAAAGGCAGTGTGTTGCTGCTCCACATGTCTCATTGTCTCACCCAGCTCTCTGATTGGTCCAGACTGTGGGAAACATCCACCAGAGTCAGACCCACACATTCATATGGAGATGCAGGAGTATAAATAGGAGGGAAGCAGCCAGCACACATCAGATCCTCTCTTCAGAGACCTCCACAGCACAGAGATCCAAACATGGCTCCTACAATCACTGCAGCAATGACCAGTCCTCAGGACCTCCTCACTCTCAACCACAAGGTAAATTGATGATTCATCAAGTTTCAATCAACTATGAGAGATGTGTTTCTTTATTGTTTTGCTGCTGAACCAGTTAATTAATGACTTTGTCCTTGTTTGTGCAGGTGAGAAAACCTCTGGTGGAGAAGTTACGCAGAGAGAGAATCAACAGCAGCATCGAGCAGCTCAAGTCTCTCCTGGGTCCAGAGTTCCTCAAACAGCAGCCAGACTCCAAGCTGGAGAAAGCAGACATCCTGGAGAGGACAGTCTGCTTCCTGACACAGCTGCAGCAGCAGAACCAACAGCAGAGAAAACTGCTCAACCACTTCAACAAGCTGCAGTCGTCCTCTGATCACAACCTGAGAGAGGCTGACTTCTCTCCTCTGAGCTCCACAGTCCAGACCAGCAGCTCCAAAGACAAGAGTCCAGTCAACAGCGCCCTCTGGAGGCCGTGGTAGACACTTACAGACTGGAGATGACGCAGACAAACTCTCAAGACCATATTGGTCAACGATTACTGGACTGAATTAAGTCACATTTTATGGACTTCTTCTTCTGGATTTACAGAAGATTAGATTACATTTGCAATAAAATATTTCCTAAGGAAATTATTGCAAAAATTATCCTTCATATTAAGAAGGAAAACATGTTGTCATGCATGTTGCATGAATCCAATTTGATTGCTTGAGCAATCTGTCTTAAAATGTACTGTTGTGTTATTTGTTATTGATCAATGTGGTCAAACATTCAAAAGTCCCTTTTATGGACAATTTGCAAAACTGGCCTGTTTTTCTATGTAATAACTCGTATTACTAGAAACTGATCTGTTGGTCCAACGGTCAAACATTACATGATTGAATGATGTGAATTTTACAAACTTGTTCAACTATGAACCGACGACTTTGTCACTGTGTGAACAGACATTTCCAGAGGAAATAATAATATTTCTATTAGAAAACTGATCTTGTCATGCAAGTTGCATGTTTCAAGTCAGATTACATCAGTAATCGTTCAGTCTGAATTGACCAATACTATAACTATATTTGTTATGTTTTGTTACTTATTGCCAATTGATCTGTTTTAAGATCCAAATGTTTATCGTTCTATTCTGAAAGTTTGAGGGTTGAACATGAAATGCTATTGTATTATTTGTTATTGATCAATGTGGTCAAACATTCAAACGTCCCTTTCATGGACATAAAATTATCACAATGGATTTTTATCCATTGAATGATCTTGTTACTAAAACCTGATCTGTTGTAGGATCCAAATGTTTATTCTTCCTTGTGAAACATTTAACTTGGTCGGAACAAGTTTTGTTATGTTTAAGTTTCACTGTGTATTAAACACAGTACTACGGTCATATTTGTGACCCTTCAATTATCATTGATCGTATTGATCCAAAACCTTCATGGTCCATTTTAGGGCATTAAAGTAAACATTGCTTTGCTTCTAACTTCTTAATGAAACTGATCTGTTTTAAGATCCGTGTTTTTCTTTTGATTTAAATGTTTTATGTAACGTCACACCGTCACTGCTTGTCCTAACTGATGAAATTTCAGTTTCTTCCAATGTGATTTGTTTAAAGGTCGATTCAAGGTTGTCTTGTGCCTTTTTGAATTAGAAATGTAACTCCAACTGGAGAAAAAGGTGGAATGAACAGTATGTTTTATGTGCTGAAATACAGTAAATTGTCTCTTATAGAGACGGTTGTTCCTTTACTCTCTGAGTACAGAGTGTCTTGTAGAAATCAACAAGCTGTTGTTGTGATGTATCATCACCTGTTGATGAGCTTCAGTTTTAATGTGGCTCATTGTGCTTTGTTCAATAAAAAACACTACCTGCTGAATATACTGTTTTCTTTGTCCTCTAATGTTTGACTGAGCTCGACAATCTTCGGTTATGATAAGTTAAAACACCACATTGCCTCTACATCTTTAAACAAATGATTACAGACTACAGCACCTATGTTATATATCGCAAACATAACGATCATGAAAAACATCTATAAAGTCCAATCGGCATTTTTCCTGGCGAGGGCTGATCAGCATCACGACATGTTAACGGTACTTTAAGATACTCCAGCGATCAAATCCAATGACAAACTCTTCAAACAAACTTTTCACGTTCTCTTCTTTAGTGTGTTTTGACTTTAAAATGTGTGAAGTTAATCATTTCTCTCCTTTAAGAGGTCGATCAGTGCATCTAATGTGATGAATAATCAGACACACTTCTATTGTCTGTGTGGCGAAAGCAGTAAAATCACAGAGTGTGAGAAACCAGAGAAACGTCTCTCACAGAGCTGCACGATTCTGACCTTTGACCCGAAGAGACAGAGTTGAAAATAGGGCCCCGACTCTGAATGATGAAACAAAGCTTGAGTCAGATTTCTGGTGGTTTTGGTGAAAGCGTTGTCGGTGTTTGGTTCGTGGCCTGAGAATAAAGAGGGAAACTCACTGAAGGAGACGTGGAAATGAGAAGCAAAGTGTCACACAAAGTATTCATACATCAATAATCATGACGGGGAAATAATAAATATTACTGGTAAATACATCTGATGTCTCCTTCTGCCAATTTGAGAACGTCCTTGTGTCCCTTTTATAAGAAAATGAACCTTCCTGCTCACAGGTCGCTGTGGTGGAACAACACTCCGTGTGCCACACAGGACGTGATGGACAGTCAGTCCCAGGGTCACATGCCTGGTTTTTTAGGGTATTTTTCCTGATGACCAAAGTGTGGGAAAACTCTGGAGAGTAGAATTGACTATGAATGAGATCCACTCCACCGGCGGACCGTTCAATTCTCCGAAGGGATTCGGCACACTTCAGGAAGCAGCTGCCTCCCAGTCAGACTCTCGTCCTCAACGCTGATATGCGGTTGTGTGTAACGGATTGTAATTTACTATGGCGACTGTGATTGTCTCTTAACGTACATCAATACATCAACAAATGCTGCAAATGGAAAATATGAGCAGCAACATTATTTCTGTCGTATTTTTGAAGCATTCGTACCAAATCTTTTAAAAATACACAAACTGAGAGAGCCAGCCAATAGGATGGTTTCCCTCCAGATGGTTGGTGATGTCATACTCTTTTACTACAACCACACACAGCCAGCATCTGTCACTGAAGTCCTTTTGTGGATCATTGACCACAGCACAGGGAGGCAGTGTGGGAAACTGACATCAACCAGCTCCTCACACCAACTAGAAGGCACGTGTCAGATGACATGAGTGCATCTGGACGGCAGCATGATGATTATCTGAGTTAATTCCCATCGTCAGAAACCACACTCTACATTAGAATATTGTTTTATAAATGTATATCAGCGACATTTGAGGACAATTTAAAAAAATGTAATTGTGGAGTCTGTTTGTCTAAGAATTGAAGTCAGTAGTCACATGTTGCATTTTAGGACTGGGATCAATCAAACTCTACACAACAACTACATTTCTTATTTCCTTCATGAAATCGTTCACACTTTTCTGGGTCTGATCATTTCTCCAGTCAACATCATTGAACATTTGATCCTTCCATCTCCGCCCAGTCCTCCACCTGTTCCCCTGAGACCTATCTATTGTCCCCAGAGAATTAAAGGCAGTGTGTTGCTGCTCCACATGTCTCATTGTCTCAACCAGCTCTCTGATTGGTCCAGACTGTGGGAAACATCCACCAGAGTCAGACCCACACATTCATATGGAGATGCAGGAGTATAAATAGGAGGGAAGCGGCCAGCACACATCAGATTCTCTCTTCAGAGACCTCCACAGCACAGAGATCCAAACATGGCTCCTACAATCACTGCAGCAATGACCAGTCCTCAGGACCTCCTCACTCTCAACCACAAGGTAAATTGATGATTCATCAAGTTTCAATCAACTATGAGAGATGTATTTCTTTATTGTTTTGCAGCTGAACAGGTTCATTAATGACTTTGTCCTTGTTTGTGCAGGTGAGAAAACCTCTGGTGGAGAAGTTACGCAGAGAGAGAATCAACAGCAGCATCGAGCAGCTCAAGTCTCTCCTGGGTCCAGAGTTCCTCAAACAGCAGCCAGACTCCAAGCTGGAGAAAGCAGACATCCTGGAGAGGACAGTCTGCTTCCTGACACAGCTGCAGCAGCAGAACCAACAGCAGAGAAAACTGCTCAACCACTTCAACAAGCTGCAGTCGTCCTCTGATCACAACCTGAGAGAGGCTGACTTCTCTCCTCTGAGCTCCACAGTCCAGACCAGCAGCTCCAAAGACAAGAGTCCAGTCAACAGCGCCCTCTGGAGGCCGTGGTAGACACCTACAGACTGGAGATGACGCAGACAAACTCTCAAGACCATATTGGTCAACGATTACTGGACTGAATTAAGTCACATTTTATGGACTTCTTCTTCTGGATTTACAGAAGATTAGATTACATTTGCAATAAAATATTTCCTGAGGAAATTATTGCAAAACTTATCCTTCATATTAAGAAGGAAAACATGTTGTCATGCATGTTGCATGAATCCAATTTGATTGCTTGAGCAATCTGTCTTAAAATGTACTGTTGTATTATTTGTTATTGATCAATGTGGTCAAACATTGAAACGTCCTTTTCATGGACTGATTATAACAGACAGAGAAATTGTTAGAAGAAATTCGATCTATTGTAAGATCCAAATGTTTATTTTTCACTGTGAAAGATTTGCTTGGTCAAAACACGTTTTGTTAACTTTACTATTATTGATCAGTTTGATCGAGTAATTTAAGTGTCAATTTGTGGACATTTAATCAAAGTAATCTGCTTTATTGAAACTCAATAATGGAACTGATCTGTTTTATGATCTTTAAAGCCATGATGTCACTGTTTTTTGTGACCATGTACATTTTGCTTGATGAATTTTCAGTTTGTTATAAACTATTTGATCTGTTTAAAGGTCAGACTGAAGGTCGTTTTAGGCCCTTTGAATTAGAAATTCAACTCCAGTTGGAGAAAATGTTTAATACATGTTTCATAAGACTTTTATTCAATGTGTAAGAAAAGTTTTTCTAAGGAAATTATTACAACCATTTTCTTCTATATTAATACATATTGCATCAAATCTGATTGCTGAGCAATCATTATTATTATTATTCATTTATTGGAAAGCACTCGTCATATACGACTTCAAATGTGATCATTTTGATTCAGAGACGTGTTATTTGTTTTGCTATTTTGTGTTAATAGCTTCATGTGTTTGTTTTTAGAAAATAAGTTGTGCATTTAACCATACCATGTTTTATATAGAACTTCTGAACATTTTAAAATTAATGTTTTTATCTACAAGAGCTATTTGTTTTATGTTTTGTCTCTTATGGAGACTATTGTTCCTTTACTCTCTTGGAGTACAGGGTATCTTGTAGAAACCTACAAGTTGTTATTGTGGTGAATCATCACCTCTTGTTGAGCTCTAACTCATTGTGCTTTAAATAAACAAGAACGTCCAGCTGAAAATGTCTCGACTCTTAGTTTTTAATTCTGCCTAAAGAGGTGACATTGCATTTTTCTTTCAATTGTGAAAACATTTTACTGAGTTCAAGTTTAGATTTCAAACTCATAAATGAAATCACATCAAGATATTTACACATATGAATATGCATTTCATAAAATCAACATACATTTCCCAATTGTCCTGCTTTTCTGGCAACATCTCTGGTACTTGGAGCTGTAAAAGCAGTTTGGATATTATAAGATGGACATTAAACGAAGCTTTAAGATTATTTTTTGTCCCATTTGTGTGAAAACAGGTGATTCAATGAACAAAGTTCTTTGTGCTGCGATTTGGAAAGTCCGCTTCACAATACCCATGAGATTCTCTGTCAGGGGTTTGGATCCAGTCTGTCCTTAATCCAGGTATTTATACATCTGGCAGGCTGGTGAGAGGCCAATCAAATCTACATCTCCCTCAGAGGAGAAGGGACAGCATGTAGAGAAAAGGATGTGGACGAATGAAGAGACACAAGATTTCTTTGATTTGTACTTTCCATCGTTGTCCAGTTTTCACTATGTCGTGGTGAAATAGTTCCAGTGAACACCTGGCAAACTCCCAAATCACTTTTCGTTGTGACAGGAGTTTAGAATTGTGTGTTCTGTGGTTATCACTCCCTGAAGAGAACCCTGGAGGGAGCCTTTATTTGTTCATGTTGCTCTGGACAGTCCAGACAGAATCTGAATGATCCTGTTTCCTGAGGCCACGCCTCTTTTATTCAGGGACTTTTCCAGGATTGACAATTAAAAGATAGATTACCCACTATTCATGATCACATTAGTTAGATAATGACAAGCAAAGCACCAGTCTTCTTAAAAGGAAAGAAGGTCTTTGTTGGAATAATCTTACGAAAGGTTATCACATTCATTGTACCAACATACTTTCTCATCTATTAGGACTTGTATTTCTCCACTGTGATCTTTTATGGTAAGGAGGAATGTGGTCTGCAGATGGGAAGTGCCTTGAAATCAGATAAGAGGAACCCTAATAAAAGGAGAGGAGGCGGCAGAGGTTTTTCAGAGCGGGTTGGAGATTGTAACTGAAACACTCTCTGTCCGTTCTCCTCGCGAGTAAAACCATCTTAACTCGGTGTGTGTTCTTCCTTGCAGAATTAATAAATGTTCAGAGGTTGGACCTGACAGTCTTCTTCTTTTTTTTTGTTTTCTTTTTTTTTTTTTTTTATCAAATCAGGTTATACAAATTTCACCTTTATTAACACATTCGGAGCAGTTAAAGAAATACACAGACAAAACGCACACTTTTAATAGGCCAGTGATGACAATTGATTAAAAAGAAAATCCCAGTGGAAATGTCTCAGGCACCGCGAGTTTAGTCACGAGTTCACAAATGAAATGACAGAAAACAGATTCCTGCCGCTATGTGAACCCTGGTAGTGAAGCAGAGTTTTAAATCTGAACAATTTTCACACAAAGAGGCAGAGACTGACTGCAAAAAAGTGTCTGGAATTTTAAATGGTTTGTCACTCATTATTTTTGTTGCATATGGAAACAAAGCCAACCATTTCTATTTGTTTTTTAGAATTATATGTTAAATGTCATGAAGTGTCTTCAGGAGGATCAACTGCAATCCCAGATGTCCCACAGTGTTTCTGAACCAAACTCATTTGGACAAAAGCCGGTTGCATCCTTGGAAGTCTGATCCCTGCAGCCTTCAGCATGCTTTTCAATGTTAATGCTGTTTAGGTGACTATGAGCGAGTTATCTAGTATTTGTGCATTACTACACGGGTAAAAGAGTAATAAATACGTAAATAAAATTATGACCAGCGGAAAAAACAAACTCTGCATGAGACTTTTTAAGATGTTATTCTTAATTGTTTTAAGCAAAGACTGTTACTCCCAGCCAGAGATTGCTTTGTGAGCTATTTGATTCCAGTCCAGATGTTCTCAACAGCCTTCAGCTAAAAAAAAAAAAAATACAAGTTGTAATTTAACAAGATGAAATGACAGTGTCCTCATTTCGGAGCCAGAGTCCCTTTTAACCCTCGTCCCTCCGGGGCAAAGGTCTGGATCTATTGTCCCACAGCGGCTCTGTGAGTGCGTTTTCTCCGGTTTCCCACACTCTGTCCTTTCACCGGAGGAACAATAGAAGTGTGCCCCATTATACATCACATTAGATAAGCCTCGCGATTGCTTCAAGCAGGAAAATTAATAACGTGAAACTTTTGTACGATAAAAACACTTGAAATGAAGCATCACCCAATGGCATTCATGACAAATATTAAATTATATGGTCGTCGTGGTTTAATGTCTTAGATGTTCCGACATAATCAAACTCTCCTTTTCAAAAAGAAATCCTAGAATCAACTTTGTTTTATGATTTAAAGACAATATAAGAGGCTGAACTGGAGAAGCCAGCACTCAGGATGTTAATATATTCACTGGGATTAAGAACTATGGGCAGGATTAGGATGGAGTACATTATGTTTGTCATACATAACAATAGGGGCTGTAGTTTGCAATTGTTTGTGTGGAGATGGAGAAGCAATTATATATTTTCTATTAGTAAGAAAGAAAATTGTAAGTCAAACAATAGAAGACAAAGAAAACAGTATATTCAGCAGGTAGTGTTTTTTATTGAACAAAGCACAATGAGCCACATTAAAACTGAAGCTCATCAACAGGTGATGATACATCACAACAACAGCTTGTTGATTTCTACAAGACACTCTGTACTCAGAGAGTAAAGGAACAACCGTCTCTATAAGAGACAATTTACTGTATTTCAGCACATAAAACATACTGTTCATTCCACCTTTTTCTCCAGTTGGAGTTACATTTCTAATTTAAAAAGGCACAAGACAACCTTGAATCGACCTTTAAACAGATCACATTGGAAGAAACTGAAATTTCATCAGTTAGGACAAGCAGTGACGGTGTGACATTACATAAAAAACATTTAAATCAAAAGAAAAACACGGATCTTAAAACAGATCAGTTTCATTAAGAAGTTAGAAGCAAAGCAATGTTTACTTTAATGCCCTAAAATGGACAATGAAGGTTTTGGATCAATACGATCAATGATAATTGAAGGGTCACAAATATGACCGTAGTACTGTGTTTAATACACAGTGAAACTTAAACATAACAAAACTTGTTCCGACCAAGTTAAATGTTTCACAAGGAAGAATAAACATTTGGATCCTACAACAGATCAGGTTTTAGTAACAAGATCATTAAATGGATAAAAATCCATTGTGATAATTTTATGTCCATGAAAAGGACGTTTGAATGTTTGACCACATTGATCAATAACAAATAATACAACAGTACATTTTAAGACAGATTGCTCAAGTAATCAAATTGGATTCATGCAACATGCATGACAACATGTTTTCCTTCTTAATATGAAGGATAATTTTTGCAATAATTTCCTCAGGAAATATTTTATTGCAAATGTAATCTAATCTTCTGTAAATCCAGAAGAAGAAGTCCATAAAATGTGACTTAATTCAGTCCAGTAATCGTTGACCAATATGGTCTTGAGAGTTTGTCTGCGTCATCTCCAGTCTGTAGGTGTCTACCACGGCCTCCAGAGGGCGCTGTTGACTGGACTCTTGTCTTTGGAGCTGCTGGTCTGGACTGTGGAGCTCAGAGGAGAGAAGTCAGCCTCTCTCAGGTTGTGATCAGAGGACGACTGCAGCTTGTTGAAGTGGTTGAGCAGTTTTCTCTGCTGTTGGTTCTGCTGCTGCAGCTGTGTCAGGAAGCAGACTGTCCTCTCCAGGATGTCTGCTTTCTCCAGCTTGGAGTCTGGCTGCTGTTTGAGGAACTCTGGACCCAGGAGAGACTTGAGCTGCTCGATGCTGCTGTTGATTCTCTCTCTGCGTAACTTCTCCACCAGAGGTTTTCTCACCTGCACAAACAAGGACAAAGTCATTAATTAACCTGTTCAGCTGCAAAACAATAAAGAAATACATCTCTCATAGTTGATTGAAACTTGATGAATCATCAATTTACCTTGTGGTTGAGAGTGAGGAGGTCCTGAGGACTGGTCATTGCTGCAGTGATTGTAGGAGCCATGTTTGGATCTCTGTGCTGTGGAGGTCTCTGAAGAGAGGATCTGATGTGTGCTGGCTGCTTCCCTCCTATTTATACTCCTGCATCTCCATATGAATGTGTGGGTCTGACTCTGGTGGACGTTTCCCACAGTCTGGACCAATCAGAGAGCTGGGTGAGACAATGAGACATGTGGAGCAGCAACACACTGCCTTTAATTCTCTGGGGACAATAGATAGGTCTCAGGGGAACAGGTGGAGGACTGGGCGGAGATGGAAGGATCAAATGTTCAATGATGTTGACTGGAGAAATGATCAGACCAAGAAAAGTGTGAACGATTTCATGAAGGAAATAAGAAATGTAGTTGTTGTGTAGAGTTTGATTGATCCCAGTCCCAAAATGCAAAATGTGACTACTGACTTCAATTCTTCGACAAACAGACTCCACAATTACATTTTTTTTTTTTCCTCAAATGTTACTAATATACATTTATAAAACAATATTCTAATGTAGAGTGTGGTTTCTGACGATGGGAATTAACTCAGATAATCATCATGCTGCCGTCCAGATGCACTCATGTCATCTGACACGTGCCTTCTAGTTGGTGTGAGGAGCTGGTTGATGTCAGTTTCCCACACTGCCTCCCTGTGCTGTGGTCAATGATCCACAAAAGGACTTCAGTGACAGATGCTGGCTGTGTGTGGTTGTAGTAAAAGAGTATGACATCACCAACCATCTGGAGGGAAACCATCCTATTGGCTGGCTCTGACATTCTGGAAATGTGAGAAAAATTATTGTAATATTTTTTTCCTATCAAAACAAAAACAACCTAAATGATATTGCTAATCAAATGTTTACTATAAAGAGACATTCTAATGCAGTTTGAAGGTTGAGTCATGCTCTTAGATCTTTACTGACCGTTAAACAGAATAAGAGGGAAGTTGGGAGTTTTATTGGGAGGCAGCTGTTTCCTGAAGTGTGCCAAATCCCTTCGGGGGAATAATGGGCTGCTGGTGGAGTGAGTCTCGCTGACAGTCATTTGTGCTCTCCAGAGTTTTCCCACACTTTGCTCATTAGCTTAAAGCAGACACGGGACCCATGCAATGTGATTTGGGAATTCTGTCTGGCCAAAGTGTTTACCTTAGATAACAAACCCCCACTGAAGATGTATTTATTCCATTTTATTTAACATATCTGCCATGAGCATATGTACAACAACATATGTGCAACATACCTTGAGCAAAATATATCGTAGAAAGTTTTCTGTTTTCTGTATCGTCTCTGAATTTAGCCAAGAATATTTGGGCTGCCCAAGTAGAAATGGACACATTTGAGTAACAGTTTGTTTGTTTGTTGGTTTTTATCGTTCAATGGTTTTTACAAATTATTACGTAATTATATATTTATATAGGAAATGCAGAGTGCAAACAGGGGTATCAGGGGGGGCTCAGCCCCCCTTAATAAAACATGTTTTCTGTATTTGGTAGTGTTTTCTGTATTTGGTAGTGTTTTTTGTATTAGGTAGTGTTTTCTGTATTTGGTAGTGTTTTTTGTATTTGGTAGTGTTTTTTGTATTAGGTAGTGTTTTTTGTATTTGGTAGTGTTTTCTGTATTTGGTAGTGTTTTTTGTATTTGGTAGTGTTTTTTGTATTTGGTAGTGTTTTTGGTATTTGGTAGTATTTTTTGTATTTGGTAGTGTTTTCTTTATTTGGTAGTGTTTTTGGTATTTGGTAGTGTTTTCTGTATTTGGTAGTGTTTTCTGTATTTGGTAGTGTTTTCTGAAGTTTGTTCTGTTTTGCACTTCCAGGCCACCGTAAGTCCAGACAGGTAGAAACAGAATCTGAATGATCCTGTTTCCTGGGGTCACTCCTCGTTTATTCAGGGACTTTTCTAGTATTGACAATTAAATAAATTGATGATTGACTATTCATGACAGGGCTTTTTTTTTTTTTTTTCCTCCTTTCATTTTCCCTTAATTTCGTTCTCCAACGGCACAGTTACAGGTTTTCACACACCTGGAAGCGGGTGTGTGAAACCAGCCTCAGGTGCGTTCGCCTTCCTCCTCCTCGTACTTCCATCTGCTTCAGTGTCTCGAAGACTCGAGGCTCAAGTTTCCCATCGCCCCTCCTCTGAGCCCCCACGGCTCCCAGCACAAGGCCGAACGTGCCCCGGTCGCACGCCCTCTCTCTCTGCTGCTGGGAGCCACGGGGACACACGGCTTCCCACACTTCTGTATGCAGCCGGCTCAGCCGCACACACAATGGAAGTGTGTCTGCCTCGACAAAGCCTCAGGGCCGTTCTCAGGCAGGGCGAGGACAGAAGGCCACTTCACACATAAACCATCTGGTTTGGCTGCAACTCACTGCTGAGCCACGCTCACAGGTAGAATAATAACCTTATATACATCTATATATCATACAAGCATATGTACAGATTCTAGTGAGATTAAGGATTTTTTTTTTTTTTAATACATAAATCTTAATGAATTTGTAGGGTTTTTTTTCAGCCTGTGCGAGTCAGAAACTTGCTCATATCAGGTACAATTCTTTATAAAAGAAGTTAAAACATTAATATGTTGCACACGTTTACTCGGTATTGCACAAATATATAATTTCATAAATTTTCACTATCATCGAGGGGATTTTCCTCCGTCCTCTCATTGGTCAGTGTCCTCGCCTGAGCGCCACAGAAGGAGGCAGAATTTTCCCATGTCTATACTTGAGAAAAAAAATATTTTCCCACTGACCCCGGTGACGTGTGTCATACAGATAAAGCATCCCACCTGTTCTTTCTGACAGCCATTAAATTCAGCCCATTGTCCAAGAGCCGCGAGGCCCCTGATTGGCCGAGCGGCGGAGAGGGCGCCGCGCCGGCAGCATAAAAGCAGAGCTGAGACGCAGACGTAAACAGAGGGAACTCGTCTGCACTTTTGCAAGCAACGCCACCGCAACCAGGAGAAAGGAAGCTCAACATGGCTCTGTACACAGACCTCGCTCTTCAGGACAGCATGAAGGAGCAGCTCTTCAGGTGAGTTCACATCAAATGTCCTCTTATTATTTGCAGAGTTGCCGCCACCAACAAAGTTTGTCAAAAGTAAAACGAAAAACTGGATTTTCGCGAACGTCTTTAATAAAACTTTTTTTTTTTTTTTTTCTTCCTTAAATCCCAGGTGCAAACTTCAGATGCTGGAGAGGAAGTGCAGCATAGGAGTGGAGAAGCTGAAGGCTCTGATAGGGGAGCACCTGCAGAACGGCATCCCCGTTTCAGACATCCTGGAGAAAACCAAGTCACTGCTCACCTTGAGGAAGGCCCTCCTGTCACACAACGGCTACTCCAAATACTCAAGGGACATTTTGCGTCTCTTTCCCGACGCGGAAGACGACGTGGCGCCGCTGTGCTTCTAGCGACGAGAGATTGACCGTCCAGGACGGGACTAAAACTGCTGCAGCGTTCACATGATCAGTGCGTCGCAGGTTTCATCGCGACACATCTGCGTCTGTGACGGAAATCTACAGAGAAACCAGCCGGATGCAACAGGATGAGGAGGATGAGGAGGCCCTCAGAGACGAAGGAAGCCTTTTTAATTGACAGAAGACATTTTGAAGGTCCCTCGTCGAATGTTTCATTCCAGCGGCAGGTGCCGAGTCCAACCTGAGGAGACGACTGAATGTGCTGGAGGCTGTGGCGTCACATGCTGTGCTGCTATTTGTTGGGTTTATAACTCCAGCGCCTCAATGTAAACCCCGTCTCTAACCTATGCAATGCCTAGTTGTTGGTGACTTAGAGACACATTTTAACTGTCCTTTTTATTTTGCCATCAAAGTTCTGTCTTTTTGTTTTGTTTTTTTATTATCCTGAGTGAAGTTTTCGATTTGAAGCCAAACGGAGCCGTGTTGACCTGTGATTCCTGTGAAATGACAGGCGGACATTGTACGACTTCACTATTTTATCTTACTGCCTTATTTCAAGGCATTTTGTTCTTTTTAAATCCAGCCTTTCTTCTGAAAAGGGAATCCGTCATTATCTTTTGTATGCTGTGTATGCATATTGTGTTCTGTTCATCGCTTTTGTTTTTATTCATCCACAGTGGATTTAAATTTGTTTTTGTGTTGTTGCATATGTGAAGAAAATAAATATCTAAAAACGTTACTACTTTGCCCCGTGCCTATTCTTCTGAAATACTACATTTTTACCAAGTTAAACCTTCAGACCTTCACTGTCCGGTGTTTGAGCGATCGAGCTCAACTCCATGAGGAAATACGAATTTATCGAAATTGACTTTTACCGATCGACTGTGAATGTGACGTACTGTACAGACCCTGAGGACGAGACGTGACAGACTCTACTCAGATGATCATGACTTCAAATAAGCAGTCAGGTGGATGATTAATGCAAAAACTTTAACAAAAAAAAAAGGACTTGAGCCACATAACCGATGCACTCTCATAAAAGATCAGAGGACAACTTAAATGGTTTAATCTGTCGGGTTGGACGAATGTGAAATTGCATAAATTATTAACTATGGCATTCATGAAATACCTCCTATGGGAGATAGTGAAGCGTGGCAATGCACCACCATCAGCGCTCAATGAGGAATTAGAATCTCTGGCTCAGCTAAAGCAAATGTAAAGAATTCATGATGCAGCTGTTCTGCATGTTGACGGAGCATCGGTGGGACACCCTGCGATCCTTCTACTGTTTGTGTTTCATCAATTTTCCATCATGCGCCTCTATCTTGCATCTGTAATCGACAGTGTGGACTCCCGACTCAGCAAGTGAAATTTCATTTGAATGACTGAACCAGCAGCTCTCGGTTTGGGTCACTGGTCGTCATCATATGTGATCCTAAGCTGAGATTGAAGAAAAAAAAACTGTGTTGTTACTGAGATATTTGACTTTTCACACAGTTGTGATCAGCTGCACTGCTTGAAGGATGGATTGGTGTAGAAACTAAAGTAGGGCAGAAGCAATGAGGTACAACTAAAACAAAAGTTAAATACTAAAAGGAAAGCAGTCGCCGATTATGTCTGAGTGTTGGTATCATTAACTGCTCCAAACAGCAGGGACAAGAACAGAAAACACTTTATATATCCTTACATAATATTCATAAATAATATTGTTTCTGTAGCCACACCATCTAAAAATACAGATTAAATTACAAAAGAATTCATTGATGGGTGAATAAAAAGGAGGCAGGCAAGATTTGTTGTTTTTTTTCCTGATTGTTTTATTGCGCATCACTTGGCTTGAAGAGATACATTCAGCGTGAGACATTTTCCCAAAACACCGTTCCTTCATTGAAGGTATGCGTGCAGTCACTCACAGAGTTATAAAGCAGCACGCTTGTCTCAGTTTTCCTCTGCTCAAAATGCAGACAGTTACAATATTTGAAAGATAAAAAAAAAAAAAAACAATTTCACTTGAGAAAATATGTGGATGTCACATAGAAATCTCAAAAGATGTTTGACATGTATGAGTCTGTCTCCTCGAATGGAGATGAAAATGACATACATTACTGTCAGTAAAACCAACAATACAGAGGAATTCCCAGAGGGAATAAAAGTCTACTTCACAGAGTAGGCAAAGTCACAGGCTCAAGACTTTTTTTCTGAAATACAAAACATCACCAAACTGTGAATATCACAGATACACAGACCTTTACAAAAGGTACACACACACACGTACACAAAAAAATGCTGATTTGTTGAAATCAAGGTATGGACTCTTTAAAATAAGAGGTTAAAGAACCTACACAGGTACTTGCACAGTACTAGTGAGTTGACACAAGTCCTGAGGCGTCTACCACGGCCTCCACAGAGCACTATTCACTGGACATTTGTCTTTTCTGCTGCTGGTCTGGACCGTGGAGCTCAGAGGAGAGAAGTCAGCCTCTCTCAGATTGTGATCGGAGGACGACCGCAGCTTGTTGAAGTGGTTGAGCAGTTTTCTCTGGGTCTGTGTCTTCGGCTCCTCCTTGGACATGAAGTGCACGACTTCCTGGACACACCCGGAGTATCCCTGACTGACCGCCGCCGAGTCCACAGCCCGATGCTGCTGCAGCTGTGTCAGGAAGCAGACGGTCATCTCCAGGATGTCTGCTTTCTCCAGCTTGGAGTCTGGCTGCTGTTTGAGGAACTCTGGACCCAGGAGAGACTTGAGCTGCTCGATGCTGCTGTTGATTCTCTCTCTGCGTAACTTCTCCACCAGAGGTTTTCTCACCTGCACAAACAGGGACAAAGTCATTAATTAACTTGTTCAGCAGCAAAACAATAAAGAAATACATCTCTCATAGTTGATTGAAACTTGATGAATCTTCAATTTACCTTGTGAGTCGGTGTCTGCTGCTCCTGAGGATTGGTCATTGCTGCAGTGATTGTAGGAGCCATGTTTGGATCTCTGTGCTGTGGAGGTCTCTGAAGAGAGAATCTGATGTGTGCTGGCTGCTTCCCTCCTATTTATACACCCGCATCTCCATATGAATGTGTGGGTCTTGGTCTGTCTGGAGTTTCTCACAGTCGCGGCCAATCAGAGAGCTCAGACAGACAATAAAGGATGCGAGACGCTGAATGGTGTTATTGCCTTAAGGATAATGGTTAAATCCCAAGGGAACAGCTGGAGGGCAGGGAGGGGGGGGGGGGGGGGGATGGAGAGAGCCTCACAGAGCTCTGTGTGAATCTGGGAAAGTGGTGACCCTGTAGAGGGAGCAGATCTGCTGCCTGATGCTGGGATCAATGACTTTGACTGAGCACACGCTCATCATCCCATCCTGCAACCTATAGGCAGGTCATGAGAACAGATTATGTTTTCATTTCTACAAATGCTCCGTCCTATTTTATATTACTCTCTGTCGGCGTCGACCGGTCTTAAAGTACTGAATTTCATAACATGTCGTGTGTGACGCCATAATTGAATCCTTGAATTTACAAATCCTGCTTTATATCCTGCAAACTACTAATACTGACGTGTCAGCGCAGAAAAGTACTACTGTTTTGGTGAAACAGCAGCTGGACGAGGGCCTGGTTATCTCTTAAGTTCACCTGCAGTTGTTCCAAATAAAACGTTTAACTCGAAATTCATATGTCCACAGCGCCGCGACCAGCACATGACCAACTCAATAATGGATTCACTTTCTATGCCCCCCCCCCCCGTCAAAATAAACTGCCAGGAATGCAAAGGAACAATCTGAATGTAAAGGAGGGGAAAAGGAGCTTTTGAATGTTCATTAATCCTTAGCATGTCTGCATTCCTCATAGACCTTTTACAAAAGCCTGGTAATGACGAGTCTTGATGGCAGGAATTTCCATTCAGGGGAGGTGAGACAAAACTCGTAAACTGACTCCATAATTAATGTGATGTGCAACCAGACACACTTCTTTTGTTCTTGAAAGCGGTGAATGGACAGAGTGTGGGAAACCAGAGAAAACTCACTCACAGAGCCGCTGTGGGACAATGGACACGGACCAGACAAAGATGTCTGTGCAGGGGGAGGACGAATCCTTTACCACTGAATTTTAAATGTTTATATATTTTACTCACCAATGCTGAGAAAATATGTACTCCTATGTCTAGTCCAAATATTGCCTATGTCTTTTAAAATATAAGATACACAATTTCTTTTTCAGTTCTGGATTTCTGCTACTTATTTAAATGAACTTAGATCAATTGAATTCTATTCCATTCTATTCACAGCTATAACGTGTGCATTGAACTATTAGAATCATTAGGTTTATTATGTAAAATAATACAATAACACATCAATTATTGCTTATTGTCTATGCATGTTATTATTAAATGTCCTAACTTTGGTGATTTCGGCCGGAAAATAACAACAACTTCAACAACAATACTACTACTACTACTACTACTACTACTAATAATAATAATAATAATACTAATAATAATGCATTCATTAAAATTTACTTTTAATTTTCTTATTTACTTCTATTGCTGTTCAAAATGTACATTTCCATTTTCAGTTGCTTGTGATGAAGGTGTGTGGTCGGCATGTCGCATGCATTAAGAAATAGTAAAATATATACGGTATAACATATTTAAGTAAGTCTTCATTAATGAGCTTCTTTCTAAATGTGTTTTGCTGACTGGTCGTTATACTACATCTCAAGTCAGAACATTTGTGTTCACTTCTCTTATCCCTCCATCTCAATAGAGGAGAGTGTCTGACAACAAATCTTGGTCTGGGAGGAGCGCAGCGAGCTGCCTGTGTGTGTGTGTGGATGAATTAGCATTTAACAAGGCACATGTCCATTGTTGAGTTGAGGCTCCATCAATGGACAGAGTGTGGGAAAGCTGTGAGCGAGAGAGTCACAGTTCAGTGTGATTAGCATCCTCAACCCCACCAGCACCTGACTATTCTCCAAGGGGAGTTGGCACACTTCAGAGGAAGGCTTGTCTTTCACTACTCAATGTTTTTTTGTTTTGTTTTTTTCCCGATAGTTCTTTTACTTTCTGCATTGATTTTTGTGCCAATTTTGGTTGCTTGATTTCCACACTACATCAATATTTATACATGAGGCTTTTGATTTATTTGGTTTTTTTTTCTATTGGCTGGTGCCAAACTGTCAGGGCTGTGTCAACTGGATCCCAAAGACTTTTGTTTATAACGGTGTTTTGACATACAAACTTTTATAGTTATACAAGAAGCCTTTAACCAACAGACAGAGGGAAGTAAATATATTTGGCATTGACTTTGTTTCAAAATAAAGTGTAATGCAGCTCTTTTATAGTCATTTATTTCAAGAAGCCTTTGCTTTCATACATTTGAAAAGTTTTTGAAATAGTTGTAGTATACAAAATACTACCACAGCAGTTGTTTTACCCTGAAAAAACAACGACAAACAAACAAAAAAAACAACCCCCGCAGCATATTGGATCTACTTTTCCCCTCCCTGACTGTCAGGTTGTATCTTCTGAACAACACAAAGCCAATATTCATTGAAAGTCCTGTTACATCAATCACAGCTCACAAAGCTCAGTGTGGGAAAGCTCGACTGACGCTGTACTCACTGGAACAACCTGTAACCAGATACTGGACACATCTGGACAACGATCAGATGACTTAAGATTCCCGTTGCTGCGCTTATCAGCTGCTACTTTATATAAAGAAAAGGCTCCCAAGCTTTGTTTTGGCTTGAACGTGACTCACATTGTGTGTCAGCTTTTGCATGAACATAAAACTGTTTAAAAGAAAGGCTCAATAATGTACAGGGATGAAGAACTGGGAGGAAACTACAGGGAGTCTCTCGCACTGTAAAAAGGATTATACACAGGTGATTGTAGGTATATTTTTACGTTGGGTTTGGGTGTGCACAGGCATATTGGGAAGGGGAACACTGTCTGAATGAATTAATATGAATGTAAACGTGAAATTCTGTGCTTGTGTGTGCGTGTATATATAGGTGTTAAATATGTATATGTGTGTATATTGTATGTGTGTGTATATATAAGTCATATCATACTAATTATTGTTAATACAGAAAAATAATTATTAAATATTGGAGAAAGGATCGGACTTGATACGTTTACTTCTTTGTACCCCTGTTCCGTCATGTAATCAGATATATGAGGTGTATGTATGTATGTATGTATGTATTCAAACATAGAATTATATATTTTGTATAAATATATTTTCATAAGCTATAATTTAATTATTTAGTATCATCAAATGGTGTATATATTTTTGGATACGTGTGTGTATGTATCTGTGAATGCATAAAATGTTTGACTGTCACATGCCTGAAATGAATGAATAAAAAAAATACAAGTTTTTTTTTTTATTGTTATTATGTGATTAAAAAAACCTAATTCTTAAAAGAACAAACAAACAAACATGATGTGTTATTTTACTAATCAAGGAGGATGAATGGATGGGATGCAGAGGTATTTTTTCAGAGAGTGGAGGTATTTCATAGACCATCTCAGGTCTTCCTCCCACGTGTGTGACAGGATGATGAGCGTGTGCTCCGTCAGATTCAATGATCCCAGCGTCAGATCTGCTCTCTCTCTACCAGGGTCATCACTTTCTCAGATTCACACTGAGAGCCCTGTGAGTCTCTCTCCACCTCCTCCCAGTCTTCCACCTGTTCCCCTGAGAATCACCTATTGTCCCCCAGGGCGATACAACAGCATTCAGTGTGTTGGTGCTCCACATGTCCTATTGTCTCAATGAGCTCTCCGATAGGATGAAGCGGTGAGAAACTTCAAGCAGCGGTAAGACACGCACATTCATATGGAGATGCAGGATTATAAATAGGAGGGAAGCGGCCAGCACACTTCATCTCTTCAGAGACCTCCACAGCACAGAGGTCCAAACATGGCTCCTACAATCACTGCAGCAATGACCAGTCCTCAGGACCTCCTCACTCTCAACCACAAGGTAAATTGATGATTCATCAAGTTTCAATCAACTATGAGAGATGGATTTCTTTATTGTTTTGCTGCTGAACAAGTTAATTAATGACTTTGTCCTTGTTTGTGCAGGTGAGAAAACCTCTGGTGGAGAAGTTACGCAGAGAGAGAATCAACAGCAGCATCGAGCAGCTCAAGTCTCTCCTGGGTCCAGAGTTCGTCAAACAGCAGCCAGACTCCAAGCTGGAGAAAGCAGACATCCTGGAGAGGACAGTCTGCTTCCTGACACAGCTGCAGCAGCATCGGGCTGTGGACTCGGCAGCCGTCCGTCAAGGATACTCCAGTTGTGTCCAAGAGGCGGTTCACTTCATGTCCAAGCAGGAAGTGAAGACACAGACTCAGGGGAGACTGATGAACCACTTCAACAAGCTGCAGTCGTCCTCTGATCACAACCTGAGAGAGGCTGACTTCTCTCCTCTGAGCTCCACAGTCCAGACCAGCAGCTCCAAAGACAAGAGTCTAGTCAACAGCGTCCTCTGGAGGCCGTGGTAGACACCTAGAGACTGATCGTGTTGATCATGTTGGTCAAAAGTTATTTTCAGGCATATTACCTTCCATGATTGTTTTTTGTTTTAACTGTGTAATGTATTGTACAGTTTGTTATTAAGATACAAGACTGACTATGATTTGATTCTCATTAACTGATATGCATTTGTCCTTTAATATTTGCTACGTTTGGGTAGTTTTATGTTTAAGATATACATCTTTCTTGTACATTCGTATATACATCGTCTGTTGTGAAGGCTTATTGACCCATAATGGGCCACTATATATTTTAACATCAGCATGTTTTGTTGTGTCAACATTCCACATGTATGAACACGTGAAATATATTTCCTCTTTGTGTATGAGAGCTGTTTAACTGTTTAGTTTGAACTAAACGATTCCTTGTCTTCTATTAAGATGCTTGAAGCTGTTAACTCTGCTCCGATGAGTACGTGTCTTGTCCACAAGTTTTTGTTGTGATGTATCATCGCCATTAATGTCTCTGTAGAGGCGTGTTATGCCTTTATTCTTTTGTATAAGAATAATAATAAAGACAAAAATCCTCAACAGAAAACTGATCTGTGCAGTTGTATTCTTAACATTTACACTTGTCTCCTTGAGTAATCGCCAACTACTTTCTCTAGTGGCTCACTGCTACCATCTAGTGGTTAGTTTGAGGTTGTCCAAGTTTGACGAAATCATGCATTCTGTCATAACATTCGTTTTTTTTTTACGACACTGGAAAATATTAAAACGGATTCAAATTTGATGAACTAATAACAAATATTTGTGACACTACATGTGTTTTTTTTTTTAATATTTAGGGAAAGCTTGACACATAATGTGCATGGACAGTTTGTTTTGGCTAACAAACCTCAATGCAGGGACTTGTCAATCGTGCAATGTTATGCTCAGTTGTTGTTTTTTTAATAACTTCACCCTGCTTTAAACATCCCCACATCTGCTTCATGATACCGTTTGTTCACAAACACCGGAGGCTTTCACAAATAAATTGTCAGATTAGACTGGACATAGGTGGACTCCATTTACTAATGAGGTGACTTCTGAAGACACGTGATAGTCTTGGTTTTATTCAGGGGCATCAGAATTAAGGGTTATGAATAGTTTTGCATGCCACACTTTTCATATTTTTATTTGTACAAATGAAATAATTGAAAACCATGAATGTTTTCATCCCATTTCACAATTATGCTGCTATTGTGGTGGTCCATTCATCACATAAAATCTCAATAAAATAAATTGAGATTCATCTTTGCAGTGTGACAACATCTGGAAAAGTTTAAAAATACGTTTGCAAGCCAGTTAACTTTGATAAATATTTTTACTTTTATAAACTCGATCTTACTCTAAGGAGTTCCTTGTGACTCTGGGTTAAGGAGGGTGTTATGGTGCTTTTTAATGTCTGAGTTAATTTGTGAATATATCAAATGCAAGTGGAAAAACTGCAATACAAAAAAACTACATAAACTAATGAGAACACGGGTGTTAATACATAAAACCTTCTAAGAAGTATTTCCATTCATTTGGGGTACAAATTTAAATATAACTGCGATATTTTTACCAGACATTCATCGATTAAAAATGAAATACAACGCCTTCGAATTACGCTTTCGAGAATAGCTAAGCCACGCCCACTTGTTAAACCGTGCGTATGCGCTGATTGGTCACTATAAGGCACGCACGCCACGCACACCACGCACGCGAGGCACGCAGCGTCAAATCATCACCGACCATGGCGGAATGTGGCGGAGTTGACAGCAGCAGAAGTGGCCACACGATGGATAAGAGCATCACCCTACCGCCAGACGAAATATTCCGCAACTTGGAGAACGCGAAGCGCTTCGCCATAGACATAGGTACCCGCGAATGTGCACGCTGTCTCGAGTCACTTTCCCACGAACGGCGCGGCGCTGCCCCGCTCGTGACTTCCAGCGAAAGTAAACAGCATAAACCTTCAAGCGTTGAACCGTCTGGAACGGCAACGTTGTCGCTTGCATGCCTGTTTACCCCGCACCGCGGAGGTCTGGCGAGCTTTTAGGATTATTTTATTTTAAACTGCTTAACAACTTTGGATAAGTGCAACAAGCCTGCGCGTTAGCTGCTAGCTGCCCCGTGTGGAGATCAAGTCTCTTCACATAATCAATCGGTTCAATAACAAACAAGTGAGTTTAATCATTTTCACCCTGGTGCTTAACCTCATTGGACTCTTTCTGTTTGGTCGCTTTAACAGGCGGATCCTTGACGAAGCTCGCGTACTACTCAACTGTCCAGCACAAAGTGGCCAAAGTACGATCTTTCGACCACACTGCAAAGGTGTGTGTGTGTGTGTGTGTGTGTGTGTGTGTGTGTGTGTGTGTGTGTGTGTGTGTGTGTGTGTGTGTGTGTGTGTGTGTGTGTGTGTGTGTGTGTGTGTGTGTGTGTGTGTGTGTGTGTGTGTGTGTGTACTCTTATCAGCTCAAGTAACGAGTCCTGATTTGACGTGCAACAAGAGGTTGACCTCAGCAGCTGCATTAACTGAAACGTCCTCTCTTTGGTTTTGGTTCGCAGGAAGCTGCCAGTGACAAGCTGTACGAGATCTCGGTGCAGGAGGAGGTCACCGCTCGGCTGCACTTCATCAAGTTTGAAAACGCTTACATCGAGACGTGTTTGGACTTCATCAGAGACCATCTGGTCAACACCGGCACCAAGGTGATCAAGGCCACGGGCGGAGGTGCGCACAAGTTCAAGGAGCTGATAGAGAAGAAGCTGGGACTCAAGTAAGCACGTGATCCATGTTTGCATCTATGCTGGAGGTTTGGAGCTTGCTCGTTCTCAGTGTGCGTGTATTGCTTTTGTCTGGGTACACAGTTGGGAGAATAACTGCAGTAGTTGTGTAGTGGCGTAGCCTGACCAAGTGTCTGAGGCCCTAAGATGGATATGAAGTTCAAAAGCGTACCGTTGCGTGTTCAAACGAGAGAGAGAGAGAGAGTAACATTTCTGGCATATTCTGGATGTCTGTGTTGGAATGAAACACCGGTCCCACTCAAAGACAAATACTTTGTACTTTTACTGCAAGACGAGTGATTTTTCAGGTGAGTGCTTTATTATAAATACTATTTAAAAAGGTATTTGGTTTACCGGCTTGCACCTTTGGCAGTCCCTTTTGCTGGCCGGGCAAACGTAAACACAAAAGCGACACATGACGTTAATGCGATTGTCGGCATTCTTGCGCTGTGAGAAATATCTATACTTCATGTTTTTGTAGGTTTTCTCAGTTATTTTGGTAGTTATGATGAGCGAGAAGGTAAATGCATTTAGGATTGGAGAATTTTAATACACCCGCTTAACTGTACTGGATTTTATTGATATTCGACTGATTTCTGTTCCCTTTTTTTTTTTTTTTTTTTTTCAATCTTTTGTTGGAATATTTTGAACCCTGGTTTAAAATATCTCCTTCATGTATTACTATTTTACAACCTGAGTAATGTGCTGCCACGTGAGAAGAGTCGACAGTTAACCAACTTTTGAATGAAATACTCACCGGGTGATGAATATTTTTGAGTCAAAGCTTCCTGTACTGATCTGAAGCAACAAATTCAGATTATGTAATCCGCAGATAAAGTGGCAAGATTACTGTATACCTGAAGAAAAATGTACTTCAGCCCCTCCTCAACAAGAACAGTTAAACTTCTGGATATTTCGGAGATTGTATCCAGAGTATAAATACCTTATAGCTTGGTAAATGAGATTGGCTGTTCATATAGAGGACGGCGCAAACGGATCTCTCGTTGCTTTCTGACAGAGTGGACAAAGAGGATGAGATGACCTGCCTCATCAAAGGCTGTAATTTCGTGCTGAAGAACATCCCCCACGAGGCTTTCGTGTACGCCAGGCACGCCGACTCGGAGTTTCGCTTTCAAACCACCAATCCAGACATCTTCCCTTACCTTCTTATAAACATCGGCTCTGGAGTGTCCATAGTTAAGGTGAGCAATTGGATCGTAGTTATTTTAAAGAAAAGTCTTCATGGTTATTTTACCTGGAAACAAAGTGGAATACCATCTGTTTATTTGAAAGACGATGCCTGGAACCAATTTATTTTAAAATAAATGTTACTGTGGATTCGACGTGTTTTTGACATCAGGATTAATTGCTGACCAATTAAACACTTGCCATATTTCAAAGTTTAAATATTCACTTACGGTGTGGACACTGTAAGAGCAATGTAGCACATTTCTGTGTATTTGTTGAACTAAACTGTCAAACTATTTTCAAAACTCAAAGTATTTCTACAGTCTGTCAACAACCGACATTTATAGAAGCTGACAAATAAGGGTTCAGTGTGTAACTGTCACGGTTAAGACGCATCTTTCTTTCTATAGCATCAGCCAGGGCTGAAGTGAAATATAATCTTTAACTCGACAATAAATTTACATGCGAATTTGACTTATTGCCGTTTTATTCATTCGCTCGCTAAACAATATCCCAATGTTCCCCATGTTCAACAGGTTGAGTCAGAAGACAAGTTTGAGAGAATTGGAGGAAGTTCAATAGGTGGGGGGACATTTTGGGGCCTTGGCGCTTTGCTCACAAAAACAAAGGTATGTTGAATGTTGCTGATTTCCTTTCATTGTCAACCAGTTCAATTGCTGATTGGAAGAAACTCTTTGCTCTGTTGAACCTCTGTTGAAGGAATTTTTCCCTTTTTTTCTCTCTTTCTGTGTAGAGATTTGATGAGTTGCTGCAGTTGGCCTCCAAAGGGCAGCACACCAGCGTCGACATGCTTGTTAAAGATATCTACGGGGGATCTTATGGGTGTTTGGGCTTGACCGGGGATCTCATTGCCAGCAGTTTTGGGAAGTCTGCTACTGCTGACAAAGGTAACCACTAAGGCATATGGACTTTATCTAACAATCGTGAACATTGCTCCGGATTTAGTTCTGACTCTGGCAGGAGCAAGCAGCCTTGATCCAGAGGTCTGGTTGGTTCTTAACATAAGAGTTAGGATCAATGTTTTTTGTGTCTGTTCATATTGACGTAGAAGCTTGCTCAAAGTCCTAACAAAGACTGAACTCTTTTCAGTTAATATGTCCAAAATGGTCATTTTAGTATTAAACCCTCAGTGTATTTTGACTTTGAAAGAGGCTTTGACATATGAGCATATAAGTGGCTCGCTCTGTAGGGCCTTCGCTGGCGGCAGCTTGAGTTCATGGTTGGTTAAACTATAGCCAATTGGTGACCCAATTTCAACAGTGTGAAGTACCAGAATATCCAGTGAAGCCCGGACTGTTGAAATCTGCTCTCTTGGTGTATTCATACTCGGAATATCACAGTTATAGTCTTGTTTTTCTGAAAACATGAGACAAATCCATTGTACTTTAATCTTCAGACATCCTAGTGGACTGTCATTATAATCAGTAAATATGATGAAGGTTGCCTCCCGCATTATGCCAGAATTTCAGTGTGGAGGGACTGGTTTTAGTTTGAAATGTGGTTACTCTGGAATGTTTTTGACATAGTTATTGGAAAAGCGATTGCTTTTCAACAAGTGTTTTGTAACTGTGAACAAATGGCACAATCCGTTACGAAACGTGTTTATGATTTTCTTATGAAAAATCATAAAAACCAAGGAAATTTGAGTTTGGTAGATTAAAAAAATAAATTAAAAATTAAAAATAAAATCCCTCCTGCAATTCAGTGTATGACTCTTCAGCTCATGCCAGTTAAATCAATTAAAATAACTAACTTGTTCTTTTGACTCTGATTTACTAAGCACACTTATTCAACAGATTAAGCTGTTAGGCATTGGCAGGGGTTTTCTTTTTCAATGGACACAACCCTCTCATTCCGCTTCACTGATCATCCCACAAATGCATGTTGGTTACAAATGCGGCACCATTTAAAAGGGAAATGAGGTAATCAAGAACTATACTAGGAAATAACAAACCTAATAATCTATCCACATATTACTGCTTGATTTATTTATAACTCTGCTCTGACTTGTAGAGTTTTCTAAAGAAGACATGGCCAAGAGTTTACTACATATGATCAGCAATGACATCGGGCAGCTGGCCTGCCTCTACGCTAAACTGCACAACCTGACCCGGGTGTACTTCGGAGGCTTCTTCATCCGAGGCCACCCAGTCACCATGCACACAATCACCTACAGTATCAACTTCTTCACTAAGGCAAGACGACTGCTGCTCTCTGCTGACTCCAACCAGTTCTTACTGTCTGCTATTTTTATTTTTTTTTATGTAGTCATGAACTTTTGGTTTGTTTTTGTCTGAACGGGGGAATGTTTAACCCTTCACCTGGATTTCATGCCTCTGTTTGTTTTTGCCGTTGCAGGGTGAGGTCCAAGCACTGTTTCTGAGGCATGAAGGCTATCTGGGAGCGATTGGAGCTTTTCTTAAAGGAGCAGAAGAAGACAGTAAGAAAAACAGACGGCAAATGCCTGCTTAAGTAAATCACGACCACATCTAAGGGTTGATTTGTAATGTCACAAAGAAAAATGGCATATATCTTATCTATGAATGACCACAATTGGAAAAAACTACCAAAATGCTTGTTTTTATAGTTGGTCGATACTCAATCCAGCCGTCTTTATTGAAGGAAGTTGAGTGTTTAAGAAATAAAGGTAATGACATTATTAGTAATAATGATAAATAAACTGGATCAATGTGCAATCAATCAATTATACTTTGTTAGACAATGCAAAAATAACCAAAACAAGTAAAGGCATGCATGTACTCTATTAACTGATGGCAAAATCCCTAAAAAGTGTAGATTTAAGACTGGATTCCTGTTTAACTTCTAATATCAGCATTGGTAAAATCTTTAATAATGTGAGTAATGCACAATACATATTTGCATTAACGTCATGATTCTGTTCTTTTAGATCCAAACCAGTACAGTTGGGGTGAGAATTATGCGGGAAGCTCTGGACTGATGAGCGTCTCTCCAGACATGAATCCCATGCAGCGTGCTCGTAGTGGAACGGTGAGTCTGCGGAGTAACTGTGTGATCGGTGGGAGCCTGAACCTTTGAGAAGCCACTTCAGCGCTCATGAAGTATTTAATTTCAGCTGATCTTCCACTGATTTGATGATTTTGTTCACCATTTTCTGTCCAGTTTATGAGAATTTTACACTTCATGTGATCACCAGCAGCTTCATTGCGCCTGTATGATCATACAAAGACATTCATCACATCAATCTTCACTCTGATAATCTTTTTTTTTTTTTTTTTTCATTTCCTCTCCATACATTTCTCGAATTAACTCTCCTTCAGTTTCCCGTAAGTACCTTCGTCTGAGTCACCCGTTTGCTCTGGTTTGGCCTCTGCTCACATTTCCCCATAAAAACATCGGACCGATGTGTTCGCGTCTCGCCGCCACTCAGTCGTGTGTTTTAGGAATGAGAGCCCACGTCACAGAGATGGATATTTATGTTGGCTTTAGATATCCTTTTGCTGTTTCCTTCTATGGTAAATCAATATTGTAGTCCCATCATATGAATCAATAACTGTGACTTTGCTTTTTTATAAATATCTGAAATATTTCAGCATATATACTTCTGGCCACTGAGAGCTTTTAACCTCCATCAGTAGCTTCCTCCTCTTCGCAGCTTCAGTTTCTCTGCTTGTCATTAGTGCAACAACTGGAAATTAGATTGTAGCTCCTCTTTGCTCTTCTGGCCCCTCGTGAAATCTCGTGTGGATGTAGCGTGTGTGTTTATAAAAAGAACTGACTTCTTCTAATGGAGTATTGATTGTGTGTCCAATTAATGAATCTTCTAACTCACCACTGGCTTTAGGGATTAAATCCTGCTTTGACCTTCCCTCTTGTTTCTTACGTGCCTCATCCACCTCTTCCCACTTGTGTTGTTTGGGTGAAACAGAAAGCGTTGACATGAGTGAAAGACCTTATAAATGAATGTTTGAAAGAAGGATGCTTTTCTTTTTTTTGTGTAACGAGCTGGGACGGTTGAAGGACATCACTAACACTGTAAACGCTTGTTTGGTTATTGTGTCTAGTTTGACATGTTGGAGATGGACCGTCTGGAGAGGCAGCTGGTGAATCTGCCTCTGCTGCAGGACGCGTCCTCGTACATCCCCGACACCGTGGACCTCATAGAAGACGCTCCAGCTCGCGAATACTGGCTCAAGTGCTTTGAAGAAACCCTGGATGGGGTAGAGTCAATCAGTCGATCAAGCGTTGTTCATATCGCGGTGATAAAATGAAAGGATGGCGTACAACATATTATACGTTTATTTCAACACTCGCACAGAAAGTGACGATTTTGGTTTCGGAGATCAAGATTGTTGTGTCTCATCGAATAGCATTTTCTGATTTTGCTGCAGATAAAGCAGCATTTGAGTAGCACATAAGGTTGCCATCCTTGTTTCTATGAGCAGGTGGCTAAGCGAGCCATGGCGAGCCAGCCCGACACGCCCGAGGCCGCCATGCAAGCCGAGAGGTTCAGGCACAAATACAGACACAAGCTGCAGACCCTCCGCCACCAGCCATTGTAAGGACTGCCGCTGCTCTTGCATGCATGTGTTTGAGACAAAGGTCACTTTTAGTCCAAACTAAAATGCTTCTCTTCATTGTTTGCATTAGTTTCTTGTCTTCATATCTGCTGTAACTTCTGTGCTGTTTTGGTAAAAAAAAAAAGAAATAGACACTGATGTTAATTCAGTTGGTTTATGGGAATTGTGTGTTCGTGTGTGTGTTCCTCTGGCTAATGTAGAGTGCTTCTCTTCTCACCTAGTGCTTATGGATCCCTCACAGTGAGAAGTCTGTTAGACACGAGGGAACACTGTTTAAACGAGTTCAACTTTCCTGATCCCTACTCTAAGGTCTGACTGAAATCTATCAACTCTCTTTATCGTTTTCTCCTTTTCATTTTCTTGTTATTTGGTGTTTGTTTTTTAAAAACCATGACATCTACAGGATTTAAGTTTTTATTTTATGGTAATATTTATTTTTCACATTTCTAGATGTAACAATTTAAAATATTGTTGCATTCATGTCAGACTAATGGTGGCGTTACATCTGTTGTGTTTCAGATCAAAGAAAAGGAGAACGATGGTGCTCTCAAGTACTACCAGAAGGCAGTGAAGTCCTTGGAGGAGCTGAGCTGGGAGGACAGACAGTTTGCCCTGGTCAGGGGCGTCCTGGCTGGGAATGTCTTTGATTGGGGAGCCAAGGCCGTGTCGGAGTGAGTGGAGTATGTTGTTTCGTCCGTGGTGGCTGCATGGTGCTGTAGTGGTTACAACTCTCTACTTGTGACAAAAACACCCCGGTTTGATTTCTGGCTCTGAACCTTTTGTGTGGCCTTCGTGTCCAGGGGGTCCCCTGCCTTTCACTCATTGTTGGCAGTAACCCCCTAAGTGGGAAAACACAGGTATGGAAAGTGGATGAGACGCGTGTTGCATTCTTGTTATTTTTGTTTGAGCTCTGAGAGGTTTTCGCTGCCTCGATCAAGCTTTCAGCTTTAATTAACATTAAGCTCCTTTGAGGTTGAGTACCTGTAAAAGGATTTATTTTGAACTTACTTAAAAAAACAAATGCAAGTATTGAGGAATGCCTGTATACCGGACCCTATGGAGTTTCTGCAGGGTTGTTCAATTTAAATTTTGTATAATTTAATTTTCTTTCTTACTTTATCCACTTTAGGAGCACTGAAGCCGGTAGTGGCTAACAATGGGTGAAAGCAGGATAAAAGATGGGACGGCCTCCAGTCCATCACGGGGCAAAACACAGAGACACATGGCCACACGCTCACCAGTTAAACTCATGTGCCTGTTTTTGGAATGTGGCATCAAACCGGAGAATGCTGAGAGAACATGCAAGCTCCAAACTGCAGTCCTAATAATGTGCTTATAATGCATCTGGTTATATAGAGGAAGAAGAAAAAGCTGTTTATTCAGGCTGTAGTTTTCCATGAAGCCTGGCATTTTATTTTCAGCATCAAAGCTCACAAAAGCCGTTTTTGACTCAAACATGTCTTATCTGTGTACTCATGTCACTTCTGTACATTTCATCATTGCAGTGTCCTGGAGTCCGACCCCGAGTTTGGATTTGAGCAAGCCAAACAACAGCTGGAAGGTAAATGGTTAACTTTTATTCTTCAACTCTGTCTACACTATATATATATATATAGCAACATGGGCAGTGAGCAGTGCTCCATGTCCAAACTACCCGTCTTTATGCAGCCTGTGTGGACTGCTGGATTATATCCACCAAAAAGATGGAGTCTCCTCAATACATGAAACTTGTGTGGCAGTGAATGCCTCTTAAACTCTTCCTTTATGTTTACTAATGTGATACTTGATGCCTTTTTTTTTGTTTTTATCTCTGCTCTTGAGCTGTTTGATACGAGATATCCTTCTGCACATTAATTTTTTAATGTCTCTGTTGGTTGTTAATTTTGTTTTTATTGAGACGCAACACTTTTTCGGTTCCTCTTTCAGAACGTCCATGGCTTGTTGATTCGTATGACCAGTGGTTCGAGAGATTAAAGGTCAGACTTGTCAGAATTGTCCACACTCAGTTTAGGTTTAATGTGACCTTTCATTGAGATGGAGGCTTTCCTCACAGGAACGCTCCCAGCATGCATCGTCAGTCTGGACACAACAAACGCGCACTGACACACGATCCCAAAAAATTTGTATTATTAAGTAACCCAATCGGCACTTTGTATCAGCAAGTAACCAACCTTAAGTAATTGTATATAGTTTGTATCGTGCTTTCCTATCCCAGATAAAACGATCTCAGACATGTTCTACACTGTTGGTTTAAAGTCACAAACACTTTCTGATCAAACTGACAGAAACTGAAATGTTTTCATTTCTCAATATGTTTTTCTGCTCTTGATCAACACTTTAATTCACTTGATCCCGATTTTTCTCTTGCAGGGTCCCCCTCACAAGTGTGCCTTGTTTTTCGTAGATAATAGTGGACTTGACATCATTTTAGGGGTGATGCCGTTTGTCCGAGAGCTTCTCTCTCGAGGGACACAGGTTTGTAACGAGCAGTGGGATTTTTAATAAATACTGCATATTTGTTAAATGTCACCAAAAGTCACTGATGTGCCCACCATTCAGGTCGTTTTGGCCAGCAACTCTGGTCCAGCTTTAAACGACGTGACGAATGGAGAACTGGCGATACTAACGGAGAGAATTGCTGCCATGGATCCTGTCATCCAGTGAGTGTTTTGTTTTTTAAATTTTTCTTATCATTGAAAACTGTCATTACATGCACGAACATTTAAAGTATTTCAAATGTTTTGTTTATTGATTTCTATAAGGACACATATTCATTTCTATTGTACAATCTCTACATTGACTATAAACAAGAATTGAGGTGAGGTTTCAGCGAACTCTGAGAAAAGCCTGCAGTTAAGAAAACAAAATACAGTTTTGATTTATGGCTTGAGGCTTCCTCTGGTGGCTGAAGTTAAGATGCATTTCATCCACACGTTGGACCCCAGTGGTCATAATGCAACAAACGGCAGATAAAAAAAATTCAAATGAGAAGCTGAACAAAATATAGATTAAAAAGTTCAAAATGAAACACTTGCACAAACGTCACATAGTCTTCATGTGATCTCCACTTGCTTTGGCAGCAAGAACGTGGCTCATTAAGACATGAAGAGTGGTGTTGTGTACAAGCGGCTGAAAAGCAGTTAATGACTTGTTGTGTTTCTGTGAAGAGCCGGCCTGAATGAGGACAGACTCACGTTGGTGCAAAGCGGCTCCAGTTCTCCCTGTCTGGATCTGAGGTTGGTTGCTTGATTTTTCTAAACGCATTAATTGTGTTACATGTATGGCTTTGAGTGAGCAACTTCAGTGCTGCACACTCACACAGGAAGTGTTACGTTTGCCGTGTATTTATGTTGACACTTGTTCACACAATAACAGGAACTTCAGGTCAAAATTCAGGGGACGGATTCTTATTCTTTTTTTTGACAGTCACTAAAAAGGACTTCTAACACTTTGTGATAACTACGCCAACTCACTGTGAGCTGGATGAAATGTTTCTTTGTAATTTCTCTCTCTGCTCTTGGCGACATGAAAACAAAACAAAAACAAATCCAACAAACGTGCAACAACTTGACACATGCAGAAGTTAGTCATGGATCAAAATAGGAACACTTGTGAGTATTTACTGAGCCTGGCAGTCCTTCCAGTAGATGTGACCGTCCAGCCTGTGTGCTGCCAGGATCCTCTGCAGGTAGCAGAAGCGTTTAGCACCTGCCAGTCCGGCTGGCGGCGAAGTCACTTCCCCACGTGGATTCGCCGTGACGACACGGCCACAAATAATCCACAGGTCAATGTGTGAGCTTTCATTTACATACGGATGACATGCGTTGTCTGGTCAAATTATGCCAATAGATGTATTTAAATGCAGTGTTAAGGCCAAAATCATGCATTAATCATATCTTTGAATTTGATTAGTTGTTTTTTTTAATAGCTTCTTTTTTGTTTGTTTATTCATTGAGAAGCAAATGTATTCTTTCCATTGCTGTTTTGCAGACTTCCTGAGCATTTATTTTTAACTTGAAGTCGATCTTATTTAAAAAAGCACCATTGCAAGTACTTTACAGATGATTGACATGAGAAAGAATATTCAACAATGGCACAAACGTTGACGTATGACTGCTCAAGCGTTCACAATACAAAACATGCAGATGTCCAGAGTGATGAAGTTGAATAAAGGAGACTAACACATGCCCGAAACCATGATAAAATATGTAAAAGGTGGGACAATGATATGCCGTGTATAAGAAAACTAATACCAAATCGATAAGAGAGAGTCTAGATAATTATTTCTAAAGCCTGCAGGCATGAGGGAAATATACTAAGAAATTCAATAAAATGAATGTGACATTAAAATTTCAAAGTTCTGGAACAAAATTTAATCAGAATTAAACATTTATAGAAGAGGATAGGATCTTATAAAAGATTTCAAATAAACCAACGGCCAGTAAAATGACTTTAAAATTGGGTGCCCTTCGTTAATTGGGTATATTTTGTCTTCCTTTGAGAACTTGACTGAAGCGGGCTCTTCTCTTCCTGGAGGAAACGGTCGGACGTGTTTTTCAGTGGCTGCCGTCTGTTTTTGCTCTGCAGTCGCCTGGATAAAGTTCTGGCCATGGTGGTCCGCGAGCGTCAGACCGACCTGGTGATCATCGAGGGGATGGGCCGAGCCATCCACACCAATTACTACGCCAGGCTGAGCTGCGAGAGCCTCAAGATGGCCGTCATCAAGAACTCGTGGCTGGCCGACCGGCTGGGCGGGAAGCTTTTCAGCGTGGTCTTCAAGTACGAGGTGCCGCACGGAAAAGCCAGTGAGGACTCGGCAGCACCGACAGCCTCCTGAGTGTGACGGACAAAAGGTGGAAGGTTGAATTGGAGCGAGTAGAATTTGTTCAATCTGAATGTGAGCATGAGGACTGCCTCAGACTGAACGAGTGATTGTAATCTTGACTGTTCAAGTTTTGTTGGGTATCTTTTTTTGTTTTGTTTTTTTAAAAGGAAAATCAATACCGGGAAGATTTAGCGATTTTATTTTCAGTGTTTTTTACTTTAATTTTGAATAAGCTTCAACTTCAGGTTGATTTTTGCTTTTATCAACGTGTCGTTCGTTTCCAGTGTTTGTCCAGTCGCCTGTCGGCTCACTTCCTGTTCGCCTCACTAACTGCTATGAGGTGTGTGTGTCTGTGGGGGGGGGGGGTCATTCCCCAGGTATGTCTAGTACACTTTTGAAAGATTTCGAGGAATGAGCCAGGAGCTAAGCTTTCACTTTGCATCAGTCCCGTGACGTGAGTTTCTCACTGATGTAAGTTTGTGTTGAGCGGAGAACGAGCCTCTTCTGGCTGAAAGACTTTTTAACATACGGTAAAGCATATTTAATGTGCCTTAGGCCAATGTGATGTAAATGGTATTCACTCGGATTGCGTTTAATTTCAGTTGAACATCACTACATCAACCAGAAGGAGCCAGTTAAGTGAACTGAGCTTATCGAGCGTAGTGGGTCCTTTTGTTCCATGTGTAGCTGTCGAAGGGGGAATTGGGGCAGATGTTTTAAAAATGGGGAGAAGCAGCACTTTATCGCAGTTATGACGTTACACCATGTTTCCCCACAAGGTGGCGGTGTTTCACTGCATTAGTAAATTCTTAATTCACTCACCTTTCTCGAGGTGCTTGTTGTTAGAAGAAACACTACGTTTTCAGGTTAAATAATCTGGAAATGGAAAGACACTGAGCCGGTCAATGAATACTGTAATGAAATAGCATGTATAAAAACGCACTGTAATCCACCCACCAGTCAAAAAAACAAAAAAGCAATTATTTGAAGGCAATAACACTGCAGCACCGAGTTTTAACAAACAGGTGAGTGTATTGGTAACTTAGTGAATATCTGAATTTAATCAAACAGATTTAAAAAGCTTTGCATAAAAAATCCTTCCAAAGTTAAAGTCACTTGACTTGTGGGCTCACCTTTGCAATATTGTAATTGTCATTTGTACAGATATGTGACATACAAGTGTGTACATAGTATATGTATATATACACACATCTATATAAAAGCATTTGCATAATTTCAGTTGAGGCCACTCTGCACAATTTTATGTATTATTCCTCTGACAATCAATTTTAATTAAATGTTAAAAACCTATTTTATCTTCTTTTGTGTGTGCATGGTCTTTTTCTCTTTGTGGATGTGTCGGGAGAGTTTCTGTCGAGTAGAAAAATGAGAGTTGAGAGCTGCCCCATATTTATATTTTTTTTTAAAAAAGAAAAGGGAATCTGCCCGTGGCAGTATGAGAGCTCGACACCCTGGTATGTGGTGGTTGATGCCTGCTGGGGAGCTGCGAGCTGATAATGCATGAGGAGGCCTGGCAGGGGGTCCCGCTGCTTTTCCTCTTGCTCATCACTCCGACTGCCAGAAACAGTCGAACGCCAGCTCTGTAACATGCCCTCGTGGATTTCATGACATCTGCTGGTAGCACATGCACTATCTGCTTTTTATTTCTAATTTCCTTTATACTTTTCATTGCTTCATTGCACTCGGCATTAATGCCGACGGTCAGTGTCTCGACCCATCTACTAAACATCCAAACCAGCATTTGGCAGATTTCTTTCCAAAGTTTGTTGCTGCTGATCTTGTTTTTCCAGTTTCTCTCTTTATTAGCGTGCGTTATAAGTGATGCAACAAAGAACGAAAGATCCTATCATGTGTCGTATCACATCCCCGACAGTCTTTGCTCCCGCTGAAAAATGTTTTGTGTTTAAACATGTGACTAATTAGCAGGGAACAGGAGGAAATAATTCAAATAAAAGGATGCTAATGATGCGTTCAACTAATAAATCATGACATTTCTTTCATCCACATTACAGCTTTTTATTCTTAAATTAGAAAATCACCCCAGTCTGTAGTGATCCTTATACCAATTCACCCTCTTTAGAGCTGCAGTGACTTCAAAACCTGCAGCTCAGCGTCAGTTTCTTTCTTTTTCAAAATTTTCAGATAGAGAGTGGATCCGTCTTTTCTTCATACATATGGCACGATAGCCTTTTTTTTTGGTTAAATCCTTTAACAAACTAAGAAAAAGCAATACACAACAGTGAGCTGTTTTTATATGTGGTGAGGTTTTGAGTTGATTTGATACGATTACATCTTGAAGATACGGTAGTTTTTAAAATGTCAGCGATAACACCTCATTCAGGTAAAACGAGCCACCTGATCTACCGCTACACTTGTTTTCCATTGACCATCTCTTCTGGACCCTCCGGTTGTCTCTTATAAAAATACAAGATGGGAGAGAAATAAAACTACCAGACATCAACGACGACAATAAAGACTTCTGTTACTGCATCGTGTGCAAAAGCAGCGCTGCATAAAGTAAAAGTGTAGAACGCTGATATTCTGATAGGACGTACTACTCTAATGTGGCTATAGCTTCAAGGTGATATAGTTGATAAGATTTGTCCAGAAAGAGCAGCAGAGTGAGCCAGGAGGTGGCGCTATCGCCTCATAATGGGAAAGTCCCCCTGTTTGCTCATGGGCTTGGGGTCTTGGTGGAGTTGGCACGTTCTCCCTGTGTGTCTGGGTTTTTGTTTTGCCCCCAAAGTCTAAATACGCATGTTCGGTGTGAATGTGAGTGCATGTGTTCCTGGTTCCCTGTCCGGTGCCTTCACCCTGCAGGGATCGGCTCCACAGACCCTCAGTCCTGAGCAACATATGAACATGAATGGTAGAACATGAGTGAAAGGGTCACTTTTTCATTTCCTCCCCATTGAAATGCATATGTATTCCAGCATCTTCCTTCAATGCAAAGAGATGCCCATAATTCGGTTGGTGAGTCTAAATGGCCCATATGTGTGTGTGGGTGATTCATTCTATCTGTTAGTCTTCTAATAACTGACAATCCGGCTTCCGCTCATAACCCTCTCTTGGATAAAGAGTCCAATCATGATGCTCTGAAGCCCCACCTTCTCGCTTCCATCACCAGCTCTGGAAAGCTTGTGTGACGACCTGATAAATGAGTCCCATTCGGGAGAAATGTACTAAAAGAGAAACCGCTTGCATAATATGAAGATCCAGGATGTAAAACTTTCAGCAACAAGCTGAACTGAAAAAAAAAACATTGGCGATTCCGGCGTGCATCCTGAGAGGATGTTCATGTTCAACATTTACTTAAAAACCCGATAATCTCCATGTTTTTTTTTTTTTTGAGGGGTCGTAAACTATAAACTGGAACATTACCGAGAGAGATTGAGTTTTGACTGATGGGTTTCAGGGTGGAACCGTGGATCGTGTGATCTGCAGTCTGAGGGATCCACAGTGGTGATCCAATGGCAGCTTCCCGTTATAAACTCACTCCCTGAACCTCCAGGCCACCACTTCCTCTGCATTTCTGACATTATTGCGAAATGTTCAAATTTTGTTCAAACCTCACAAATCTCATTTTCAGGTAAAGGAATATAAATCCAGCTTTTACACCTGATTCATGAGTGTTTGAGCCTTTTTTCGGATAACAATGGGAAGAAAAGGAAAAAGCACCACGCCAGTTAATCACAGGGCTGAAACACACACATTTACACATGCAGCCAATTCGAACTCACACGTTGACCAAACAGCCATGTTTTTGAACTGCAGGCAGGTGATTCAATCACTCATGGATTTTTTTGGTTTTGCCCTTAATTTGGGTGTCTGTGTTCTTTTCTCTGCAGCTGCCGAGGAACTGTCCGGTTTTTTTGTTTGTTTGTATTTTTTCACTGTATAACTTTCTAATTATAGACAAGGCTCATAATGCAGTGATAGCGCAGGCCCTGAGAAAACAGTGCAGCATTGACTGTAACTGTTTACATAACACTAATTACCGTGGTTACCGTAAACAGAGATTTCAAAGGACCCTTTTTATTTTTCTTGAGCCTTCATTTCAACACCATAGCTGAACCTTTTGTTTCTCCAAGTACCGAAAACACCACTTCAGGTTACCCGAAACACACAATGCAATTCTCTGTTTATCACTATTGCTTGTACGTGTAAATATGTGTGTGGTGCGTGTTTTTGTAACATTCGTCTTCAGATCAGGAAACTATTGCCCAGGCACTCGCCACCTCTATAATTCTAGTGAATGGGGTGACACACAAGAACTGTCAGAGGAAAAGAAATGCTATTATGACCTTCAACTAGGACGCTGTCCTCCGTTTCACTGGTTCTCTTCTGTTTCCCGTGAAAACAATCTTATATAACACTGTAGTGTATGCAGAAATAGAGCAACAGTTATACCGAACATGACAGTCCCAGAGCTCTTGATATTCCTTCATTTCTGCAAGTTCAATAAAATCATTTTTTATGCATTGCTTTTAGATGTTTTGAATTCTTCAATTTCTTTCCCAGAGGTCATTTCAGATGTTTTTCATTCTTTTCCAATAACAGGTAATACTGGCTGAAACTGGTGGAGGCAATGTATCCACCTGTCAGCCTGTTGCAGCCATTATCTCAATGGGTAAAATAAGTAGAAATATCGTAATTACCCAATTTGTGTGATTCTTTTTCTTTTGAACGCAAATTAAAAGTTTTAAATACATGGCTTTTTCTATTAGCAGACCTTTATATGTATCCTCATAATTGCAGATCTAGAGAAAGAAAAAAGTCACTCCAATGAACAGCCCCCATCTGCATTCAGAGTGGAGGAAACCTGTATTACTTTCAGTTTCAGATGTTTACACCCAAAGTTGCAGCAACATCGAAAATACTAATAAAATAAACGTGTGGGGAATTTCATTTCTGCTTTTGGCTTTGATTCTAGCAGTGTGCTGTAGAGTTTCCTCATGATCTCTCAACAAAAGCCTCGTCTGTCTGAAGTCACATGAGCGCTACGGAGTCCTGTTCGAAAGACATCTACTGAGTTGATATCTTATTCAAGTGTGACTGACAGAGGAAGGTTGGTGCTGCTATATATATATATATAGATATATATATATATCTATATATATATATAGGAAAGGAGTAGTGTAAGAGCACTTTGATAATGCCGTCTACACCATCTTGAATAAAGTTGAATTCATCAACCAAACCTTATGTGTATAGCATCTTTCAACCAGTTGAATTGATGATTAATAAAAAAGATCCATCCAGCCTCCAGGGTTACAGGCTGTTTGAATCTGAAACCATCTGTCAAGGGCAAAAGCAGCCGATACACAAACACCTGCACATGCATGCAAACTCTCACACTTAGAGAAAAGATTAACTTCGAATGCCTGTCTTTCCACCGTTTTCTGGGAGGAAGAGGGAGTAACCAAAGGAAACCCAGTCATGCACAGGCAGAACATGCAAATCCAAAGCCCAGAGTCCCCACTGTGAGGTGAGAGTGGTCACCACTGCTCCATTGTGTGGCTCAACTTATTCAACCACCACACGCAAATGTGTTCTCTCCATTTACATGTTGATCATCACCTCATTTGTTATTATTAAACCTCCGATGTACCATTAATTACCAAGTCAGATGTCAGATTTGTTTTTTTATACTGTAAATTAGACGCCCACTAAGAAAAGTTTCCTCTGCCTGCGAAGCTCCCCTCTCGAATCATGTTTTATGGAACTTGAGCTGGGAATAGTACATGTTCTATACTCAACGTACACATTTGTCTGAAGTCAGAGACAATACAGAGTCCTTCACAAAGTAAGATGTTTAAGAGCTCAATATTCATTTCCAAAGTCGTTTTGAATTTCCCTCTGTTATCTCCCTCCAGCAGACTGCGTCCCTCTGTGTTACACTCAGTTTACAAAGTGGCTTGTCACCATTTGTTTGGATTCACAACAAATGAGCATAAAGCTTCTTTATTGGTCTCAATGAAGCTAACAGGCACATTCTTTCAGGTCAGACAAACAAAAACAAAATAGCCGACTACATTTCTAAATGTCAACCAGTTCCCCCGGGTGATTTATATGTAATAGCTCTGCAAAGACTCACTTTTAAATCTGCCAGCACACAAGAGAAAAGATATTCTATTTTTATCAGGAAATTGAGTAACAACTGTCCATGAAAATAAAAAGATGCAAGCACAGCATTTTACTGTCCAGAATATCAAAAAGGGTTGATTTAGAGTTGTGTTAAATGAGGTGCACGTCAACATTACGTCTATTGGTGATTGTAGGCCAGCAAAATGCACAACATATACACTCACATGTGTTGTGTCGTCACCTCTGCCTGTTTGGATATCAGTAGTGTGCAGTGGTGTTTCAGTCAGGGCCAGCAGTAACACAAAATGCCGATACAGCCAATGCAACAGCCTCACATTATATCCTACAGTCAAAACACAATCCGAATCCAATGTAAGGCCACTATCGATACAAACATGACAGCTGATAAACAACCACAAAAACAACGCACCACTGGGCAGCATCACCATCAGATCATCTTCCAGTGTCTGTATGATTGACAATAACGGAGAAAGAGCGTGATGCTTAAATGAATGAACAGAGCGATATTGCGTTCGTCGAACCAAAACCTGGCATAATTTAGTCGTGGCGGGCGCCACGATTGTATGGGAAACACCACTTTACAATCAACAACAGCACCAAATCCCAACAGCAGCGCCAATCTAATCCAGAGAAAGCAAAACAATTAAAAATTAACTAGCACTCACCCATCACTTGTCGATGAAATCCATCCTGCGATCCTTTTAGATGAATGGCTCTGTGAGGCTGCTAAAACCACTGCTACTCCATGTTAGCTTGTACTGAAGAATCAACATGGCCGACAGAGCAGCTTGTTGTGCTACCAGCTAGCTTGTCACCCAGTCGAAGTGTTAGTAGTTTCCCGCTGTAAAATGCTGCACAAAGCCTTTGGTCTTCCTCGACTCACAATTTCCATTTCTTCTGCAAACGTGCGCCTTGAAAAAGGCCCCCGAAGCAGGTCCGCTATCGTATCACCCTTTTGTTGTTAAATTCGCCGCCATCACCTCCGGACGAGCAGATAATGACAGTGCATCATCACGTGCCTGCCCATGGGCCAATCAGTGAAGCTCATTTCAATGACGACACCAAGATCTCCGCTTACCCTAGGCCGAGGGGGTTCCGGCAAAAACACAATCAAAATTTGATTGGCTGGTGATACTGTCACGCAACATTTTAACCCAATAGCAGCGTCCAGCTTCGATCAGAGGTTCGCAGTGCAATTCCTGCTGTGATGCGTTTAGAGGACATAGGAGATTTGATCTCCACAAAATATAACCATTCTTTTTCTGGATAAAGTTGCATACTGAACAAGCAGCCCAATTGATTCCAGACACAGATTTCAGAATCACTTTTTAATTATAAAAAAAAAAAGAAAAAGAATTTTTGACAGGTCTAGCAGTGCAAGCCTTGCTGCCCCTGACTGCAAACCACTGCTGGATATAGAACACCAATAAATCCGCCCCTGTGATTTCTGCTCAGGAGACACATAATTGTTTAGATCTTAAAAACCCCACTCACAGAGGAAACATGCAAATTCCTAACAGAAAAGGCCAAGTCTGGATGCAAACCCATGAGAATTTTACATTCTCTTCACCATCTTACTGCACTGTGATGCTGTGATCCATGTATTTCTAAAGTCATGCCTTTTATGCTTCATGAAGTCTTAAAGTAAACCATAAACGCATGAAACAAATACAGAAGAATGATTTCCCCAAATAACCTAATGTAAAATCAGAAAATGTCATACTCTTCTTGGATCACTGAGGACGTTTTGAATCTTTGAAGAACTCAATGTGCTTTTCGAACATAAAGACCATTTGAATTTGAATTCTTTATTACAGTCATATCTTCTTCTCTGCATCCAGAAAACTGACCTGCTTCTTAAATCGTCACGTCCAAACTGAACCAAACTCTCCCAGCCCCTCTGTTCTCAGCCTTCCTGGGACAAACCCCCTCTCTGCTTTGCATTCAGCCTTGACGCTGACGCGCGCTCGGGAGCGCGCGCCAGGAGCCGGTGACTCTCCTCCTCATAAGAAGCAGGAGACGGTCCGGATGCTCGGCACATCCCAGGAGGAGGAGGAGGACTACAGAGGAGGTGCTGCTGCTGCTGCTCCTGCTTTGTTTCGGTCCGGTCCGCTGTCAGCCTGCAGCCTGATGACCGAGCTCTACAAACCTTAAACTGCATCAAAGGAAAACAAAGACGATCTCACATAAAGTAAGAAATTCTCTTAGAGTGGAATCGCAACAGTTCCGGCTTTGATGCTGTTTGTTGTACCGACTGGTTATGTTTCTTTGAATGCCTCTCTTGAATGTCTCTGTGACTCTCAGTCGAGTTTGGAGCGACTTTTGATTATTCGTTTTTTATTTCACACTTAAGGTGGAAAATTATTTTATTTAATAAAGCAGCGGACTGTCTTTTAGGTGAGGCTATCTTAATCTCAAACCCTTTTAAGAGCTGCAATACTAATTGAACCTCCTTTGACACGGACGTCCTCGTGCGTAAATACGCAGCACGTCTCGCGTCTTGTTAATGTCGCCAAAGTTAATAAACCGATTAATGCAAATTGCTTCTTTTCACTGATGAAACAGCTTTACTGACACAGGGGGAGAGCGTCGCTCTAACGATTGAGAGCAAGAGTGCGTGTTTCCAAACGTCAAATTAGGTTTGGTTAGATACGGCGAAAAGAGATTTGGCTCGATAATCAATTTAACTTTTGTGACGGCGGTGTCTCCTGCTGTCACGCTTTTCGAAATCAGATCAGCTTGACAAAGGAATTTACTGCATGAATAGTGAAGAAAAATCTGGAATGATCGGAGCGATTGTCTCCTCTTGACACCTCATTGTTGCTCACCGCGCACCGAAAAATGGTTTTAAAGTGTGCGCGAGCTTGCGTTTGGGTGCGCGCGCGCGTGTGTCACTGCTGTTTATAAAGAACTAATTTGCTTAAACATTCACATTATGAGGACTGATGACTCTTTCAGGGTGAAAATCAAGTATCCACAAGAAAAATCTGAATGTGTGTGCGTGTGTGTGCGTGTGCGTGTGCGTGTGTGTGTGTGTAAGACATGGTGACACTGTGATTAAATGCGAGGCACGCTCTGAAGGAGCGATTTAAGATTTAATATTAATGAATTGTAACTCAGTCAGCAGGGACCTTTTAGAAGTGATCAGAAGAAGTGGGGAGGGACCCCACAGAGAGTTGACCTCAAGCCAAATACAAAAACTCTGGATCAACTAATGACGATGTAAACCAAGGACATATTTGCATCATCTGATGATGTTTGAATTTAATTATTCTTTTAAAGATTCATGACTCGTCTTAGAGATATAACCTTGTTGTTTCAGGTTTGTATTTCATCCTAACGTCTGTTTTCAAAGACAACAAATTAATGTAATACCAGGTTGGTTATATATATATATATATATATATATATATATATATATATATATATATATATATATATATATATATATCTTGTGAGGATTAGAATATGTTTCCAATTTCTGTGTTTCCTTTGTTTTAAGTTTGATTTTCAGCCAAAAAGCGACGCTGCTTAACATCAATGCGGTCTCCTTCCATCGTGGTGTGAAACTCGCCTTGAACGCCACTGCCAAGCATGGCTGCATCTGTTTGATCAAGAGTCTTTCAACATTGGCAGGCAGTCAGTGGTGCTCGCGTCCACCACAGGGGGGGGTGTAGAGGGAGGGATGGAGGGGGTTGTGGGGAGAAACTTTGGGTTCATATAATGCGTTTGCATGCTTCACTTGATTATCTCTAAACTGGAGTGTTTCCCCCCGCTGACCGGTCAAACTGTTCCCATGCTGAAACGCGGGCCCAGGTGTCCAGATTTCACGGGTCCGCAAAGAACAAGTTTTGTTGGTGGTTGCAGAAGCCAAAGCTTTGTTGTGTGTGTTTGTGTGTGTTTGAGGGGGATTCAGCTGGTGTCCTTGTCTGCCACCAAATGAAAGATGCCACCGACACTTTGTTCTAATTAAGACAGGATAAATCCTCTCTCTGTTACTGCCTCTCTCTCTCTCTCTCTCGCTCTCTCTCTCTCTCTTTCTCGCTCGCTCTCTCTCACTTTGATTCCACTGTTTCTCCTCTCTTCTTCCTCCCTCACTGTTTCTATGTCACTCTCTTCTCTCCCTCTCTCTCTCCTTCCTTTCTCTTTCTCTCTGTATTACATCTTATTTTCTCCTTTTTTTTCCTCAGTCCCCCCCCCCCCCCCAACCCCCCTGGATTTTCCTCCTCCTCCTCCTGCTCCTCCACCTCCCTTTTGTCTCTCTCATTCTCTCCCCTCTCTGTGGGATGCCTCTCGCTGTGCTTCTTGTGCAGTTTGTGTCTCGCAGCATTTTTGGAACATGCCTCAATGTGGGTGTCTGGAGGAGGTTTCCCCGCTGTGAGTGTGTGTTTGTGTGCAAGCATTGATTGCAACAGAGGGAAAGTAAGTGTGTTTGTGTGCACTCAGTCGAGAGATGAGGGCCACGTCGCAGGATGCTGCTGATGATACTTTGCATCGGTGACAAGGTTCTGGTCTCGCCCCACATCGGTTGTACCTGCGAACCAAATTACCATCAAATCATTTTGTGTCCCTTCACTCTCTGATCCGGCTCACTTGCTGACAGATGGACCTTCCTTATGGCTCTTGTTTTGTTTGTGTGTGTGTGTGTGTGTGTGTGTGTGTGTGTGTGTGTGTGTGTGTGTGTGTGTGTGTGTGTGTGTGTGTGTGTGTGTGTGTGTGTGTGTGTGTGTGTGATGCTTCTATCACCCTTTGTCACTTCTAGGGTCCCTCACAATCTAATACACCCCTAAAGCTGCAAAGAAAAAGAAACAAAATTCTCACAGTCACTGTGTGAATCTCAACAATATCGGTGGTGGAGGATTTGGGAGACAAAGCAGTTTTGTTGAGCTGAAGTCGGGATTGGCCCTTAAGGAAATTAAGTTTTATGGTGTGAACTGCAGCTTTGCCGACATGTTTGTTATGCAGAAACAGGAGCATTAACAGGAGCTGTATTTTGGAGGCTTATTATTGAGATGGCTTTTGTGATCATTTGGTGGCCGCAAGGTATTTTATGAACGTTAAGTGAGTAAGGGAGCAACATTATGCAGTGACATGAAGGGACTGAGATGTTTGTATTGAGAACTTTGCTCATCATTATCCCGCTTTTTTCATATATATATATTTGGAGGTCTTTTGGGGGAGTTTATGCGACTTAAAACAAAGAAAAACCTCCCAAAATAATCCTACATTATTAAGTTATTACAAATGACAATATAAGGACAATACAAAAGGTGATGAAAAAAAATCTTTTAAAAGTTTATTTGCAATTGTAACCATTTTTTAAAATAGAAAAGAATTTACATACATCGATTGTAGATATCAGTTCTTGCATCATGTACCTGAAATGATTAACTTGCATGTGTGTATACTGTGTGTTTGATGTGTGTGACCTGCTGCTCAAAGGTGCATGCACTTAAAAGGAGATATTTTTTCTTATTTCTGGGCAGCTGCACACTCCCAAAGTGACCCATTGGTGTTTCTTCTTTTTCGTTTTCTCTTTGACAGCCTGTTACAAACCTGCGAATTGAGCATACGCTCATAAGCCTGATTAATAGCCAGGTGACGACTTTCTGCTCCAGTAGATAACATCTTCCGAGTAAATCTGACATTAATCAACGGGAAAGCGATCCTGAGTTAAACCTCACGTCGCTGCATGTGGCCAGGAACAAACACACACCCTTGAAGGTGGCCTCTGCCTGACATGACGGCTCTGCTTCAACGGCTTGTTTTTGAGGAGTCTTTGTTTGCTGGATCCTTATGGCCCCGCTGGTTGCTATGAGAGATAAAACAACAGGAGCAGATGGCTCCTGGAGGTTTGGTGTCACAGCAGGTGAAAGCTAAAAGATGCACACAAACAGCAGTTTAATACCAGGGACGCATCTCCGCTCTGCCTCACTGCTTCTCCTTCTATCACTTCACCAATATCAGCCACAGACCTGGCTCCAGACTCTATTAAGTTCATATAAATATATATATTTTTTAAGACATATTTTTGTCACCAAAGCACCACCTTGCTTAAGGGACTGACCGATTGATCACAGACTGGAGAGAGGTCTCTGATCTCATCAAAGCTTAATCATCCAGCCCTCCACCAGTACCCCTTTTGCAATTTCTGCCAAGATTACCTATCACTTCACACTTATCACACCCCGCTCTGATTCATGTCTGCCGGGAGGCACTCTCACACTGTACGCTGTACTTATCAGAGATCCTGACTCACACATATATATTGTGTTTTCTTAAAAAGAAAAAAAACAAACTATAATAACCCAATCTCATCTTCACCGTCCAGGCACCTTAAAGATAGAAAACTGATATATATATATATACACACACATATCACCCCACATCATTTCCATGCACAAGATATACCTGAAATTAACTTTCCAACCTCCAGAGCAGGAGGTCATATCATAAATTCAGAGTGGGGTCAAAGTTACACCTAAAGTTTTATCCTGGTTTTGTTTAAGAAGCTTTTATTCATATCTTAGTTTGCAGCCTGTTTTACTCTCTGTGGCTCAAATGTGCCGTGGCAGCAGGAGCATCACAAGCATTTTTGTCATTTCATAACAAATTTCTCTATTGAAGCTGGACTTGAATAACCCAGTGAGTTCAGTGATGTGTATGGTTAGTAGGTTTGGATTGCAAACATTAAAATATAGTCTCTTGGAAACCTTTAATTCATGTCAGCTGACGGTCATGTTAGCACCCGACGCCCTGCGTTGGAACTCATATTAAATCAATTTACTTTAATTAAATGTAAGTTGAAAGCACATTGATTTCTAGAGATATGAAAATACACAGTTTCTACATGTTTCTAACGCTGTGCATTAAAGTAGAGTATGAGGATTCAAGGTAAGATGTGGAACTGAATGAAGCCGGGAACATGTGGGTCACTTTGTGTGCGTTTCAATGACAGAGGGGGTGAAAACACATTAAAAGTTCTAATAATGCACCAACAAGGTCAGAAAAGAAGTTCAGTTGGTGGATGTACTGGACTGTTTGGATTTATTGGGGTTGGTTGTGTCTGGAAAAAATAATGGTGGAATATGAGTAAAACACAAACAATCCTAATCATTATTTTCTTAATTTTTCTTTACATCGTTTCAATTAAGTTTAAATTTTGTTTACATTTTGCTCAAATTCTGAGACATAGTTGATCTTTACAAACATCATATCATAAAATGAATAAATTGCAAGTGAATATATATGATCCAAATGATCTCTGTGGGCAAAAATAAGCACAAATGAAACAAACCAAAGCAGACCAATGATGATAATGATCATTTTAGAAAACTGAGACAGTTGGGAAAGAGTCAGAATCGTCATAACGTGGCACTGACAGAAAACCAAATAGCTTTGAGGTGGCTTTTTATTCTACAAACTGAGAGCTATTTCGAAGCCATGCAAGCTGAAGTGCCACTGTAATTTGTGTTATTTATGTCGCATCAGTCACCACTGAAATGTTTCCATTCAGTTGGTAGATTATCTCATTAGGGAATGAAACTGGTCGGCCCACTTGTTCGGCCTCCCATCGCCTCCGTAGCAGATGCTCACCCTGCTGTGCTCTACCTACAACACGCAGCCTCGTATAATGCCGGCTTTAGCAGGAGGCTGTGTTGTTCGCAGAGGTTGTTTATCACACACAGGAGATTGAGCCTAAAACCCAGAATGCCACCCAGAGAGCTCTATTATCGTCTCCATCCTGTGTTTCCTCAAAGGGCCACCTGTTAGCAGCACATGAAAGTCTGAGAGAGGAAAAGCAGGGCACCGCTGTGCCGAGTTACTCGCTCTCCGTCCATCATCGCCTGCCATCCCCCCAACACCACCCCCCCCCCCCCCCCCCCCCCGGTTCACACGGTGAAAGTCTATTCAGATCTTAGATTTGATGAGATGCCTTCCTGTTTCTATGGAGGCGTCGCATCTTTCTTTTATGTGGAGAAATTAATTTTTCGCCGGTTCAGGCCAATGTGGCCTCACTTCGTGTCTTTCATCTCCTGTTCAGGTGATTCTGTTCTTTTTCTGTTTGAGCAAACAATCTGAGGGGTAATCTTAAATCAGCCACACGAATAATAAGTGCAGTGATGAAGGCTGTACAATATGGCAGTGGGACCCAACCTTGTGGGACCTCAGAGTTAGATTTGCACATATCTGAGAAAACAATGAACAACTTTGCCCCACGCTTTTATTTTGTATGGTCGTGGTGTCATGAGGTGTCCATCCTCATTTGGCTTCACTGGAAGATTTGGGTAAATCAGACATTGGAGGCAATTAAGGAAGAAATGGGTGGGCACCTCTGCATTGAAGGTAGAAAGTCCACAAATATATCTATTGGCCATCCATCCATCCATCCATCCATCCATCCATCCATCCATCCATCCATCCATCCATCCATCCATCCATCCATCCATCCATCCATCCATCCGTGTTCCCGCTGTAATGAGAGTGGAGAGAGTCTTCCAGAGGTGGACGTCTGTCGTGGTCTGGAGCAAACAAAACGTCCATCACTAATTAATGCCGGGGAGCAGGTTGCAGGAACAAAAAGTGCGACTCACAGATGGGATCACAGGTCTGGAGAAAAGAAGGAGGGCAGGCAGGTTTCAAACAAAGGGAGGAGACTGACAAGGAGTCAATACAAGAGACGGATTAAAGGTGTGTTGATGCTTGTGAGGTTCAAATGAACTTGATGCGTTATTGCAATCCGTTTGTAGTCGTGTGAATCCTGAAAGGAAGAGAGTCTGTTTGAGGACCTCATCTCAGCGCTCTCACAAAGGAACTCTGGTGCAGTTCGATTGAAGTTTGGTTGGAAAAATAAACACAGTTTGGACGAAACAGCTGTCGACGGACTCAAAAGAGGATGTGACGGGATTCCAAAGCCCCACATGCTCACAGAAGATTGTAACTGATGAGCCCTGCTCCTGTTTTGACATTTTTATGTACGTTTTATCAGCAGTTGGTGGATTTTCAGCTACTTGAAGGTACGTGTTTGTGAAATATAGGGAGCATTAGTCGTTCAAGCATAAGTGACCAAAATCAATGCATATGTTTGGTTTGAATCTTCGCCCTCTAGTCTGCCGTCTCAGAAAACACAGGGGAAGAGACAGGCAATGTAGAGTCACCCTGTAACTGTCTTTGGGGAGAAGCAGGGTTAGACGAGGGACACCTAGACTTGTATATAATTTCACACAGGAAAGACCCATAACGCAGAATTTAAGTGTGAAATAACAGCGCAACAACCTGTGGCCCTCCCTCTTCACAATGAAACAGGAATCTGGCGCTGTAAGTGTTTTTGTGTCTCCCAGACAGACCAAATGGCAGCTGTGGCCTTTTGTGACTCCTGCTTGTTAAGCTTGATTTACTTAATTAATTGTAGACGCATCCCTTAATTGTCCCTTCTAGTGGGAGTTGTCTCCCTTTCTCGTCACAGTCTATGAGTCAGGCTGCAACTGAATGGCATTCAGAGCCCGGGTTCAGACCCAGTGTCCACACAGCCGGTCCATTCCCGTTTGAAGTGGGTCAGATTACCAGATAAATGGAATTGGAGGATTGAATCATGACACTCCTCTCTCCAAGCACCTGCTTTTGCTGAACAAACACGAAAGTGGTATCAATCTTCTCAAGATACTTCATGACAAGAGGGAGTTTTTCTCAAGAGGGCACCTCACAGCTAAGATTTATTGGTTTTCTCTCCTAAATCACCCTTCAGGCCGGGACCGCACGACACCAGCAGCACACAAAAATGTAATCCCGGCTAAGCACAGTGTGTGTATGTGACATGGCTGATTATCCTTCCCTCCCGACACCCTGATGGCCTGTTTAGAGATAAAGGTCTCACTTCAGCAGCCAGCTTCACACTCATGTTTGCAAACTGCACAGCTGGTCGACCTCCCTCAGGCCGGCCTGCGCAGTCTGCCTTTGAAATCCCCCCGGGGACGATGCTTGCACTGCCACTGCAAATTTCCCCCGACATCACCGACAACCTCACTGGCCCTCACACACACACACACACACACACACACACACACACACACACACACACACACACACACACACACACACACACACACACACACACACACACACACACACACACACACACACACACACACACACACACACAGACACACCACCCGCGCCCTGTTTTGTAAAAGCACCTAAATAACCCAGTGTAAACCCAAGGGCATGTTTTTTTTCAACTTACCGTGTGTCAGTGTGATGAAAGAGCAGAGACCTTATCAACCCCCACCAACTCCACCTCGCAGACACACACACACCATCACTAGCAGCTCAATACTTCTCGCTCATTGATTTTCTGTACGCCCTGCACCGCCGTTTGTCTTTTAACACAAAGGATTCGCCTCCCACAGCGTCACAATGGAACTGTGTATGTCTGTGGCCATGTTAAAGTAGAGAACTAAACCAAAACAAATCATGTTTAGAAACATTTCCTGTCATTTCACATAATAGGATATAGCAGTTTTTTGGGGGGGTTTTTTTGCGACGATGGACATACAGAATCTTCCTGTCTACAGTACGCTGTCTTATCCTTGACATTATTCTCCAGCCACGTGCTCGGGTTGGCACCATGTGGCGCTCAAGCACCTGCCCATTTGGCCCCTTTCTTACAAAATTATTCAGTTTCTTTTCCATCAATTTGCATTTTAAAATGTGATCATAGCGCCACCAGTTCTTAATTAAAGGCATCGATGAAGCCACTGTGAGAGAAATATGGTTATGAGTTTGTAGAATAAATAAACATGTAGTACTTTAAGATGCAGGAAAAGTAGTTGTTGTCGTATCTATTTGTCTTACATCTCTTATATAAACTCAGATTCTTATTTCAATCATGTGGAAAAGAAATAGTAGTTACATCAGTCATCATGGTGAAAAAGAGGAAGTTTTGCACTATTCTCTCTTTCATCTTCCTTCATCATGGAGAAAAAAAAGCTTCCCATCATACTTTTAATCAATTCTTGTCGATCTACCCTTAATTACTGCACACATGATTGATTTTGCTCATTCACCAGTTGCAGCTGAATTAATGAATGAATGCAGATTTCAGATCAGCTTTGAATTGAATCAGTCTGTGTCGTATAGATAAACTGAAACAATGACAGTTATGCATTTCACTTCTCAACATTATTTCTCATGAACATCAACGCCAAATTTCAGGAGCATCTTGTTTCAAAACCATCCAAGTCTACTCTGCATTTTGCGGAGAGCTGCTAGAGCGATTCCTGCAAGAAGGAGCAGCTGAACAGATACTATGCATATGTATACCGTATATACAAAATATGCAACATAGGTGAACTATATTTGTAGTTTGGAGCTTTACTATTGTGATATCTCAGTAAACTACCGAATACAAGCTAATAAAAGCAAATAAGATGTGATATTAAGAGGACGAGTGTGACATATAGCAAAACTATCAAAATATAGTTTAATAATTATATTTTAAAATTGTCTAATTTTGTTAGATTTTTTAAATCAAAATTTAAATGATTTCTGTCTGCTTATGAATATTCGGCTTCAAATTATGTTAATCCCAAAAAAATTTATTACTTTATTAAGTCTGTTGAGTTGATTTTCCTTGATTATGCATCCATTTACATGCTTGATATCTTCCAAATATTACACACAATAAAATCTTTACAATAAAAACGTATTTCATATCTTGTCATGAAGGATGAAATAAAATAAGAAAGAAAGACTTTTTTTTGTGGTTGTCTTGGTCAACTGACAGTACAAATAGGTAGAGGACAGTGTTAACACAGAAAGCCTTGAGTGGCATTAGATTACAGTTTAAATTGAGTCTGGTCTTCTGGTATCTTGGGATTTTAGGGGGGGGGGGGGGGGGGGATAAAAGAACAAAAAGTGAAAAGATTGAGTGTTTTGGTTTTTAGTCTGAACACCAGTTTTGCTCAGGTTTAGATGAGGTGCCAGTCCTTTGATGCAGATATACTCAGCCTCATATTTCAGTTCAGTCACACCTCACAGATATGTTGACTTTTGTAATGAAAGGTTCGGTTGGAGGGCTCTTGAGGCCCCTGAAAAGGCAGTGATGAAGGATGAGTGCAGTGCAGTATCTCGTACTGAGGAAGGTTTGAAAATAGGGTCACAAAGGCTGGAAAATCATTTCTAAAATGAAGAACACGCTCCTGACCGTCTCTTTATCGCCTCCTCAGATGTGCCAAATTGAATGTGTGCTCCTGAGAGGTTCCGTACTGAATGTGTGGGTAATGGTGAATACAGCCGAGAACAAAGCGCACTCAGAGTCGAGAGTTAGACTTTTGTCTGAAGGCCTGACAAAGCCAAAAGAGGGAGACTCTCATTAAAATTATTCCGCTGAAAGGTGTATTGACTAGTGTTACATTTTGCCAAAAAGAAAATAGTTCATATTTATTTACATTTAAGACTTACAGGCTGTGTGTCAGCAAAAATACAATAGGTTGCATTTGATTGCATTGGAAAAGTCGAGGTGGTAAAAAGTGGTTTATCCAGATGGGAATCGTTATCAAAGGTCACAGCAGAAATTTCAATCCATGCCTTAAATATTAGATGCGAAGGTTTCGGTTATATCGTGTTTGGGGTCACGGACGTCTGGTAAACTTATTGTCGGTCAATCAAGAGGTGAAACACTTTCTGTGGAGTAAACAGGCAGAATATTAAAGTTGCATTCACACATTCCATAAAATTCAGGGCAGACTGTTGAATTCAATACTATACCCCTTTCACTGGATGCACGTCCTTTCCAAAAATATTGGAATAGAGACACATTTTAATAATTTAAAGTTCTTTGTTTTGAGACATAGAGACTTATCTTAGGCACATGGAGCCGATCCTGAAGGGTGAAAACAGGTTACACACTGGACAGATCATCAGTCAACCACAAAACTACACAAACGATAACATGCATACACGCTTTCACACCAATCGTACCATTTTTTGGAACTCTGGGAGGTAACTACATTACCTGGATGCACGCACAGCGAGGACATGCAAACTCCACACTTTTCGAGCCCAAACCAAGAGTACAAACAACCACACCTCTTTAGAGCCTAAATAAATAACTAACATTGTATTTTCAAACTGTAGGTACAGGTTACTTTGGATAAATAGCCATTGCTGATTTAGAAAAAATAAAAAAAGCTATTTTAAGCTACAAGGACAGAAAATTTCAATCAAATTGGAGCTTTACAGAATGTTTATCTACTTTTTTTTGGGGGAGGGGGGAGGGGGGGGGGGGTTATTCAACGACAAAAAAAAACACAATGCCAGTCATGCTCATGCTCAATGCTCATTCCATTTACTTATTTAACGTTTCTGTTTCCTCCCTCCTCTCTGCAGGTGGCGCTGCACTTGACAGATGATGGCTCTCTCCCGGAGTCTCCTGCTGGCCATCCTCTTGGCCGGCCTGTCGCTGTCACACAGCACTGAGCCCGGATCCCCCCACAGCAAGAGGAGGCCGGCGCAGGCCTCAGCCGGTGGCAGCAATGCCCTGCAGTACCCTCGACACGCTCTCCAGGGCCACGGATACAGCAGGGACCGCGGGGCGCACGGCAGCCAGGGGGGCCGCGCCACCAAAGGCGGAGCCGGATTGCTGTCCCGCAGGCCCCTGCACCCCTTGGCCCGGCCCGAGGACGACGGGACGGGCCTGGAAGGTCTGAGCCCCGTGCGACTGGAGATGGGCCCGGGCAGGGAGCGAGACCGGGGGCGGATGAGTGTGAAGGTTCCATCCGAAGCTCGAGAAAACCACCTTCTGGGGACACGCAAGGCCAAAGGTCACGGACACGGACACCACTTTGAGCACAGGAGACAGGGAAGCAGGCGTGACAAAGGACGGCACAGAAAAGGTGACATTTCCACGGATCCTTTGCAGCAGACGCTTGTGTGAAGCCGACAAGAGGCTGCAGGCCTTTTTCACACATTTATGAAGAGTAAAATTAACGCTGACTGAACTCCAGCTGATTCGGTTCGTCACAGTATCAGTGCTTCCCGGGAAGCTCTATTCGATTAAAGTTTCCTTAGTAATAACGTTGTGAGTTTTACCAAATGTCAAAATGTCTGTTCGAAGTTGGACCTTTCCGATTGAGCCAATTTTGTAAATAAACGTTTATCTGTTGGACGAACAGCAAAAAAATGTTTGTCCTGGATTGGAGGAGAACATTCGGCGAAAACTGTCATGAGCCCAGCCCACGCACTCAGCTCTGCTGCTTCTCCCACTAATACATTTTCTGACAAATGTGGCACCCATTTAAAAATAAATCATCGGGCTTTCAATGGTGTAGGTTTTATTGTCAGGAAGTATCGTAACGATGAAGAGACGGTCGACCAAACACAATGTTCGAAGTTTCTGTTTTCATGGTTGGAATTTATTGCTGTAAGCACCAGACATTGAACTTTTTTGCAGAATTCCTGCAAATCTGCTCAAATTTAGAGACTTTTATGATCAGTCAATATGATTTGAAATTGAAATTTAGTAACCTCAATTTATAACAAGCGTTTTTACAGGATTCTTTATTTGAAAAAAAAAAAAAAACACTGAATATTCTTCTTGTGCAAATTGTTAAATTCTATAAATTTCTCTGTCTCTCTGCAGGTTTCCCTCCTGAGCTGGAGCTCAGCTCTGCGTTGAAAGACAGGGACATGTTCGAGGATCCTCCCTCCTCCTCCGCCACCTCCCCCTCCGTCGGTTTGACCCCACCCAATGAAACACCCTCCCCCAACTCTGGTGTGTTTGGCTCCGGCTCCTCCATGGTTACCACGGTGATGAACGAGCATCCCCCAACGCTGCCCCCGGCCTCCACCAAACCCCAGGTAACCCCGACCAGACTCCAGTGCTTATTAAAGGCCGGGTCTGTTGTGCCTCAGTGTGAGTCCAGGGTGTGTGTGTGTGTGTGTGTGTGTGTGTGTGTGTGTGTGTGTGTGTGTGTGTGTGTTGGGGGGGTCGTAGAGTGAAAATGGGCCCCATTGCTGCCGTTATGCCGCCGCAATCCTCATGGCTCATCTCGCAAATGGCGTTCTCACGCTCGACGGTGTGAACGGGGAAATCGCCACTTCTGAAAAATGTCCTCGGGAAGGCCAGACTCACTGGCTCTCGGTCACAATCTTCATGATGGATAAAACCGTGTTCAGTAGAATAAAACGACGCCTCTGGGATGAAAACCGCACTGCTCAGAGTCCAGCAGCACATTTTCTCTAACTACCCTTTTTTTTTTTTTGGTTTCCTTTATTGGAAACCGTGGCAGGATAAAATCAGCATGAGCAAAGATTGCTGTGTGTGTGTGTGTGTGTGTGTGTGTGTGTGTGTGTGTGTGTGTGTGTGTGTGTGTGTGTGTGTGTGTGTGTGTGTGTGTGTGTGTGTGTGTGTGTGTGTGTGTGTGTGTGTGTGAGCACATGGTGTGAACAACCTGCGGGGGTTCATGGAGCACCAGTCGCCACCTGTCACATCCACCCAGCGTGGTACCTTAACAGCATCAAGAGGAAGGAGACTCTCATTGAGTCGTCACGAATTAGGAGTGAGTAGATGGTGAATATGTCCTCATGCCTGGGAAGGTTTTATTTTAATCAGGAGTGTTGATAACAGCAATTATTCAACCGCTTGCAAATCGTCCATGGAAAAAGAGCAGCATATGACGAACAGGAGTTCTGTTTTAAGACAGCAAAGTGTCTTTCACACAACAAACATATCAATGCAACCCTTTTGAAAGCCAGCCAGTATCTGGTGTGGCCTCCATTTGCCTCATACAGTGCAACACATCTCCTTGGCAGGTTGGTGATTGTGGCCTGTGGAATGTTGGTCCACTCCTCTTCAATGGATACGCAAAGTTGTTGGATATTGGCCTGAAATTCTGAATACGCAACCATCAATTGATTTTTTTATTTTTTTTTTATCTTCAAAATATCAAGAAAAAGTACTTTGTTTGTATAATGTCTTGCTTGGGGAACTGAGTATTGTCTTGGACTGTAAAAATAGAATCCTATGAATACCTCAAGGTTAAATACATGCCTTTGTTCAGTTCTTGTCAACTTATGATCTTTGATTGACCAGAACTGAAGCCAAATATTGGTGGACAGTTTCCCTGATCTGATCTATATTCTTTTACTGATTGTGAACCAGATAGTGCCCTGGTTCTCTGTGCTTCCCACTACTACGACGGAGAAAGAGGCTTTTTCAGTGTTTACTTCAGGCAGAAACGACCACTCCTAACAAAACTGTATTAATAGACTCTGATGTCCGTTTCATTGGAATCTTTCGGTTTCCATTCATTTCTTACTTTATCAGGATTCACTTTGGCAAACGTTACACCTCAACGTCTTTGCAAGGCGGCCGAATGCAAATCATCTGTGTCTTTACCGGTTTATCCATCACCTCTCCGACAGTTTTATCAGTTTCCAATCAGACATGATAGAGAAAGAGACTCACTACTTAATACCACTGTTCCTTCTCAGCTGCAAAACGAGCCTATTATTACTATTTGTGTTGTTTCTTTAAAAGGAAGGACGTTCTTCCATTTAAACTACAATACAAACTCATATGTTGATCATGTGGAAAATGTTTCTCTGTCTGACTGCTCTACTCAGTGTGTTTGTTTGATATCTTGAGAATTCGAAGATGCGTTAAGGCCGTCGAATATCATTGGAAGAAATAACTGATAGCCTTTCCTGGACTCCGAGTCAGTGGTGTGAGCACACTGCGAGGCCCCTTAATTAATGTTCGATCTTCTGTTGATGGTTTAATGAGCAGCGGAGCAGAAGCAGGCAGCCCCCCTGCAACTAATCTAATTGATACTTCCATAAACTGGTTTCCTGCGGGTGAAAAGAAACAAACACGGGTTTCCATGACAAGCTTTTTGTTTTTTCTTTTTTTGATGAATAAAGCACACCTGAAGAGTCATCTCAAACTCCTGCTGGCGTAATTATTACACTATGTAATGTTTCTTTTTTTGCTTCCCCGGTATGAGGGAAATGACAGCAGCCATGTTTTTTGGGGCTTTTATAGCCATTTATTGCCACAAGGATATGACCAAAACAAGTCTTGTTTTACAACATAAAGCAGTAATTTGAACTATATTACATTTTACTGAGGTAAAATATGTTAAGTTACGACACTTCTTTATTTTGTCGGTATTTATGGATTTTTTTATTTTTTCCGATCCACGCCTACCGACTTTAACCATTAAAGGCAGCAAGTAGAAATTCACTTGGTTCGCTGCATTTATCTCATCTTAACACAGAAAACATTACAAATCTGAAATTTTGAATAAATATGAATATTTGATCTTGTATACACATGTGACTGCTATAAAATGAAATTGGGTCAATACATATCAGTGGGGAAGTGAGTTTGAAATAGTCTCTTAATTTATTGATATCTCAATAACTTTTTTATTTTAATGAGAATTTAAGTCTGAACTGTTCGGGTCCATATTTTAATGTGTTTGAATTTAACAGTATGTATGCACTTAAGGTTATTGACGTTGTCGTTTGGATGTAAAAATACGGTGAGGTGAAATCTGCTGCCAGTTTGTCTTCGTTCTTCTTCTAACATCTAAAGTTTTGTTCAACTACAGTCTAGAGCCGGAGTTAAGGACCTTTAAAATCCTGAAGTCCTGCTTTCACCCTTTTATGACAATAAATCCTGGATTTATTCAGACTTGTTTTTGCCATAAAATAATGAAAATGTGAATTGAGTGAATAATTGTGTTGTTTATCAGCGACAACATGAGGTGTTTTTTTTTTTTATTATCATTATTGTATTGAGTGTGTCATGCCATAAATGTGTGACACGGTTGTACTGCCCAAGTTTTTTGGAGCCACAGTAATGATGTGAATATTGATCTAAAGCTTTACGTTCTGGTAGTTTTGATTGTTTTATATTTCATAAACAGTCTATGAGTTATGAGAAGTGTGCATGCTGATACTGTGAGCTTGGACGGGATTGGAGGAATTGTTATACACATTTATGGTGTAGAACTCGCCACTGTGTTTCTGCTGCTCTGTTTTCCTCTTCTGTTGAATATTTATAATTTTACTTGAAATTTTGTCGCAATATATTCCATGTTCCCAGATGATATGTACCAGTATATTTTGATATATAAGTTGCTTTTGTAATATAAATCACATGACCGGTCAGCTAAAGTCTGTATAATACAGTGCATATAATGGTCTCAATAAAAGTCACATTTAGGTTGGAAAATACAACCCGTACAGGCTCGCTTCGTCCATGAAACAAGAGTTTAATGAAATAGTAACAGAACACCTGGTCCCTTCAGTGTCACAGAAGCAGCTCTGCAGTTTTCCAACTGTTTTCACATTCTTAGCTGCGTTGAATCTTTTATTTATTACGGTGGGATAAAAACTGTTTTTGAGCCTGTTGTGGTCTTCATGTCTCTGTACCGCCTGCCTGACTGGAGCAAGTGTGTGAGTGTGTGTGTGTGTGTGTGTGTGTGTGTGTGTGTGTGTGTGTGTGTGTGTGTGTGTGTGTGTGTGTGTGTGTGTGTGTGTGTGTGTGTGTGTGTGTGTGTGTGTGTGTGTGTGTGTGTGTGTGTGTGTGTGTGTGTGTGTGTGTGTGTGTGTGTGTGTGTGTGTGTGTGTGTGTGTGTGTGTGTGTGTGTGTGTGTGTGTGTCCAGGGTGTGGAATGTCCTTTAAAAAGTTTGGGGCCTTTTGAGGACAAAATACTTGGTTAAAGTTTCTTTCCTGCAACACAAGCTTTTAAAAGACATCTTTTTTTTTCCAAATGGCTTCCATAAACAGTGATTTAAATATTGCGCAGCATTAACTATCTCCCAAAGCTATATTATGCGGGTACGGTAACACATCCACTTGGGACGGTTTATAACCTGCAGGCAGCGTTAGTCGCCTGTTGTCCTCACTCAGGAGGATTAAGCGCTGCAGTCGTTTGTAATAGACTGTAGGGTCGATTTCTACGTCTGTAATCTGCACTATTTATGTGTAATGTATATTTGTATGCAAGTCCTTTTGCCGGTGATGTTCTCAGTTACCAATCGATTGGTTTTTAAAGCCCTGCTGTTGTCTTTGTTGTTTCCGGGAGGGGATTTTATGAATCAATGAAGCGACGCTGCTGCTGGTCACAACAAAACGTCCAGTGTGTTTCATTACGACTCCCCTGAATGTGTTTACCTGAAAAATACTGAGAGCAAATCAGACCGCAGTCATCTGTTGTTACTGTGGTTTAATAGAAGTAACCAAACGGCTCATGAGTTGATCGCTTTAATGTATTCTCGGCTGCAGCTGCATAAGTTGGCTCAAATTCAGGATTACTTTTTAGTTCACAACTTGAATGCAGAAATTAGAGCAGGTAACATGGTGACTCCTACCAGAGATGGATTTTAGTGTGTGTGTGTGTGTGGGAGGGAAATGACATTTTGTGTTTGTTTTCAGAGATCAGGACGAGAAAAGGGACAAGGTGAGGTGATGCCAACATTGGACATGGCACTCTTTGATTGGACAGACTACGAGGACATGAAACCCGTGGACACATGGCCGGCCTCACGAAAGAAAGGTTAGAGATGTGACTCGTTTGGTTTTCAGGAATTGTTCATATCAAGTCAGATTATTTTAATACGATGCAATTCACAGGACTTTTGTTTAAAGATCTGCAGCAGTCGTAGTATTAATATCCTCCCTGTCGATGGAAGTGAGGGTCACGTTCTCCCTTTGACCATCAGAGTCGTCCTGATTCATCCTCTGCACACCAGCTACTCAAATGTTTTAAATAATTCACCAGCTGGTTGTACTCTAACATGGGTCAAGACTCCTGCAAGCTGTATTACTTCAAACACAACTATGGCTACTTTGCAGCAGTTTGTACACTTGAATAAACGTTGCCGTTTTCATAGCAGTTGCAAGAATTTCCCCAAAGGGATTAATAAAAGTATTTCTATTCTAATAAAGTCCATTAGGAAATCCTGGGATGAAAAGATGCTTTGGGTTTGCTGATAAAGGCTGAACTTAAGTATTTAGATAATGTACATGTTTATTTCAGAAAACTGTTTTAATGTTTGTATTGGGGAAAAAAAATGTATATACTGTATATATTTGAATGTGATCATATGACCAGGTTTTGTGACTAAAGGACAATTTAATCGATATATTTTGCTGTTGATCAGAAAGATTAAGACAAGTTTTTTTTTCTTATTTTTTCTCCCTGCAGATAAGAGGCGCAGTAAAAACCTGAGCAATGGAAATGTGACCGCGGATGCTGATGCCATTGAGCCGTGTGACCACCACCTCGATTGTCTCCCAGGTCAGTCAAACTGAAAAGCATTAGACAGTCCTAAATCCACGCTTGTCTCCTGTATAACTGCGCTGTTGTTCTTAATAAGAGATCACAACCTTTAGCACATAAACAATCCGCAGTCTGTCATAAACTGTCATGATGAACGTCGGATGTTTCTTGTACACTAGGCTCTTGTTGTGACCTGAGACAACACGAGTGCAAAGCTCACAACAGAGGCCTGAACAACAAATGCTATGACGACTGTATGTGTGAGGAAGGTGAGTAAAGAAAACATGGCGCGGCAGTAAACTTAAGGAAGAATGTGGCGCCTTCGAGCTGGGTTTATATCCACGAAGTACCATAAGATGTTGTATTTTTGCTGACTGACGTTACTCCTCTGGTGTTCTAAAGACTCGTAGCTCATCCGATTGACTCACTTGACGCAGGAGACGACTTGTCACATGTGATCTTCCAGGGTTTCGGTGTTATGCTAAGTTCCACCGGAAGCGGCGCGTGACCAGGAGGAAGGGTCGCTGTGTGGTTCCAGACTCCGTCAGCAGCGACCAGGGGGGCTTCATCACTATATGAAGAGGAAGAGGAGGAGATGGGGGACAAGTCGCCAGTCTGATATCAAAGACGGGGACAACAAAGGCATCACACGACTCTGCGGACGGATGAAGTTCTTACAGGTGCCGGGTTGCTGGTCGTGCAAATCAAGCCCACAGTATGAATCATCCAGATGCCAACACCTGGACGGTTGAAGCCTCATACAAAGCGACTAATTGAAAACACAGTTTGAATTTGTGTATCGTGGGAAGCAGCCAGCAACTCATCAGCTTTAAGAACTTAATCAAACAGTTTTAATTGAGTTTTATTTTGAAAGAGAGACTGTCTAAAATGGGCCCACGCTACCAGTATGGATGTTGGTTCTGCATCCGGATGATCAAAATAAAACACTTAATTTTTAATTTTTTTTTTTCATATTATTTCAGTGCTTCAAGACCGATCAGATTGAGTTGAGTGCGGTCGCACATAAATTGTACAAATTGTACTTCCAGATGAAGTCTCCTGGCCTTTGAGCTGAACTAGTACATAATAATATTTGTAAAAGCTGTTTGAAGCAGTCTGCTGCCCCACACTGTAAATATGAATGTGTTGCCATTTCCAATGACCCTTTTTTAATTGACTCCACAAATGTGCTTAACAGTAGTATTAAAAACAGAGATGCTTGTTTGACCTCCAATTTTACGTGTCTTACTATGTGTTTTATTTATTCTGTACTCACACATTTTGTCCTTACATTGTATTTTTCTGCATTTTTTTTGTTTTGTTTTTCATTATTAAACACTTAATAGTTTAAAGACTAGTGTAATGTGATGTAAGCCTGCTGCTCATTATGCCACGTGCCTTTAAGGCAGCGTACAGCCAGGAGAGAATTAATAGTCTTTACACAGGTTCCTCGCCTCTGAGAGGAAGTGAGATATCTGGATTCTATTTTATTTAGTAGTATTGGACTGCATCTCTAACTTTGGTCAGTATAATTGAGGACATGGAGACTTCACCTCCGTCTGGGTGCAAAACCGACTGTTCAACAGATTTCAGAGGATGGAACCTTGCCTTGAAATACCCATCAGTATTACATTCTCACTATTGGAACCGTAGTGTGTCTTAATTATGGCAAATTTCCCAAATTTTGACAGGAAATTCATCCCCAGAAAAGCCTAAAAAATCTCTTTAAGTATAAAATTAGATAAAAATCAATAACCCATTACTTTCTTCCATGCTTATTTATTAACTTGTATAAGTAAAGGTTTCGGGCAAAGGGTCCAAAGGGTGCTAAAGGTAAATAATTGTTCTAATGAGAGTGTTACAGTTCTGAGCCCTTTATAAAATAGACTTAATGCCACAAATCTACTGAAAAGACATAATCTTGGGAGTAAAATTACATTTTTTGGGGGACAATAATAAGCCTTTTATGTCCATATATTATGATTCTATAACCAACCAGCCTGAACAGCCAGAACCTTTTCCTACAAAGCTTATTAAAGCAAGACAAAGCAGCTCGATGTGAACACACACAGAGCCTGAAAACACGTTCATGTCAATATGTGATTAGATGGAGAAAGTTACACTCATTTTTCTTTGCTGAGCAGCAGCAGCTTTGCTCGAACTCAGATGGTGGCATACTGATTCAGGGCCTCAGAATAAAAGCAGTAGCGATCTATTTTTGATCCCCGGCCTCCGACAGAGCTCCCCGGCGGAGCTTCCCATGCGAAACCTGGCCAACCGCCAGCAAAGTGATAGATTACACACAACCACGTCCCGGCAGGGCCGCGGCTGCTACAAAGGCACTTCCACCTTTCTTGAGGCTTTTTGGACGAAATTGATTAGAAAAGTTCATGTCTTCAAGCCAACGTCTTCTCAATCAGCGGACTCTCGAAGGGAAACGCAGCAGTGAGAAGAATTTATGTGTGAACAAACAAAGCATCCCAAGACTTGAATTAAAACAGAAGAAAATCCTTTTGCTTAACATATTAATCTAAAACATTTTTTTACTGCAGGTGAGAATGAAAAGGAAAACTGTTTGTGTTCACCCAAATTGACGTGTCTGTGACGGTTCAGGACGTTACACCTCAAAATTAAAGCGTTTCACGTCTCCACACCACACATCCTCCAGAGCACCCGAATTCACTTCTGAAGATTTTAAAGCATCAACACTTCAATTAAAGAGAGAAATCTGCTGTCACAGGGGTCAGAGGTCACACGGGGGTCAGAGTTCAATCCAGCTCCTGCAGAAGCCATCTGCCGTGCTCGAGGCATAAAAATGGATTATCTCCATTCGTGCATCCATCTTCTGTACCCGTTTTAGTTTTATCTGAGCTAAGGTCCAAAAGACTGAGACCACACACACACACACACACACACACACACACACACACACACACACACACACACACACACACACACACACACACACACACACACACTACGTTTTCTTTCATGTTGCAGCAAACAACAGCTTCCAATGATGCCAGTTCTAATCATTGGCGGCGTCAGAGGTCTCAATTTAGGATTTCTACTTTATTTTCTACTGCAGCACCGACACTCAGCGCACCGTGCACGTAACAGTCGTGCACATACAGTGAAAGCGCTGCGATTTAAGACAAAGAGGATATTATGTCGCTTCCCAGTTCCGCTCCCATTTCCAACGCGCAAACGTTTTAGCAGCTAAAATCGCTCCGTGTTTTACTGTTAACGGCAATTTACACAGTCATGGAGAGAAAAAAAAAAGTGCTCTCATTAACAGGAAGTGGTAAGGTCAAAGGTTAACACATGCGCTCCACCCATCTAAATCTAGGAAATCATCTTACTGTCTAGATAGAGCTGCTCAGGCTGGTTCAATCTAATAACAGTTGGAAAGTATTTGGATGAGTGTGATTATTGCAAATAATATATGTAGCACAACAAGGACATTGTATGTTATCCCCTTCCCCCCACCCCCCTCCCCCCTCCCCCCTCCCCCCTCGACTTTCTTCTCTCTCTTCTCTTCTCTCTCACTTTGAGCGTTCCCCCCCGGTCGTGTACGGCAGCCATGCCAGCTTCTGACGGAGAAGGCAACAGGAGGAGACTCCAGGTCTCTCCCTGTTGCAAGACCAAAAACTGTTCTGACTCCGAAGGCTCTCAATCACATCATATTGTTGGCCCAAGCTGCCGAACAGGACAAGGGCGAAAGAAAGATTAAAAAAAAAATAAAAAAAATAAATAAATAAAAAAAAAAATAAAAAATAAATCTTTTTATGGATGTATTTATTAACTAACCAGACAACATATTATGATATTCCCACACAGAAAACCTGAGTAAATAACTTTATTTTATTTTTTATTTGAATCATAATTCTCTGGGGTGCTGGCTATCCCAGGGGCAGCTACAGCACCACCAAGCCCCTCACTGGTGCCCCCTGTGGTTCCACTGCAGATCTATCGCTCTGAAAGCAGGACAGAGAAAGACTGCAGCTCTGCAGCTCCACAACAGTTTTAATAAACAATGAAAGCAATGAGTATCAAACTAATGGACACTTCAGTAGCAAGTTAGTAGTCTTCAGTAGTCTTTATACAAAGTGGTGGAGCTGTCGTCTCTCCCGGTTCGACAATGGCCTGCCTCCACCGTACCTCAAATGTATTCACAGTTTCAATTAAAAGTCAACTTACCTTTGTAATGTCGGTAGTTTACCTCAGCTGTTTGCTTGCTGCTTCTTTAATTAGTTGGTCTATCAAACGCAGCTGTCATTGCAGAGCAGGAGAGCTCTCAGTTGAAAATATGGGGCTTTATATTGATTACTTGATGAACTGAAACAGACATCACGAATTGACTTCTGACAAACTTCATCTGAACTTAATGAGTAAATCAGACTGACCCACGGTGTTGACAGCTCAGCTGATGTGTCACACCAATACACTACCTGACCCTGACCCCCTGTAAAGTACACTACCGCCCCAGAAGGAAGGCATTTTATTCATATCATTAATATCTACAGAATGAGTAACTTTATAATTGTACATTTTTCACTGTTTCTCGCTGAAAGTTATGAAATCCTCACTGGATTTCTGTAAACAATTGCCTACAGCTTCATGTATTATACTATTATACTATTTGCAATATAGGAGTCTAAATATACACAGACATGATTCTATTTCCTCTGGACAAGAAGAAAAGCTGAGTTACCATTTATGGTCACTTACCTCCTTAAGGGTTAAGAGATAATTGCACTGTTGTGTTGTGGTAGAATACCTGTAGTGTCAGCCAGTCTGAGTTTTAATAGTTTAAATCTTCTTCCTGTGTGCGAGAGGGTTTCATCTCACAGTCCAAAAGCATTTCAGGTTAATTGGAGATCATAATATGTGTTTTCTGTGTCCAGGGTGTCTCTATTGCAGAAGACCAAACTGAACAAAGTTACTTCCTCGTGCAACAAATTATATTTATTTTAGTCAAGTTCCTCCGCTACTTTTCAGAGAAGTAATCATAAACTTGCACAAATCTTTTGGTGAAGTTGGAGGAAGATGAGAGGAGAGCAGGAGGTGGGAGTCACATGGGAAGCAGTCAGGCTGCCGTCACATGGCTTGTGTTTGCAGGTTGAGCTGAGGGGAGGAGGGGTTTTACACTGAAGTTTGTGCAACACAGAGGCTGCATCAGTGCTCCATGAAGCCTTTCAACAAGTTCAAACTGGTCGGATCAAGGGAGAGCTGCTGGAAACCAAACGGCCTGTCATGGAAATCCCTGCCATCAATCTGAAGGTGAGGCTTGTCCCTAATGTTTTATCATACAGTGTGACTGCGCACAGGATTACATTTGGTGTCGATCTAAACTTTTTTTTTTTTTTTAAACTTCTCATTTGTAATTCCTCTGTGGTGCAACCAGCTTCCTCTACTTGACTCACAGACCTCAATGAACAGCAGCTTTTCATTAAGTTAGACAGAAACTTCATTATTAAGGAAATAAAATAGTAGAGATATGTTAAAGTGGATTTAGGATTAAAGAATAAACCTTGCTTATTGAAAAGAATGAATTATGCTGTTGGATTTGTTCATTAAACATAGTTTAAACTAAATGTATTAGTACAAACATTTCATTAGCTATAAAAAAAAACAAAGATGGCTATATAAAGTCCACAGCAGTAAAATGTCTTGTCATTTCCAATTAGTTTGGATGTTATACTACAATAAATGCTTTTAAATGCAATTAGTTTTCTCTGGTTAACGTTCAGAGTAACTTGCAAAAGAAAGAAAACCAATCAATCATGGAAAATGAAACTTCCGAAGACTAAAATATAATCCCAAGGGGTCACTGATACTGGAATATTTTCTGGATTCAGCCTTCCAGTTGACTGTGATCACATGTTTCTTGTTTAACTGAGTAATTTCTGATTTTACTGTCGGTGAACTAATTGATGGAACGCCGCATGCATTTAATTACTGTTCTGATCATTTCTTGTTGACCAGATTTACTTTGTTTGTATTCATCAAGTCCCTTTGTATCCTGCAATTCTTTAGCTTTTTATAAAAGACATAACTTTAACAAGTTGTTTTATTGGTATATAACTGGTCAACTATGAGAAAACTTTAGTCAGAGACAGGAAAGACTTTTATTTATTTATTCAAGAACCTAGTCATCTCCCTTCTCTCCTCTGTTGCAGGCCATAGTGCTGGTGCACTGGCTGCTCACAGTGTGGTGAGTGTGAACTTTGTTTTTCTTCCACAAACCTGAGGAATTTAGCTCCTCTTTTGACACACATTCTCACTGTCTCTGTCCAGCCGCACTGCTTCACCTGCACGTCCAGCACAGTCAGACGTCCTGTCCCTCCAGGACACCGTGTAAAGATCTCTCCTGTGTGAATTCTCTTCCCGCCAGGGGCTGCATGGCGTGGTTGCCCTCCTCTTTCGCATGGGGCAACTTTGGTGTTTTGGCGATCGGAGTCTGGGCGATTGCACAGAGGGACTCGATTGACGCGGTGCTCATGGTGAGTGTTTGCCGTAATTCTTTCTTCACGCAATCTTGACATCATGTGACACATGCAGGAGTCTAACTATAGGCGCAGCGCTGTGTATCCGTGATAACCTATTTGTGTGTGGAATCTGGGACAATCCGTGTGCAGCCCTTTGGGAGAGATAGCCTCTCCTTGTCGCAGCGCCGAGTACAGTAGGTTTGCCTGTCAGCCTTTTAGTGTCCCAGCTGCACCGAGAGCCGGAGTCACAAAACGCTCGCTCGTTCGTGCAAAGCAAGTCTTTGCTATTGTCAGAGTAATAATACACATGATAGATTCACTGTACTTCCAATTTTAAAAAAACAACAACAATTGAGTTCGTCGTTGTGACTGATAATGTCTTCAAAAGTGAAATTGGACTTTCTGTATTTCATAATCATCAAATATATAAAGTATTTTATAACTTTGAAACTAAAAGTACACCTCTGACCTTTACTGGGTCCTGCACATATTTGTATTCGTCTATTTATCCATCTTCTTTACCCGCCTCGCCCGGAGGCGAGTGGTGTCTGACTGTTACCAGCGCAGGGCAGAAGACACGGTGAACCTCGGACGAACTAACTAATAGAGTGACCTCATTACCAAACAAGCATGTGTTTGTGTGAGAAAGCCAGACTACCTGGAGAACATCCATCCATCCATCCATCCATCCATCCATTCATTAATCTTCTATACCGCTTAGTCCAACTAATAGCTGGGGCAGCTGATCCCAGCTGAAGGCAGGCTGCAACCTGGAAAGTTCGCCAGTCCGTCACAAGTCAAACAGAGAAAGACAGACACACACTAATGTATGCAGCCACAGTTTGGGACTGTTGGGAGGAAATGGCACACATGTCACAGGGGCGAACACGCAAACTCAGAAACAAAAAGTCTCAGTTTTAGCCAGGAGCGTGAACCAGGACCGGCTCTACGTACATCTGCCACCAACATTGACTTAATTCCAGTGTAAAATGAAGTTTTCCCTTTTCAGAGACGGCTGACTGACAGATACAAGATGGTTTGTACACTGATGTGTAAGAATGTGTATTTTCTGTCACTTTAGGAGAAACGAAAAAAGTCACTTGATGTATTCTGAAATCTTGTTTCATGGTGCAAAAAGACCCTTTATTCATAGCTTCTTTATGCCAAGCACTCTAAATCCGGGTGGTGTGTCGGACACAATGATTAAATCCAAACTCGTCAAACAACCTGGACATACAAAAAAAAGATGTTCACTCTGCTAAACATTATGATCACTGATCATCTGGCGAACAGGCGAGCTACCACACTGCACTCGCCCTGCACACACAGACACGTGGGAACTGGTGATGGAGAGTTTCGGGTGACAGACTTCACTTGTGACACGAGTCCACCTTCTTCCTTGCCGCCACAGTTTCTGGTGGGGATGGTCGCCACGATACTGACCGACATCATCCACTTCGGGATCTATTATCCGATCAATGAGTTTGCGGAAAGGCCGCGGGACGTGTTTCGCTTCAGCGCGGGAATGGCCATCCTCAACCTGCTGCTCAAACCCGCCTCCTGCTTCTTTGTCTACCAAATGTACCGCGAGCGAGGAGGAGACTACAATGTCAACTTTGGTGAGTCAGACATGAGGGTTCTTGACTGTGTGAAGAGTTGCACACTACGCATGTTTTCTTTCCTCCTTTTTCTATGTGGAATCTATACAGCGAGAAAAGATTCAGTTCAGTGTTTCCTGTTTCCAGCCTGACGTTTAATAACGCACATCTCGTATGCATACATTGCGTCGAAAGTGTGAATTCAAAACCAGTGGGAAGTTGTGACTGAAGCGCATGGTGTGGTCTGCTGCATGTCTCCAGAGGCACTTCTACATCCTCCCTGCGTTGCTCCATGCAGTTCCTCTCGAAAGACATGCCGAGCGCGGCACAAACTGGAAAGACTGTGTGTGTTTAAACCACTGGCAGATGATTCCTCCGTCAAACTAATTAGTTACAGTCACAAGACTTTAAACGCGGTGAAATATCCCAGCGTTGCAATGATTTCTCCATAAGTTGTTTTTAGCGCTCGTGTGTCATCCCTGCCACCGATTTCTGGTGCGCCAAGGAACATATTAAACATATGCAGGCTGTCATGATGGCACGAAAATAGGACAGGAGGGATGTGGAAACGCAGAGCTATAAATTGCTTTACGGATGAAAAAGAATAAACAAAATATCAAAGACAGTCAAAGGGTTACAACTGCACTAATGTGATAACTTGACAGAAACGTCCTCAGACGTAGAGGAACTCTTATAAAACGTGTCTGATAAATACACTGGCTCCTCTCAAGGATTCACTTCATTTGTACTTTGATCGGCCAAGTGAAGCCATTGATTTGGAGACTTGAACTTGCTCTTCTGAGAGATTTCCCATTAGAAATCCAGCGGAGCTGTGAGGTGTAACGGACACTTAAACGCTCGAGACCGTTCCGCCACGCTTCAGCTTTATCGAATAAACAAAAATGGCAGCATAGGTTTTTTTTTCGTTGTTTTGTTTTTTCTCTTTCTTGTGTAAATGTGTTCTCTGCAGGCCGTCTCTCCTCAGGCAAGCCGTTCCAAAGGACACAAGCTTTGATCGCAAAAGTTTGGTCATCTTTTAGGTTCAGCCAGCTTTTTGCACAGCCGGCAGGGATCTATGTGAGGATTTTCTGGCTGCATCCAAGCTCAGGAGGGCCCAACATTTCTGAATTGAATTGTGTTCTACTCCGATAAGTGAACGGCAAAATCGAATTATTACTAAAACACACAAGACGTCAATACAGGGGAGTACAAATTGGTATAGTATGAGAATATCTTTCGTTAAAAACGTCCATTTATTCGACTGCAAATAGGGAGAAGTAATGAAATTACTGCTGCATGGCAGCCCAAACGTGCAGCTGACAAAAGAGCCTTTTGAAGGATAATTGAATATTGATGAATGTGCTCTCTCTGTGGTTTTGCCGTTCTGCCACACTGACACAGCAGGTACAGCCATTAGTCTTTGCGCTGACTGATGAAAGCAGCTAAATGTTAGCTTCAGACGATGTCTGTTTTAATTGCAGCCTGATTGCGTTGCTGGCATTTCTGCGGTTCCCCGCCGCACACGGCGCTCTGGGAATCGGTGTGAACTGTTGATGTTGGGAGCTGATGGGGGGGATTTTTTGCGGTGGTTTGAGTTAATGGATTCGGTTCAACTCTCACACTGCTTCCAGAAAATCCCTGAAAAAAATGAGACGATTCAGTTTTTCTCCAACTGTCAGTCAAACGGTTCATTGCATTCGCTCAAATGCCAGAAACTGAGAATAGCCATGGACGTCTTATCACGTCAAGCACCTGAACGATATTTCAATTCCTCATAGTCAAATATCCTTGTTGTCAGTCTATTGGCTCCAGATGAAACCACATCGAAAAATCTATGTTCAAGGTTTTCTCATTAAAAGTAGAGACGGTTGCGGTGCCTGGTCAATACTGAAATAAAAATCTGTCATTGCAGTCTGGAGGAATGTATTTCCAGTCACGTGTCCCTACATTTACAATCCGACTGGTGATGATTACAGCAGTATCTGGAATCGAAGATAGAATCAATAGAAACAAGAAAACTTTTGTTATGTAGACGGAGATAAATGTCAAGTAAAAACTGTTTATGGGCATCAAACTTTTTCTTACACTAATTTTGTTATATTGTGAATATAACACTGCGAATATTAGGAAACTATCGACTTCAGCAATTTCTCTTTCAAATGCATTCAAGATGAGAGGTTGTTGTTTCCGATCTTTCAAATTTAATGTGTGAGGTTGAGGTCAGAGTCGGACAGTGTTAGAGTTAGTGGAGTATTTTAAGACGTATGTCCTAAACCGATTTAAATCAAAATCTATTAGTTTGTGGCTCGAGCAGGAGTCTGCAACATTTATGACCAAATTAACTTTCCACCAAATCAAATTTAGCCGGAGCCGCAAAACACAGTTGACCTTTTTAAAATGAGGCCAGCACAGCTCTTTTAAGTTTCATATATGAATATAAAATGTGTCTTTATGGTGCATTTATGAAGTTTTGATTTCTGTTTAGGATGTTAAACATTTCATTACATTTTGAGGTTTTTTTTTACCTGATTTTACATGTTTCATCTTTTTTTCTGCATTTTGTGGACAATTTTGACATTTTAGCAGCTTTAACCATTTTTTGAAGCAGTTTTGTGTTTTTTGTCCCCCATTTTCAAGCTTTTATTCCTTTTAGAACTCCGAGTCATTTTAGATTTGTTTGTCAAAGCTCTTTTAGTAGGGTTTTTTTTAAACCCCATTTATCATGGTTTTATCTATTTTTCTCGATTTTTGCCATTTCAGTTCTCTTTTTTTTTAAATCCCTTTTTAGGCCAAGAGTTAAAAGTCCTTTTTAAAATGACTTTGTGTGAATAAATAAAATGAAAACAAGATAATGTTGGGGTTTTTTAAGGTATAATTTGGTGAAAGTTTAAGCAAGCCAAAGTCCCCTGGGCTAGAGAAAGACTGTTACAGATGGTATTTCAAAACACTATTGAGTAGAAGTCAAATCTACAACAACTATTAAAATATAATGTCATGCGGCAATGCTGGGTTGTAGCAGTCCTTTGCTTAACTCTGTCCGCTGCTCTGCATCCTCTGGTCTCCCTGCTCCACCACAACCTGATTGAATTGAATATTTTGAACTTCATCAAATGGCTTCATGTTATTTTTCATTTAATATATCCAGGTGGGCTGGTTTCACGCAGAGTGTCTGGATCCACACTAGAAAACGCTGTCTTAAGCTGTGTTCACACTTGTCAAGTTCGGCCTGATTAAAACAAACCCCGGAGTCGTCGCTGCGTTTGTGCAGTCTATTTCTGGAAGTGTGAACCCCACTTTGATAATCCTGCGCCAAACCAGTGATCCGGGTCTGTCTGGGAAGCCGCTCACAGACGTGTTCAGACGCCCCGGTGCTGCTCGATGGAAGTTTGATTGAAGTCTGAACACAGCAGGAGTGACCAAAGAGTCCTAAATTTACCCACCGTGGGACATCATGGCATGATTTTGTCGCATGTTGAGAGCACAGCGGACGGATTAATGCTTTTTAGTCGGTTAAAAACGCCAAGAGATTCGTGTTGTTTAGACAAGTGCATAACGTTGCTGTGGATGACAAGTCGCAAATGTATAATTAGTAAAAAAAAAAGATAGTTAATATTTTAGTTAAACACCAAAAAGCCAGGGTGAGTTTAAAGGAAACTGCAACCTTTTTGTCCAAACCAGTAACCTGGCACCACAAGTGTAAACTCTAGGAAACATTCATATTTTTAATTCATCACCTGGTCCACACTGAATCAAAATAATGTTCTGAATATCTGGCCGTGTAGATTTACTCATACACTGTCGATGTACCGATATATCGACAGCAATGCTGGATGTTGCTATGATTGCGATCGAACCCAAGTGGAATTGTCCTCTGTATATTTTCTTATCAGCTACAAACTAACAGAGGCACTTGTGAAATATATTTTAAAAAAAAGAGACAAACCAGGAGCGTCGAGGTGTAAAATTGCAGATTAGTGGCCGCATACAGTCTGATCTCAAAGCGGCTGGAGCAGTAAATTTCAATACAAATACATTTTAAATCGTGAAAACTGAAAATATTTCTTCTCATTTTGACACATTCTTGGTTCCTGTGGAGTGTTATGATATTACTGTTTGGCATCCTTCACCTTCTTGTGTTTTGCTTTTGTACATCTATGTGTTTCTTTAGTTTTTCTGTTGTGATTTGATCATTTCTCTGTTTTCCTCTGATTTCCTCTCTGATCTTTGACCTCTCAGACTTAGAGACCTCTGTGGACAGTCGATGCACTACGGACAGTGCTGACAGTGCCTTTATTGCCCGCCGCTATTGATTCCCGGCTTCTTCTCATTCATTCTTTTTTGCTCTTTCTGTACTCCGCCCGTCCTTTACCGCCCCCTTCCATGCTGCAAGTAAGATTACAAATCAAGCAGCAGAACAAACGGGCTGCAGGATATTTTCCTCTCAATCATTATGTCGTCAATTTTCTATTTTCTTTCACGTTGTAATTTTAATATCTGTTTATCCTCATTGTCATCTTCATCCTCCCCTAACCTGCCTGCAAAAGCTATGTTTGTCTGCACATCTCTAGTATATATGTTTTTAGCAAAGTTCTGCATCTACTGTATGTTTAATTTAGAGTTCTAGTCTCCAGATACCTCATTTGTGCAGTTGTATTCTGTTGGCATATATTGGAAACTGAGCTGCATGATAGCGCAGCTCCTAATTAAAGTCAATATAATGTTTGACTCGGTAGACAATGAATGTGACCTGGTTATTTGCAAACACTTAATTGAACTTAACTTGGTGTCATTTGCTGGTTGTTTGACTTGTTTTTAAATCGTGTTTTAAGAAAAGTCCGTATATATTTTTGGCAAATAATCCAAACCTTCTGCAATGAATGTAAATATCTTGTTTGATTGGCATTTTATGTTTGGTTGTCACAGTGGTTCTTTATTAAGCCATGCAGAGGTGAGAAAGAGGACCTTGAACTTCTTAAAAAAAACAACAACATGCTATTGTTATTCTATGAAAGCAGAAGCATGTTTGCGCCACTCAAAGTTGAATTTTAAATAGAATTACATGTTTGCTCACTCCAACATTCATCAAGAGCAGTGTTTGCTATATGTTGGGGATAATTGCTTCCAACGGCACAGGGTATATTTATCCGGAGGCAGCCAGATGCTTAAGTCAAGATAACAAATCTGCCCGACTGCGTTATGACTCTGCTTCTGAAGGAGAAACGAGTGTGAAAGACCAAGAAAAAAACAAACCAAACCTTGGGTTTGGAGGCTTTTCAAGGATTTTCTTTTCCATTTAGAAAGCTGATTTCTTATACAGTATGCAAGACAAACGATAGTCCAAGCGACGGCAGCCATGATTACACATGAATAAATATTACATATTTGCCCGGGAGGCGTTTTGTGTGTGTTGAAGATCTCTTGTGTGTCCCTGCAGGTTTCCCCTCCGTATCACGAAACCGAGACGCCTATCAGTCAATCGACAACCAGGACGAGTCTTCCTCCTCCTCCTCCTCCACAGCAAATCCCTTCAACCAGGCCCAGGACAGCAAACCGGCAGTCCGCACATACTGACCGCAGAGCAGACTTCTCTTTCTTTTTTCTTTTTTTTTTAATGCATCGTTGCGATGCACGGGGGGGGGGTCAAATTTTCCAGTTTTGTGTTTCCTGCAGATAGGCTTCTGCAGAGCGCAACACTGAAAGCAAACTCCTCTCATGGTAAATTAGGATCGGTTTGGGTTCCAGCAAGAAATGTGGCATAATTAAACACTTTAATTTCAAATTAAGTTCAAAGCCGGTGATGAATTTTTTGCTGAGCTGGCACGTTACTGCTGAATAAATGCGGAGGAAAAAGCGTCTCTACCGCTCCCATGCTGTGTTGCTGTTGTTACCACCTGCTATTTTTAGTAGACGGGTTTTACTTCCTACTTCTAGAAGACCCCCCTCCATTTTTATTTTATTTAATTTTTTTGACAAATGTGCCACTGTTTTTGGTTCATCTTTACTGAAAACGCTGAACTCTCTTCGTCACGAGACAAATGGAATTAATTTCCAATGTTGTGCCTTCAAAACTACCTTGGCCTTTTTCAATTTCCATTGCAACAGATGTGATAATTTATCCTACATCTGCAAAGTTATTCATAATTCTACTTCCTTATCCAGATGCTAATTTCTGAAATCGGAAATATCAAAACACGATTGCTCGTTTTTTTTTGTAATGATCGCAAAAGGACCACATTTATGTTGTAATTTGAATAAAGAGCTGCTCACAATACAACGTTACATCACAGCTCTCTTACTGTGTGCAGCTTGAGATTACCAGTGTTTTTTTGTTTTTTTTGTACAGTCGACATGACAGTGTGGTCACATTACAGATGTTAAATGAAGTGTTTTAAACCTTTTAAATGTGCACAGATGCCCCGTCGGTGCAGCTCAGTGTAAAGCCGTGCGATATCTCATATTGCTCGTAAAGCTTTTTATGAAGTGTGCCCTCTCCGTTTTAGTGTGCAAACGGTACTAAACTGTCAGATCGGAAGGCAGCGGACACTGTGGGCTGAAATCCGCACTGAGTGATTTTGTCATTTGGACATTTTCACAGTCATTTCTCTTTTTAAACTGTTATGACTATAGAGTTCCTCAATTCATGGCACTGATGATCCAAGTGACCGAACGGAGACGTCGTAACTGTTATTGTCACATTTCGGGCTCGTGAAATCACTCCTACTTGACCCATAAGAGGCATTTTAATGACTTCTACTCTTTTTCGAATTATAGCTTGATTCAGTGGATGCTCTCATTGGGTCACGCAGCCATTAAAAGATTAAAATCTTTGAAATCATTTGTCATGTCCATGTGCAGCTCTGTTATAGAACTGCGCAAAACATTATACAGTTCATGATGTTACACGGTGTAATTTACCCATTCTGCTTGCAGCCTGCCTCAGAGAGTTACAGCATGTAGATGTTCAAGATATTTTACTACTGAAAAGAATAAAGGCAAAAAAAAAAAAAAGCTGTATTTTTTATCTAAAAAGATTTATAACACCCTGTAAGAGCAATGCTAAAATGGTATTTTGGAAAAAAAAATTATAATTTTTTACAACCTTTTTTTTAAATATATATATATATATATAGATGCCTCTACTCTTGAAAACCAGGTGTCAGAGTATTGAAATGATAAAAAGACCAAATATATTGTTTTAACTCCAGACTTTCTGAGTGTTTGAGTGTTTTCTACCGTTCTTTCATTTGAAGCTTTCTGCCAAGTTTTTACCTGAAGAATGAATAATCAAACTGTAAAGCGTTTACCTGCTCAGGTTTTATATCTGAATCTTGTACAAAGAGACGCTACGTAAAGTAACTGTGCTTTGTTACTGTATTAAAGTAGGTCCTTCAGGTATCTGTACTTTACTGGAGTTTTGAGTGAATTCTTTCAACCTTTATGAAGACGCTTCAGAGTTACAGTCACTGGACCAAAAAGTTTTTATTTGAACTTGCGTTTTCTATAAAGTCAAGCCGGGTTGTTGCCCGTTTATTTCACGTGTGAGACAATTAATGATTAAGCTGATGCATCTACACATAATAGAGCAGCCGAATAGACTGTTCTGATTCTACACACTGACAAACAGCATTACAGTCATTGTCATAATGTGTGTGTGTGTACGTGCGTATGACCCCCACCTAATACGCCTTGAAAAAGACATTGTGGATCAATAAAGTTGGGGGGGTGGGGGGGGTTCACCTTGGTACCACTCTATGTAAAATGCATAATTTTGAAACGAAATTCAAGCCTGTTCATGTGTGTTTAGTTCTCTTAACTAATTTTTTTTATTTTTACCCTCCTCTGTTTGTTCTGCCTCTCACGGATATATCAAGCTACGTTTACGCTGCAAAACAAGACACTTATCTTCTTTTTCGCACCTCATTGTGCACATTCACGGTTGTACCACTTCAAACCTTAACCCATTTACACCTTAAATATGTTTCACGACTCATCTCATCCGACCGAATACAGTGTGACTCAAATGACCACACACTGCAAGAGCGATAACTGCATGCACACCTGGAATGTAAATACCCCTGCAGAAAATGTGTACCTCCATCTATTACTTGAAATGTGCTAAGTAGTACACATACAGATTGCGAAGTTGCACTCAAGGCTTCTGTCCCTGGAGGCTTTCATTATGTTGCAGTTGTAACTGTGGTGAGTTTGAATGGTGCATTGTCCTGGTGTGCGTGCGCTGCCGAGCTGTGAGCCCTTGACGTTAAATCCTTGTCGTCTGTTTGTATATCGCTCTGCCTCTAATGAAAGCATGAATGGAAATTTTATTGCCCGTTACACACGTTCGCATGCAGCAGCACATATCTTCTGCTGCACTGCACCACCTTCACCTTCAACACGGCACACGGGTCTAAACATGGGGTGTTTCTTCAGCAGTCAAACTAATCAATAATGGACCCCCAGTGGTGTGGTGGTTAATACTCTCTTCTCACAATGAAAACACCCTGGTTTGATTCGGGGGTTTCCATCCTCTTCCCTGGGTATGAGGATTCTCTCTGGATCCTGCAGCTTCCTCCCGTTATCCAAGGACATGCTTGTCGGATCAATTGAATCGCTCTAAATTTCCTTAAGGTGTGTGTGTGTTTGCAGCTCTTCCTGACCCCTGATTAAATACAATGAATATTGCACATTGATAAAGAGTAAAAAGAATAAAACTGACCAACTTTAACCTCCAAACCCTCTAAAAACTAAAGCCTCTTGGAGCTGTCAAAATGTTCATAATCTATTATGTCCAATACAGTAAATGCATGTTTGTTCCATTCAGTTCCAATTGACAAGGATTACCGAGAGGAAAGTCAATGTATCAACAAGGACACTTTCTACCTCCATGGGAACTAAAACTAATGTTGTATTGGTCCAATTTAATGTCATTTTTTATTTTGTAGGTTTGTGTTTTTCTTCAGTATCCCAATCGATGTTCCAGGTAGTTTGTGGGGAATTGCATTAGGTGGCCTCTTCAGCCAAATGATATACTAACCATTAGTTTTGATAACAGGGTTTACATTATTTTCACAGGCATCGTGCTTGATAGCTGAAAGCTTTTCATTCCCTCATGGTCGGACATTTAGGTGGAAGTGAGTGATAGTGTCTGAATCAAACATATACTGCACAAATAATTAAAACGAAAACATTTGAACAGTGGGTCAATGTACACATAACATCAATGTAGTGGGACGGGAGGCTCACCGGAAGTGACGTAGTGGCCGTTCCATCGCGGTTGCTTTGTGTTTTATCACGTCGCGCCGCGCTTCGTCACGGTTCTCACGGTGCCGTTTCATCACGTTCTATCGCGGCTTATCCCGGCGTGTGACGGTTTGTGGACCCGCGTTACGTTCTAACCCGGTCAGCCACGGCGCGCGCGGTCTGGGAGGAAGGCGAGTCCGAGTCCGGAGGAGAGTTTCATTCGCGTCTAAGCGAGCAACGACAGAACACCTTCTTCAAGCTCTGCCGTCGAAAAAGAAATCCAGAGGTATGTATGTACCCAGTAAAAGTCTCAGGATACAATGATTGCCTTCACTTTTGGTGGCTCTTTGAGGCATAAACGTGCTTCAAAATGGTCCGGCGTCCATATTCCATCCGTAGAAAGTCTTGACAGAACGTGATAAACTTACCACGCCTTCCTCAGAATTCTCCAAAATCCCACGGCGCACTACGTTTCAGGCAAACGAGGCTGCCGGGAACATAGTGTAAACGTACCTTCACCAGCTGATAGTACTGTCATAAACTTTATCTCGTATAAAAACTCTGATCAACTCTTTGCACCATAGTAGGTAAAGAAGCACTGACTTCCTCCAAATACCTGAACTGTCATTTTATTTGCTTTGTAATATTACAGAGATAAAAATTGCATTTAAAAGCATTTAATCATCCACTGAAATGAAAAAGGGTCAATGGTCTCCTCATTAAATAAGATATCCAAACTTCCACCACCACAAACATCCAGACGTTTTCTCATCTATAGTAAATTCGTTATTTGCCATTCTGTAGGTCAACCAGTAACTTATGTCAGCCAGCAGCAGTCCATAAATCTGGAAGGTTCGGCCTGCACGATTCGAATGCTAAAGTGATTTTCTGTGCAAGTTCAGCTGGATTCTTGTAATTGGAAGTTAAATACATGTGGTGTTCTGACTGAGCCGAAAGTCGCGACATAAGATTTTTGCGCTTTAACATCTTTATGCATGAAACTGCAAAGCTTCCTTTGCTTTTGTGATAATGTCAGAAAGAACATTCAATTTGTGTTAGGAAGCTATGGCTGCCACAAAAGCATGGAGGATAAGCGTGGAAGGCGTGAAGGTGCACGGGAGGAGGAGGAGGAGGAGGAAGAGGAGGGGGAGGAAGGTATGACTAGCAGCTCAACAAGCTGTTGATTAATATGGAGCTGCCGGGCTGCCTCTCCTGAGCTTTGCATGCATGCAGGTTTGACACATCCTCAGGCTCAAACCTGTGATTCCTCTGAGTCAAGGACACGCTCACTCAGTGCCATTGTGGTTCGATGCAATAAAAGGAACTCGATTTGTCAACTCTGTTATTACATTAGCGACAATCCCCAGAGAGGCTTCGAGAGAAAATGTGAGCTTCAACTCCGCAGATGCTCGACTTTGTAAGAAATATCTTATTCGCAGCTTCTTGAGGCGCTCAATATATAGCTGAACTTAATATTGGCCGATAGTTATCAGGACTTTGTGTTTATTCCCGAGAAAAGCTTTTACTACTCCATAATGTTGTTTTTAAAATGCGCCGCACGCTCAGCTTGCAGTTCAGCAGCTGTGCCTGAGACAAAAATATGTTCAGATAACATATACTGCAAGTTTCCTCACTTTTTATTGCATCATCTGTCTCAAAAATATGAAAATATGTATCACAGTTTTCGTGAATATTTTTTTATTTAATGAACATGTTTCTTTTGATTCCACTCCTTTTTTTTTTAACTTTCAGAGATAAAGAACAAAAATTATTCTATACTTTCTTTACAGGCTTTTACATTTTCTTATGCATTTATGCATTCAATTAAAAAAAATACAATTTTATATATTTTTTTATATATATATATATATATATATATATATGCTCCTTGACAGATTTTCAGATATCAATTAGTCAACGAGAATCCGAATAAAAAATATGAGCCCCGTAGCAGCTGGGGTCAAACTCATGGCTATGACTCTTTGGTTAATTATACAGCATCAGGGCCATAAACCATATTGACAGGCTTTGGTCTACATGTTTGGAATTGACTGTGAGTTGCTCACGAGGAGGAATACTGAGCGTGGAAGAGCAGATGTTGGTGAAGAAGAGTCGATCTCTCAGTCTCCAACATCTTAGGATTACTATTGCAACAGCACATCATCAGTCGGGTGAAAGTAACTTGTCTCTCACGACGGTGTGCTGCAACCACCAACATTGGGGAAAAAAACCACACAGCGGTCATGAGGGATTAAAAAAAATACTCAAATGTGAAATTGATTCAGGAATTACACTTTCAGCATGGTGACTCCCACTGGACACTGACGTCGACCTTTGACCTTTTCATGCTGCTGCTTCTCGCATCTGTCACCGATGATAACGGCATAAAAATTGATTCCAATTACCCAACAGTCCACTGGAGCCAGGAGAGAAGGGTGGGGGTCAACAAACTCCCCCTGCCATGGAGCAAAGAACGGTTTTACTTATTCAAAAACAAAATAATAGACTTCTTGCCTTCTTGGGTGATTTTGAAAAGGTGCAAAAAGATTGACTTTAGACAAACGAAACGGCTGAATTTATGACTGCCACTTTCTACCAGAGCGCCATAGAGAGTATCCTGACCGATGGCATCTCACGATGCTTCGATCCGTTCGGCTGCAGACAGGAAGAGCCTCCAGAGAGCGGTGAGGAGAAGATTATCGGGAATTCTCAGGTGCCAAACGCCGTCTGTCACAAGCTGAAAACATCATCAGAGGCTGCAACACACCAACATCACCCACATCGCGGACAGTCCCCTGCAGCCTGAGGTGAAGAACCGCCAACAACTTCATCCCTCAAGCAAGAAGGCTTATCAACTGCAAATGGTCCCTAGTCTGTTGTCAGGTTTGAGGATGATGCAATGTCTCGTGCAAAGATTTAGTACATCAATTCATTGGAATAATCCAGAGAAGGGCTTTGCTGTTTAAAGTTTCTGAAGTACTGTGCGTTCAGTGTTGCTATCAATGGACCTAGTTTAGAGTTTATCAGTTTATCAAGAACTCTTCACTTGAATTTGTACATATTAGTAGCCATTAAAACAGTATAAAACGGGAAAGAAAGAAATATTGATGAAAACAATTATACCAAAAATAAGGTTTGATTCTGCAGGGCATCTTGAGTAAATAATAAAGATAAATAAATAAACAAGTTATTAAATAAAAGAAAGCTTTGATGGGGTTTGATGATTTACCATTATGCATAAGACATAGTTCCAAGAACGTTAATCAGTTCTTCACAACTTCGCTGATAATTTCTGATTATTTATCATTTACTTGGTTATTTTGTTTGTCCAGTGACCTTCAGATACAATTTTCGTCTCTTGTGAAACACCCTCCGGCCTCTCTTATTGACACTATTCCAAAAGAAGGACCTTAAAATGAACAAAAATGTATTGCAAATTATCATTATCAAGCCAGCACTGATCACATTCTTAAGACTTTTGTAATTTGAGCGAATGAACAAAGGAAGATTTCTTTTACTGTTTTGAACTCTCATTAATGTACCATTTCCAGTTTTTTATCTGTGCTATTTGTTCTAATTACATTAATTTTAATGGCAGATTATTTAATTTCGTCAGTGACCCAATTATTTCTATGCAGACGATAAATTTTTTATTTTATGTTTTCCTTAGCTTTCCCGTCCATATTTAATGGTTTTTCTCTTCAGTTTACATGATAATTAAGACGTGATGGTTTAAAACGTGACGCACGGGAGGAAGAGTGCCTCCTTGTTCACGAGCTTGGACTTCTGCTTGTACCTGCTGTGAAGAAAAACAAGAAGGCGTGTCCTGTTTTTCGCCATCTCTCTTCCGACTTCACTCGCTATTTAGCCTCTCGAAACCTTTCTTTTTATTGGTGGGGTGTAATAATCCTGGTGTTTCAGTGGGTCCGGTGTCACAATACGAGCTCTCCAAGAGAGGGAGAGTAATGAACAGTGAGCATGAGGCTGGTTGTTCGATGAGTGCAGATGATGAATGACCGCAGGGAGGGAGTACAGGACCAGAGCACCGGCGCAGCCATTTGTTACTCTGCTGTCACAAATGTATTTTTAATGAATCTACACCTCTGACTCCTCTGCAGAGCAGGACTGTTCCTTAAGGCCAGTGTGACCTCGATACTTCGAAGCCGCGGCTCCGAACAAGCCCGTGTTTATCCCGGGCTGTATAATGCAAATAACCTTCTCCTTCTGTTGACTGAAGCCATCAGTCTAACGCTTCATTATCATCCTCACCTGCGCCGAGAAAGGAGCCATCCCAGTTGCTGTAATGTTGACAGATGGGAAGTTTTCACCTTGAATTAATCCTGTAAGCTCTCTGTTTCTCAAACTCTTTTTTTCTTTTTCTTTTTTTTTTTTGCAAGGATAAAAAGTCCTTAAAAACTATTTTCACCCTGCAACACTACCTGGAGGAGTTATTTAAAATTCATATAGTTCTGGCGATATGTTTGACAGCGCCGCTAGATCAGTGAAAGGTAAACACCATTTTATGCCACCGCTTGTCAGTTCTACCACGGACTATGTTTAAAATGCAGAGCTAATTAATCAGGATGAATATATAAAACGAGAGAAAAGGAGAAAGGGAAGTGAGAGAGGAGGAAAGTTTCCTACTGTTCCTACCTGCAGGCCAAACACCTAAAAGCTCGCTGCTGACACCGATGTGTGATGAAGTCAAGAGGCAAACTGTAGGGAACAGGTATTCACACACCTCTGCAATCCCAGCTCTCCCAATTTTCGTATGTGGACGTAGAAACTGCCGGAGGAGGGAAAAAAAAAAAAAAAATGTTCTGTAGACTGTCTGCATTTTTGAGGCTATCCAGGAGATGAGACACTTGGCCAGTGTTTGCAGTGACAAGGTTTGGATTTGTGAAGGATCTGTTGCAGCAGGTCTGTTTTATTAAGATTGAACATTTATTTGATGTGTTCTGCTGGTGAAGTATTTCAGCACTGCGCAGGTGGGGGGGCGGCGCTTTATTCCTTCCAGCACTAACAGATAAAATATGTTAACAGTAACGATATTACCCACGCTGCTCCGTCTATTCTGTGCTCCAAGATAACTGTTTACTATTTCTCCAAGCTCTCGTTTACTCCATTTATCCAGCTTGAGACACTGACACCAAAGCCCAATCATGAGAAAATATGCAGTACCCGATCTTAAAACTACCTCAGCTCTCCCGACGGCATCATGAAAAACACTGGACTGTCAGTGACGTGTTCAGCCTGTGCTCTTGGTGCATGCGATGCATTCGCAGCATCACATAATCATTGGCTTACCTGTTTAAGACTTGTGTACGTGTTGGCGGCTTGTCTCAGCTGTTTTTCTTGCATTTTCTTGTCATTAATTCATAAATCTGTTGTTTCTTTAAGCATTGAAATGCAGTTTATAAAGCATCTTCTTGTAAAAAAAAAGAAATGCTCCTTCAAATATTAGATGAAGGGTTCAGTCAGAGGACAGTTTCGCTGTGTAACGGCACATGGGATCATATCAAGATAAATATGAGCAGTACAACGAGAGAGATATTTTGAATTGAGAAGTAACTTTTATTTTCACTAACTTTGAAGACGTCAGTCACTTGTACAACCCTGCACATTCCCTGAGCCGGGCATTTATGCACAGAATAATATAGGATGAGATCATTCGCTAATTGAACCACAATGTGGGAATTTAAAAGAACTTTAAAAAGTAGCTCACATACACACATGACAAAAAAATACAGTGTGATAATCCACACTTAATAATGATGAACACGCTCATCATTTAAACAGACTTGAGATATCATTTACTGTGCCCTCTCTCTCTCTCTCTCTCTCTCTCTCTCTCTCTCTCTGTCTCATTAGGCAAGTCCATTGCTCTCAAGTAACACCGAGGCAAGTCTTTGTCCGCTCTGAACATATAGATTATCTACGTCAGGCTCTGACAGCTGCAAGTCTCTGAGATCCGTGCACATCCAGTTAGCGTCAATCCAGACGTTCACCTTGGAGCTGCCGACAGCAGCTCCCCCGCTGCCGAGAAAAAAAACGTTATGTTGGACAGCCAAGGAAGTCACATGCCATCCTGAGCTTGTTATGGCTGAATTAAGGTACACAGCAGCACTGGGGTGGAGAAGGAGGGGAATAAAATGATGTTTATGAAGGCATCTCGTTGCCGCCGGACGTCTCGGCGGGGCCCCTCTGCCTGACTGTGCGATTGGTCTTGACAGAGCTCTCCCCCGACTCGTGCAGCAGCGGGCGGCTGTTCTTGTCTCTGTCCTGGTCGGTGACACAAGCCTGGCTGTCACTGTCAACGGAAACAAATTAAGGGCTCCACTCCCAAACGCAACACATGGACAGACAATAATAAATGTCACTATTCTCGTGCCAATGACAGCCTGCGCCTCAGCAAACTGAAACACACAGCATTGAGGGAAATACTCACTAAAAATGTCTGGATCTATAAAGTTAATGATCACAAGACGGAGTACTCCTGTAAATTAGTTTGTTAGTGTAAATATTTCACACTGCAGGAACTCATTGCATTCGGCATTGGTCGACCCAAACTGAGCTTCAATGTCAAAGAAAGGTGATTCGAGTGAGTTTGAGCGCGACATGGCTGCTGGTGGCGGGTAGGCCGGTCTGAGTGTTTCAGACACGGCTGATCTTCTGGGATTTTCAAACACGACCGAGACGCAGAGAAATCCCAGAGGAAGGTCCGAAAGAGAGAAAATATCCTCTGGGTGGGGATGAATTGTTGATGGCAGAGGTGAGTAGAATGGCCAGGCTTCTTTGAGGTGACTGGGATGAAAAGTTAAACTAGCAACTTTATACCCAAATTAGAAAAGAAGAATCAGATTGCTTCTTTATCGAGACGGGAAGTGTAAATCAGTTCTCAACTTCTCCATCTGGCTCTTGAATGTTTGTGGAGTGGACTTTGTTAAAAACGGAAGCTTTTAAATGGAATCATCTTACAGGTGAGGGCAGTAAATGTTTGTACCTCTGTTGACTCTCCCTTGCTGAGATGCTGTCCTCATAGATTTTCAGCATCGTTGCTGTGCGGTCATCCAGGCGTTCTCTATGCTCCTGAAGCCTAAAGAAGAAATAATGCATGTTAACCCATCTCCCTGTGTGCTTTCTCACTTTGATAACCTTTCCCCGGTAAGGCTGTCTGTTTTTCTTGTCCACCGAGAACATTTCCAACTATTATCACAACTTTGTATTTTTGTATTTTGTGGAAAAACTTTAGAATTCAGGAGAGCACACAATGATCATTAATGACAGGACAGAGAATGTTCTCAAACTTTGACATATGTGATAACTAAGACTACAACATAATGTTGGTTATCATGGAGGCTATATGAAGTGATGGAGAGAAAAAAACCCTCAGTAGGAGCATCTTTAATAAAATCTATAAATGAAGGGACAATGTGGAAGCATCTTTATTTCAAAGATAGCCACGATGTATTTGACTTCTTGTTTCTCTGTGTAGTTTTGGCAAATGTGCTGTATTGTTTCACTTAACATGTAATAAAATATATATATCAGGATGAAAATTGCATGTCAGGCTTTTTGGGAGAGTGTTTTGGTTGGGCTTTTTTTTGCTTCGAATTAGAGCAAGCATTCTGCACTCTTGAGCCTTAACTGCAGCCGAGCTGCTGTTTGTGGGGCTGAGCTCGCATAATTAAGATAAACTACACCGCCCAAGTTCCCCCTAATGAAGAAACATGTTAGCGGGTTCAACAATGGGGCTGAGGGATGCGTCAACGTTAGTGTGATGTCAACTATAAAAGCAAAACGAGGCCATTTTAAAAGCTGGGAAAGCCGAAAGAAAATCAGTGAGGGTGGCAATTCCTTTTTTTTTTTTTTTTTTTTACTTTCTTATATTCCCTGTACTATACATACAGCCTGGTGCATAATGAAGTGGTCAAAACTGCTGAGGAGGCAAGAGTCAGTGTCATCAGTCAACCAGTACTACTCCAGAAGGATGAGCTCCAGAGTACAACACCTGGGCTCGAGTCGCTCTTTGACTTTGGCAATAGAAAGGATGTAGGGGCTGATCTGCCGGGTGATGGTGGTCAGGTACGAGTTCTCCTGTTTCAGCTGCATCAGGTCATGAAGCTGGGCTGCAAACGGTGCAAACACATTGGTTAAATCGAAACGTGCGCACCATTTGAAACAGTGACGGCCACAAAAAACAAACCTTCATAGATCTCCTGCTCGTTAGTGACCCTCTGAAAAGTTTCATCCCAAATCTGTGGAGGGGAGAAAAATGTGGAAAAGTGAGCTGATTCTCATGAAGTAGGATAATATGTGAGCTGCAGTCAGCCGGCTCCGGGGATTCCTTGACATTTGCTGCTTTTTCTTTTCCATCTGTTTGCACTTCTCGCAGTCTAAATTTATAACAATGGGCAAAATTGTGCTTGTTAGCATGCAGTCCGGGAGGGGGGAGGGGCGGTGGGGGGGTGTGGGGGGGGGGGGGGCACCAACTGGAGAAACTTTTTTCATCAGAAGTGGCTGGCACAGAAAGCCACCTAGTAAAGGTCGGGTGTCACCTGGCGCACCTCTTCAAACATGACTCTCATAGTTTCCACAGTGGAGTAATGGGAGGCTATCTGACAGTCGATGTGCAGCGATCGGTCCAAGATCTCTCCCATTTTTTCGGTGTTGATGATGGAGTGGTGCTTGGTCAGATCTCTGTGCAGCTCCTGGACCTGGTCCTTCAGGCCCTGGATGTCTGTCTGGAGAGTCTGTGAACACACACACACACACACACACACACACACACACACACACACACACACACACACACACACACACACCACACACACACACACACACACACACACACTTGAGATGATAGGTGCACAGATGCTAGGTGATGTGCATCCGAGTGTGAAAGTCTCGTTGCTAACTGGACAGGTTGAGCAACAAACTCCTCGAGGATTTTGTGCCGTTGCCTCTTCACCGTATCCGTCTGAAAGCTCCTCGCCTATTAAAGTTGAAATCGGGAAGAAAAGTTTCTTCAACGGGCCAGTGTGTATCTAAATACCTTAAAGTCTCAATATTAAAACCCCCTAAAGTCCTTGTGAATCTGAAAAATTTTATCCTGTGTCTATGGCCCCATTATTGACTTATATTTCAATTAGTATCAAATTAATGTGAAAAAAACCTCAAACAATTGGAGTATTTTTGCATATGATTCCTTCCCTTTGTCTTCCCGTGAAACCAACCGCGGAACCAACCTCTGATATAAACAAGCTTGGTTCTTTTGTGCATATAAAGCCTGATTGGCTGCAGAAACATCCTACACTGACCTTCTACGCTATTTATTTGTTGCTCTCATTAGCATCTCTTTATCCAGGAAAGAATAAAACAAAAAATGCAGTCGCACACAGTTATCACAACACACCTGATGGTACAATGGCAAATAGAGAAATAGGAAGAAAGAAAGAACAGAAATAAATACACCCTAAACATGCCTAAAAAAGATTTTATCAGTTAAAAGTGTCTGCAAAATGATGGTATTTGTACATAATCCTTATTTTTTCTGTTTAAATGGCTTTTAAATCATTCATTAAGTTTTGTACTGATTTTGTACATACTTATCAAAAAATAAACTATTTGTGAATTTCATAATAATGTAGGACCAATAGATCAAAACAGAACAAATCCTTCTCATCTCCAGAACCGTGAAGTGTTTTAAGCAGAAATGCATACATGTAAAGAATGAAATACCTTCACTCAGAACAAAGAAGTATTTATCTGTGAAGTTACTCTGGCACACATGGTTTCAAATCATCTTTAAATGTGTCCCTCGCTTGTTCCCGTAAGTTTGTAAACTTGTGGCAGTAAATGATTTTAGTCATCAAGGGACGCCGCTCACCCGGTACGTGTTCTCATAATTGCGGCAGTGCTCGGTGAAGGGTGTTTCCCGGCCCTCAGCCAGGAGGACCTTGGTACAGATATTGCGATGCGACGTGGGCCTTCGCCCAAACGCCGAGCCGAGGGGCATCTCACTCAGAGACGGCGAGCGACAAGACACAGAAAGAGGGGAGTGGAGCCTGAAGGAGGAGAAGGAAAAGAATCACTTCTTAATGTAGCCCATGTCACTGTGTCTTGTGACGTAGTTCATGCTTTGACCAATCAATTGTGTCTTATAAAGTGTCTTACAGACAACCAGAAAAGACCTGTGTGGGACAGTACCCTTATGTCACCTCTAAAATTGTCTTTCACCCGTCTTGCAATCCTGACACGTCATCATAAACAACCCAATCCTGTTAATGACCATTAAAACTACATAACAGTTCATCAATGTGTTCACAGAACAAGACAACACGGCTCATTTTTCCATATTTATGTTCTTGTATTTCACCTTTTTATTTTTCATTCTTACTGTGTGCTACACTTATTATGTCTTTTAATCTCTATATTTGACTGTTAATAAGGTAATAGACCATAATTTACCATAACCAAGTTTTACATGGTCTTTTAACGACATCATGAAGATCAAAATTTACATTTCTGGGGGTGCAAAGGGCTGATCTCTTTGCTTTTTAATAGTAATCAGACCAGAGCTGCACTGAAACGTAATTTTGCAGAAGTTCTTTTATCAGGCAGGAAAAGAAGCTGTGACGGTGCACAGTTTCAGAACCACAGACTACAGGACTTCTTCCTTGAAGCACACGTTGCTGCAATAATCTATTTCAACGTCATATCGACGCTACAATCTACTGACATGCTTGTTTCATGTCTTCCTCTTTAACACCTGCTGTCACTCTTTATCGTGTGTCCGAAGTAAATCAATACACAAGTTGTTACTCGTAATAACGCTCCATTCTCATCGCAGTCCTCTTCATAAGTGCTCAAGTTAAATACACTTTCATATATGCATACAAATATAAATGACATGGAAGATCATCACTTACTGTGAGTAGATGATGTTGGATTTATTTGGATTCAGGTAGGACCCGAGTCGCTGGCTTTATGCCTTACACAGCATTACTGTGGACAGTTCCACGGTGGCTGGGGTGGGAATGTATCCCTCTCACGTTTCTTTATAGACAAATGTCCCCTGAGCATCCAGGCTGAGTCCCGACGCAGCCACTCTAAGACCCTGACACCACTAAAGATGCAGCATTAGTTGCAAGAGAGAATGTGCAACTGCAACAAATTCACTTATCTTCTGTTCTGTGAAATCCTGATCAAACTAAAGGCCACCAGCCCTATGCCTGGTTTGCATCCTGCATTAGCGACAGTGAAGAAAGATGCTGTCCGACAGCGATCGTTAGACACAACAGCATGTGCAGCATGTGTTCTCAACAATAACACCTTCAGGAGAAGCTTGTTTGCCCCCTCTGACTGTGATTCGAATTATTGAAAAGATTTCAGAGTCTTTTTCTTTTTTTTGGCAGCTTCTTTTTCACTGGCTTCATCAGAAATGCACACAAAATGTAAAAACCCAGGGTGAGACTTGACTTCCGAATCCAATTGTTTTCATCAAACAAATTCAGATGAGTCTCTTCACCAAGCCAGATTATTTTCAGATATCCAGCTGGTTAGAATGAATGCATTCTGTTCCTTGTACTGTCACATACACATGGTAATCATAATAAAACAAAAAGGTAAAAAAAAAAAGTCGCAAAATAAAATAATCTAAAATTTACCTGGGATCTATTGGGCTCCGCTCTTTTTGTCCAGACTTGAAGCAAACTGTCAGACACATACAGTATATTCCTCTCACTCTGCCATATACATGTCATCCTCTGCACGTCCAGCCTCTGTCTTCCAACCACTGACGCCAATTAAAGATTCTGCCCGTGCTGAAGCAGTGACATCAGCGGCCTGGAACAAAATGCTCCGGCGTGCCAACTTCCAGATGAATCACAAAGAGTTCTGTGAAATTATGATAAAAATAGTTCCAGCCGGCCGGCCACCAATCCCAGCCCACTTTGCGTTTTGTACTGTTGGAGAGTTGTCAGTCTGCTGGCATTAGTAAGTGTACTTAAAGACCTGTGAACACTGGGGGGGGGGGGGGCTGTCAGGGGAGTGTTTGTACGTGGAAAGAGACGAGAAGCACTGAGAGAGATAACAAAGCTTTTTGTTTTAAAGGGCAGACGTGTGATAAACTATTGGTCACATTCACTGTTCATACTGGGGCAGATCGATGAAGCTGTGAATCAACTGGAACAAATCTGTGTTCAGGAGCTGTAGCCACATGGACATCATCCATTTGACCATCATGTACTTTCTACACAGCAGGACTGGGGCTTTCTAAAATGGGACAGAGACCCCCCCCCCCCCCCCCCCCCCCCCCCCCCCATGCAACAAGGTGAGTTACGTAAACGTATCTGTACAGGGCGTACAGACAGGCGGAATAGCTGCCATAGTAGGACTCAGCATGGCGCCTCCTCTCCTCTCTCTCTGCACTCCATCTGTACTTACAACCATTGGAGGTGGGGTTTGGAGGCTTTTGAGAGTGTGAAACTTTCAGCCGTGACTCTTCACTTCCTTCTTGGAAGAATTCGAAACGCGTCACAAAGATATTCAGGTGATCCGATCTATCATTGTGATAGAAAGACTTAAGAGGAAGGGATCATTTAGCGACGGGAGCCAGGTGACACGGGGTGGCAGGCGGCGGCGGCGCGTGAGGTTCAACCATCTTACCGTGTCGCAACACCCGTGGAGCCGGTGACAGAAGGAGGGCAGCGCTGTCCGAGCTGCAGCAGAGGCTCCAGACTGCGTGCAAACTCACTCCTGTACTCGGTGTTGATCTAACGGAGGAAAGTATGAAGGAGAGCAAACAACAAAGATTACCATTATAATTGGATATGGAAGTGGGTCGGTGGTGCAACACTTTACTGCTAATGCTGTTTTATAATGGATGGATGGATGGATGGATGGATGGATGGATGGATGGATTAATTTATATGGGGATACAAGTGCAGATGGAGATTGAACCACGAACCTCAGTTGCCGCCTTCGTAACAAAGACATAAACACACACTCCAGTTTTTCTATTGTGAATTTTGATTTTACAGTGTATCGAGATCTTTTTTCTTTTTTTCTTAAATAATTTTCAGTGACATTGACATTACTGTTTATCATTGTTGGTGCAAAGTGAAAGATTTCCCATATTGCTGTAGTTGTGCACTGGGTGGTCATTTACTGAAGTGTTCAGTCACTTCCTTTCTTCCAATCGAACTCTTTGGCCACAACTCCAAGGACACTTTAAGCTTTATGTGACTATTAATTCAGCCGCTGACACAATCTCTTGCTAAGATGCAAAAATGTATTTGAATTTGGAAGAAAGAAAAAAAGCATCGATAATTGAGAAACTGCCAGCAGGACTGGAAATGACTGCAGTGCAGAGGTACCTGCAGTCAGTCTTGGTTTGATAATGTAGACATGTTGGCTTGGAGACACTCTCCTGTGCTTTTCATAAAACGAGCCAAAACCTCCCACTAAATCTGCAAACGAAGAGAACATAACTGAGACCCATGATGTAGTTAGTATTTAAGTATTTGGAAGTTAAAACCAGTTAACCAGCCCGGATTGTATGAGACAATAAGTTTTATAACTTTCTTTCCTATGAATAAGTCAGGACTTCCTTTAGCACTTATACATTCATGATATGGGATTGTGCATAAATTACTTGGGAATCATCTTTTCTTTCTAATTCAAGTGCCTGTTTGCCTGTTTTTGTTTTATGGTTATATGGAGTGATAACTGTGATTATAACCAACTATGAGACAGTAAAGTAATGACCATAGTAACAATTCAAACTAAGCTTCCCTCACATTATATATAAAGGGACAGATTTCTAAAAAAATGTAACCTGTTTTTAAAGGACTCCATCCAATGATTTTCTGCGGTGACTGGTTCCAGTAATATGCTTTGCTGTGTGGGATTTTGTTTACTGATGTGAGGTTATATATATGCTGTGTAACATATTCTGTAATGCATCTCGAGAGATTCCTTCTCATTTACTGTGTAAAATATATCTTCTTGAGTTTGTTTTTTTTCCTGTGTGTTGTTTCTTTCTTTATAATGTATGGCGACTTCTATCCAACGGCTGCACATAAAGTCTGTGTTTTTCTTGATAAATAAGGGCATAAAGTGGCTATTAGAAGGCATTAAACTTTCTCGCCACAGAGGAGAGACGGATGAAACTACAGTGAGAACAAGTGAAACAACTAATCGGTGCACTGCAGTGGGTTGAATTCCAAATGTAACCTTTTCCCTGCTCTGCATGGCTGCTGCTCTTTTACTCACTTTGCTGCTCTGCACCGGTCTCAGTCGATGAGGGAGCTTTACAATCCTCTTCAGCCTCTCCATGAGTTGCTGCGTAAGCAAGAACATCCGGGTGTGATTCAGTGAACTGTTTCACCTCTGGACAGCCTCCGTTTAATAAAAAAAACAACAACAAAAAAAAAAAATCCAGTTCAGCTAATACTGGAACGTTCCTCCGGCCAAGACTTTTCTTTTGAAAAGTCAATACGTCACATGATCCTTCATAATCAGTTCATTCTGAATTAATTCATACAAGTGATGAACAACTATTTAGCAGTTATTTTATGTCAAATCGTGTTTTCCCTTTTCAACCATTCATTCGGTTTTATTTACCATTATGATGCAGCGTTGTCGGTCATAATTACCCTAAATATCGTTTATTACAATATCAGCTTGGTGCGATATTGACAGGTGATAGTTTATAGACCCAAACTTTTGCTATACTCACATAGCCCATATCCAAAAACTCAAACTTGTTGGCAGAGCTGAGGAAGGCTGAGCAGGTGACCAGGTGGACCTAGAAACATCAGGGGGGGGGGGGGGGGGGGGTCAAAGGTCAGAGTTCAGCCAAACTGGGTGAAATAGTACAGAAATTATGGTACGAATTGAGGAAATACACAACAATCTCATGAAATCTAATAAACAGGCATCGATTGAGAGTTAGGATCTTGAAACCACAGATTTACATTTAAAAACTCTAGTAAGGGATTATAATTCAAGTTTGTAATCCCTCATCAAGTTCATCAACTTTTTCATATATCTAGTATATGTTCATATGTTTAGTATAGTATTATATTGTTTCTCTTTGTTTACCATTCTCTTAATGGTAAACAACTCGAAGTGCGTGTAAATAATTCTTTTAGGAACTAGTTTTGATGAAAACCTCAGTGGGGAGACGCATATAAATATCCTGAAGTCAAAATTATGTGTGAAATCAGATCAGTATGAGATCAAAATTCTCTAAACTTATTATACAATGGTGTGGAAATATGGGGAAATAATTATAAAACAAACATTGATCCAATTTTTACTTCAGAAGAAGCCTCATAAATCAAGCTGATTATTGCGCTCCAACAAATCCTCCATTTGCCATATCAAAGATACTAAAAATACACCATAATGTCGACCTTAATACACAAGCATGTTTTTTTTTTTTTTTTGTCAAATATACTTAATAATCCTTCCAAATGTGTCAAATATTCTTTAAATCCTTCAAATCAATAATGCTGAAAAAAAATTGTCGTGGACGAGAGGTCCGGGACCACATGGACGAGTTGTCCGGGGTTGTAGTTTTATGTACGAGTTGTCCGTGCACCGTGGTTTTGTTAGTATTGTCAGTAATGAGCACGTTCTACCATCAGATCTCTCTACCTGTAGAGTCGGCAGGAGGGCAGAGAGGTGGGACAACTGTTCCTTCAGCGCTTTCTCCTTCTCCTCGTGTTGACTGTGAGAACACACACGTGTAAGACGACGCCTCGATATTCGCAGGCCGACAAAATGCTCGGAGGCTTCGGCTCAGGAGGCGCAACCATAAACAACATGCTCCATATTTCCAGAAGCTAATCTGTCTGTCTCCTCCTGTAACAAACACAGCGGCCGCGGACGCAGGGTCCGGACACACAAGGAGCAACCATAAATAGCCTTTAACACTCTTCCGGGAACCCGGCCAGTGGACCGCTTCCAGGCAATGCAGAAAAAAAGAGAGAGCGGGGTGGTAAATAGAGATAGAGGAGGCACTGGCCACAAAAAAAAAATCTCATTAAAGATCCCCACAGAGAGCAGCCTGATACACTCACTCACTCACTCACATACATGAAGTTGTTCTCATTCAATCACACATGTGAATAGAGTGAACAGGGAGGAGGAAAAGTGCTCGGAAATGGCCGTTATTCAGATTCTCTCGTTGTAAATCAGAGTTTGTCGGTTGTTAGGTTTGTTTATAAGAATAAAGGAAACCTGCATTAAACACTTTTTGTCTCTTGATCATTAAACTGTGATGAGTCATTTCATCAATTTCCACTGATGTGCGCCAACTTCAATCTGCACACCAAATTAGTCTCAGGGCTTAAATGACATCAAATCAAACGTCATTGATTTCTCAGGAGATCTATCTTTAATTATTTTTATGGTTGGATAACCACTGCATGCTAAATTAATGGTTCGAGAAGCCGATACTCAGCTTTTTAAGTGTATTTTTTTTAAAATATTTATCACTTTCTGGTCTTGTTTCTGCTCAAGGAAGCAGCTGCAAAGTGTGTTGTTGTTGTTGTTGTTGTTGCAAGCTGCCGCAAAGGAGAAAAAAATAGATAAATAAGGGAGAGTGTAATTCTCAATATACCATGTAATGATGGGAAAAGCACAAGTACACTTTGATGGTTAGTAAAGGAAATGCAAGATATTGATTTCTCACAAGGCCCCAACTGGTCCTGAAGGGTGTGTTTTTATTGTAAAATAGAGAGAATCAGTAGAGCGCTTCCTTCTTCTCTTGCAACAGTTTTTTCTTTTTTTTTTGTTGTTGTTGACATTATATGCTCAAGCAAGTCTATAATTCGCGTATTGTCAATGTGTGTGCCAGTGATTTTCAGCTGGCGTCAAGTAGCAAACATTGGCTTGAAAGCTGTAATCCCACTGAAGTGGTTTTAATTCCACATCGAGGCTTTGTGATGAATGGAAAGCTCTAAGAAAATGTGTTTGGTGCAGACAGACATTATTCCAGAGCAAACAGTGCCCTGCCATTCATTACCCTGACTACAATGCAGCGTGACACAATGGGGAAAGAAGGTATCAAGTCCCTCAGTGACGGCAGGATAATAGCATTCAAATTAAAAGATATGAAGACAGAAACTTTGCCTCACTGGAAAAGTGTTTTTTTCTTTTTTTAATACGATAAGAGTAAATCTTTGTGTTTCGTACCTCTGAGCTGCTTTCAGCAGAATCTTCTTCCTCTCTGCTAGTTTTTCCTGTTGGAGAAGAAAAGAAAAAAGACAGAGTCTTTCATTCCTCACGCTGCAGTGAAAATGGCCTGGAGCTTTATAATACCTAATGAATTTTCAAGATGGGCACAGAAAAAAAAAATAAAAAAAGAATGGCGCACAGTTCACAGTGTGACGTCTTCTCTCTTAAGATTGTTCATTAAGCAAAGGGAAATACACTCTCCTCTCAAAATTAGGTTAACAGAGACATCCGGTGGCCAACTGGTGCCAATGGCGCCAACATAGAGGAGAAGGAATAGAGTCAAATAGAAGAGAGGAGGATGTTTGATTCACATTTTAGGGGGATTAAATGGTGGAAATTTGTCATCCAAGCTGCTGAATCAAAGGAAATATATCTGACAGTCATTTAGTCCACATGAGTTCATTTTTCAGCTGAAGCTGCAGAAAGCCCTAAAAACTATAATTAAGTGAACACAAAGCTTCGCCTCATCTGTCTGAGATGGTTGTAGTAAAGAGTAAATGGGACTTAATTGAATTAAATAGTCGTGTAAAAAAAAAATAACTTGCAAAGTAGCCTCGACCACCAAAATCCAGCTCGATGCATACCAGTTGTACATGATTATTATTATTAGAACCAAAGAAATGCAGAAATAGAGAATGTTTCAATGGTATCTGTTAAATGTGTGAATACTGCTCCTCGGGCACAACAGTTAGTGTTTCTACCGATGGTCAGTGAACCAAAGTGTCGTCACCAGGGTCGATTATTTAACCTGCAAACTGTTGAACAGACAGCAGATCGCATTTTCTTCTTCCTCCACGTTCAGACACACTTCTCCTATCATCGCCCTCAGCAGGAGGATTGCCTCTCCAGTTGAAGTTTGCAGCTCTTTCACCACCTGCAGGGAGAAGACGAGGCTCACTGTAACTGTAAATTAAAGAAAATTTTAAAAAAGCCAGTGCGGTCGACTAACTTTAATTCATCATCAAAAGCTTCTTGATGCTGAGAGAATAATATAACCCGACTGAATGGGAAATACTGAATCAACAAAAGTGAAAACCCTCATCGTTTATGTAATTTTAGTGCTGCAGTACGTTAAATACAGACTTCACAATCTCATGTTCCAGTAAAAATATAGTCCTTCGACTTGTTTCTCCCTGAGCGTGATCTCCACCGACTCACAACCCTCCTGGGATGAAAACGATTAATAAGATTGAGTCATGGATGATCGTGTGACCTTGAGTTTAACTTTAAAATGGAAAAATATTTACATAATTTACCCCATTACTATCTTTTTTTCATGCTATTTTCATTGTCTTACTTCCTCCAAGATACTTTAATTTATGTACCTTATTCTAAAGTTGTGCCTTGATTTCAGTTTTACCAGTTCTCAGTTTGAACAAAGTGTTTGTACGCCAAAAAACTGGAATAAACTTCAACAGAAACTCCTCAAACTGTCAGTTCGGTTTGTAATGAGAGACTGAAAAGTCTCCAGAGTTCGTCTGAAAGCTCTTCTTATCGCTCACAATCATTAAAAATAATGCCGCTGCGCCTTTTCATATATGTTCTCGTACTTTTATTTTTGTCTGTCTGTCCCTTCCTGTGACATTATGTGAGTTTGTGTTTTAAAAAGAAGTTGCGATTACCTGTATGACAAAAGTTGAGAATTAAAATAAAATAAAAACAAAAACAAATACAAATACAAAAAAAAACAAATACAAAAAAAATTAAATTAAATTAAATTAAATTAAATTAAATTAAATTAAATTAAATTAAATTAAATTAAATTAAATTTCTTAATATCAGTTTTGCTTTTCTATTGTCAAATAATAATAATGTGTTATCTTAATATTATTTCATGTAGTTTTGTCGCCCGTTTTACCTTGTTCTTCACATTTTAATATTCTCTCCTGTTCAGTTTTCTCTTTCAAAAGGTACAGGTGATTCACTTCTCTTTTTCTTAGTCAGCATCAGTTTCCTTGTCGTATGTTTTTGTGGTCACGTCGTCACTGATCGATAGAGTGACTGTTTGAAACCAGCAGGACTTCAGAGAACCCTTGCAGGCACAGGGAGGACGTGAAAACTCCCCACCAAGGCCCGAGTCTACAGTCTCACCGCCAGCCACTACACCAGTGAGTGAATTATGTATGATGACATTTTTATTTTGTTGGATGTTCTGAATATGTAGATGAGCAGACAGATCTCTCTCACCAGCACAGCCTGGTCCAACATCTCACAGCCCTGTGCGTAAGCCGTTTCAATATCCATGCAATGACTTCGGCTTTCCCTGAGGACAACGGAGAACAACAAAGTTATTTATTACGGAGAAAAGAAGAGAACTAAGATCAATCACTTTATTTCAGTGTGGTGGATTCACTCACACTTGCATGTCTCTGAAGCATTTGATGCAAAGCATAGACTTGTTCTCTGTTGAGAAGAGGATGTAGGGCTCCTCGTGGAGAGCTGAGGAGACACAGACGTCTTTTTACCTTCAGGGTGCCGTCATTAAAGTATCCCGTTTTTTCCGGTGAGCAGATTTGTGACAAACGGGGGTTTTTGGAGTACGAACACGGGTTCGCCTGCTGCAAGCGTGAGGCGCTCCTCGTTCTGGGTGAAGTGTGGTTTACCTCCACGGCTGGCTTTTGTTCTACCTCCACAAATTACCGCGGCACAATCCTATGCACGAAAACATGGATAACATGCAGCCCCACCCCCCCCAAAAAAACACAAAAAAACAAAAACCCAAAGAGAACACAAGAAGACAAGCCCCTGTTGGCCCGAATCTCGTCAGGAGTAAATTCCAGGTGGTACTCACAGCATTTCCTGTGCTTTGCTTTGGTGCGTTTGGCCAGGGACACGATCTCATGGTGGGAAAACATTCTGGCCTTATGTGTCAGCTCCCTGCACGCAGCGCACAGCGGCTGGCTGCAAGTATTACAGTAATACATCACCCCTGTGTCCTGCACAAAAGAGGGGGGGGGGGGGGGGGGGGCGACACATAAACTCTTTTATTGTTTACTGTGTTTATTAGGCGGGAGGAAAGAATTACTTCTACTTGAGAACAGTAATATGTCTTGCGTTGTCACTGCTAATGTAACATGTTGTCATTAAATGTTATGCAGGTTTAATACCGCCAGGGTATAATAGCTTCTGCAGGCTTTAATATCAGAACTCAGCCGTGTGTACGTGCGGTCGGGAAGTCGAAAAGTTACCAGTTGGGAAAGTTCTATCTCTAAAATAAATGGGCACGTTCACAACACAAGAGACAAACGAGAAGCCTCCGCCACACAATATCACACGGATGGATGAATTCCATGTAAGCCACCTCTACATATTTGGAATAACTGTTGTTGTTTTTTTTTGAAGCTGGTAAATACTAAATAATAAATCTCTTGATACAGTTTGATGTTTTTGTTACATCAAGTATTTCGTCTCTTTCACAGTAACAATAAATACAGTGAGAAATCTGTGTGGTTTGATTAAATGATGACCAGTTTTAGCATCAGATTAATTGTTATCATCGCCCCCTTCATGGTCTTTAGCCCCCCCACAGTGCTCGGACTAATAGAGTCAGGCTTTCTACACTTTAACTGCAATTAATCGGGCGTTATTACAGACATTACTGCATCAGGAAGACATATTATCTCTCGTTCATGCTGCTTTCAGAAACTTCCCACTGTCCCTGTGGGAATTCTCACTGATCATCAGCAATCAGGTGTATTTTCCTCATTTGGAGGTTTGAACTTTTCTGCTTTCCAGTTATTCTAATTTGTAAATATTTGATTTCAGATTTTCTTGGTGGTTTCTCTACATTAAGCAGTTTTTCATTACTGGAGCGCGGGGTGGCTGCATAAATGCCAACAGCTTTTACCAGTAAGGGGTTTTTTTTGTTGTTTTTTTTCAAAGATAAAAACCAGAAGAATATCCTCTGAGCTTGACGGTTAAAAACCTCTCTGCATCGAGGCTCTTAAATTGTAAGTGACAAATAATTAAGAACCAAATATAAAGTGTTTCTTCCAATAATGGAAAAAAAAAGCCTTTTTGGTCTATAAATGCTTCAAACATTCTTTAGTCTTTTATTTTTCTTCTGTTTTCACACGTTCTGTACTTTCTGCTGAAATATCTTAATAGTCACAGAATTATGGGAGTTTTGACGGTTTATTTATTTATTCATTTTTAACTTCGTGAAGTGTTTCACCATTGTTGAATATACTTGGAAAGTGCATTTAACTAATTGATCACGTTAAAATATGCCCATAATATAAGGTATATGTGAAGCTGGGGCCAAGAGTTTTTGTTTTTTTGCTTTTACGAAAATTCAAGTTATTTCAGGCTTTAGCTCTAAAATATGCAAATTAATATTAGCCCTTCACTCTATTTATTATAATTCAGTCTCTTTGTACCTTTATGTTACTTTCCTCGTCACAGTTGGCACACTGCACCGTCTCCTCAGCATCTCCATTATTGTCCACCAGAAACTTCAGCAGACGATCCTCTGGTGGAAGTCCGTTATTTCCTTTAATTATCGACGGGTATCTGTTTCGGAGAGAGACATTCAAACAGCTTCAGTGGTTTGTTCAGACAAGATATGATATTTATCATTAAATCACTCAAATTTAAGTGTGAAGGATAAAATATTCCTTCGAAAATGTTCAAATCAGAGATACTGCAGCTTTCATTTTAGAGCTTTCACTTATATATACATATGGATATATAAAGTTTAGTTAATGTCATATTACACATAAGAAAAGAGTACAACATTGATTAAGAACAAACAGTTCCGTCCACTGCGAAAAGCCAAAGTCACACAAAAAGTGTCTTTTCAGATCCAGTCACAAACTTCCTGAGTAACTCCTGGCTGGTTTTCCGCCCTGGGAATGGTCTTCTTTGCGCACAATACGCCCAAGTACTTAAATATGTACATTTTACTTTTATTTTCAATTTGTTTTGCTAACAAAGACAACCATGTGGTTAAATGAGAAGAAAAAAAATCATGCCAAACTACAGTAGAATATTGCATTCCCGCAAAATAAAAAAGTTTTCCCATAATAAACTCAAACATGGTGTCATTTGTCAAAACATTAATGATTTTCTGAACTAAAAACCTTTCTGAATTGTTGTTTCTCATTTAATTCAACTAGTTTAGTTTAGTTGATTTCATGTGTGACTGCATTTTTCTGAAAAAAACAAACAACTAAAAAAACCCCACAAAAAACCAATATATCGTCTCCCATAAAATAATCAATAAACAATGAACATAAACTTATTCTATTCTGATAAATAGCAGTTTGTGACGTTTTAGTGCAGTACCACAGACAGTCTGCGGGGGCGCTAGATTTCTCCTGACCGACCGCTGCATGCTACACGTAGAAGAAGAGCATCCGGAAGTGTGCGTCAGTCACGCTGCACGGCAAGTTGGAGAACCGTCTGGAAACTTCTCTGCCTCAGAGAGGCGTCGGAGGATAAACGACAGCGTGTGTGAACAGTTTGTCCACCCAGGCGTTAAACATGTCCGTGATTTCGGAGGAAAGTGTTCGAGGTGAGAGCGTTTTCAAGGATATCAGCGCCGATGACGAGGACTCGCAGCCCACCGAGATCGAGAGTCTGTGTATGAACTGCTACCAGAACGGAACCACCCGCTTGCTGCTCACCAAGATCCCTTTCTTCAAAGAAATCATCGTCAGCTCGTTCAGCTGCGACAACTGCGACTGGGCCAACACCGAGATCCAGTCCGCGGGTCGGATCCAGGACCAGGGCGTCTGCTACACACTCAAAGTCCAGAGTAAACAGGACCTGAACCGGGAGGTCGTCAAAGCGGAATGTGCGACCACCAGGATCCCGGAGCTGGACTTTGAAATCCCTCCTTTCACCCAGAAGGGCTCTCTATCCACAGTCGAGGGTCTCATAGACCGAGCTGTGGCCGGACTGGAGCAGGACCAGCCCGCCAGGAAAGCCACCGACCCCGAGGTGGCCAACAAAATAGACGAATTCATCGAGAAGCTCCGTAAGTTGAAAGACGTGGAAGATGAATTCACGGTGGTGATCGAGGACCCCTCTGGGAACAGTTTTGTGGAGAATCCCGTGGCCCCTCTGAAGGACGAGGCGCTGACCGTGTCCCGGTTCGAGCGGACGGTCCAGCAGGACATGCAGCTGGGGATCAGGGCGGACGATGACCCGGAGAAGGAGCCCGACTCCAACACGGTGGAGGCCATGAGGAACGAGGTGCTGGTCTTCAACACGAACTGCCCAGAGTGCAACGCGCCCGCCTCCACCAACATGAAGCTCGTCCAGATCCCCCACTTCAAGGAGGTGGTCATCATGGCCACCAACTGCGACAGCTGTGGCCACCGGACCAACGAGGTGAAGTCAGGTGGGGCCACTGAGGAGCTGGGCACCAAGATCACCCTGCGCATCACAGACCCGTCAGACATGACCAGGGACGTGCTGAAGTCTGAGACCTGTGGCATCTGCATCCCGGAGCTGGAGTTTGAGCTGGGGATGGCAGCTGTGGGTGGGAAGTTCACGACCCTGGAGGGTCTGCTGAAAGACATCAAAGACCTGATTGTGGCCAAAAACCCTTTTGTCACAGGTGACAGCGGCGTGACGACTCGGCTGCAGAAGCTGGTGGAGTTCGGAGAGAAACTAGACAAGATAGTGGCGGGAGAAACGAGCGTCCACTTCATTCTGGACGACCCGGCTGGGAACAGCTACTTGCAGAATGTGTATGCGCCGGACCCGGACCCGGAGATGACTGTGGAGAAATACACCCGCTCGTTCGAGCAGAACGAAGACCTCGGCTTGAATGACATGAAGACGGAGGGATATCAAGAAGAAAACTGAACCCAGGGAGCAGCTTGACCGGACTGAGCGTGGCCATAATTTAATAATGTCTCATTGTATGACCAGTGTCATTATGTTGCTCTGTATTTTCTCTGCTTTTCACCCTTTTTTATTTAAGTTCAATGCTGGTCACAAGTGAGAGTTTTAAGTTGTTTAAATGTACAAAAGAAAATTTAAAAATATATAAGTAACTTGGTTTGTATAGTAACATAAAGATGCCGCTCTTAAAAGTTCCATGCTTTAAATATGCTGGTTGCATTTTTGTATCATCCCAGCAGATGGCGCTCTGTCATCTCGGATTTAAAAAGATTCTTTTCTTTGTCGACCACAATGTGTGCAACAAATTAATCCGTTTTTACGCCTGTAAAGAATGCGATTGTCTTAAAAAGCGTTCTTCTTTAATAGTTTGGCTCTTTTTTGACAACTTAAGACCAGATGCAGGTTTGTGCTTCGGGTTCTAAAGCCAATTGTCTTTTCTTTGTTAGTCCTGGTAGAAACAAGACTCACCTGTTTGCTTACAAATCTTTTAGCTTTTGCGTTATCTTCATCTAATAAAGAGCTTCAATAAACAACACTATTGTTGGTCATTCATATGTTATACGAGTGAAAACACATTTTAGATCAGGCCAAAGTTATCTAATGAAATGATTATGATCAAAACTACATCAGATTTGAATTTTTTCATTCATTCTCATGAGACATTTAACCTCGGGTTGAGGGGATAAACGCATGCAGGTGTTGTATCCAGCATTTCATGCGACATTACCACATTTTACTGGGAAGTTTTAATTAAAACATTGCACCTCTCACCCTCATTGCGATTCGGTTTCACTGTCGCGGTTGTTCCTGCCGAGAATGTTTTATCTATTTTTCATAGCAATGGCGGTCTGTTGTGTTCCACTAATAGCCGAGAAGTGAATTCCTAGATTACACAGTTCTTGAGTGAGCAGCTGCTGATGGAAATAGCTGCCAGACAGCAGGCCTTGTATGCAGAGCCCAGACAGCAGAGCACTGTGGCTCTGCGCCCACTGGGTGATGGAGAACCATAAAACCATTGATTGTTTGCTTTCCCCCTCCCATTTCTCACCTCTGTGCTCGCTGAGTGAATGCGCCTGCATTTCAATACTTCCACCTCAGCTGCCGACTCAAAATACGAGAAATGAACACGGGGTACGTTAAGACGTGGGTGTCGCCCAAAGATCAGGCAGTTCATGAAGCTATTCATATTATTCTAATCAATTCATAACACCTAATAGATGTGGACGTGTAAAGAAACACGACTTTCCAAATATTTTCCTAACCTTGTGTTGGGGACTACGGAAGAACTAACAGAATTAGTAATGCAGTAATAACTCAGAAGCTGTTGTCGACTTGCAGAGCCGCTGTCTCTTCCGATCTGCTTAGTGAGCTAACTTTTAAGGATTACCTTCAGCTGCTCTTTTAACAGTCTCTTTAATCTCGAACTAAGACCAACTGACAGCGACATGAAAGATGTCCCCCCGTGAGTAACGTTAACGTTTGAATTTACCCACCGTGCTGGTGATGGATTAGCTGCATTATATTAATGCCAGCTTACCTTTATAAGAGCTGCCTGCCGCTGTTTGCATTATTACCACTTCTTCCTCTTGTCGTTCGTCCATCAATCTGTTTCTTTAAAGAACAGCAGTGATAGAGCATCTTCCTTGAATTGATTAAATTGAGTTCAGCTGAGCTCAATTTTAGCTGGAGTTTAACAAGAGTTACTTTTTAAAGTAACCAGGCCTGTTTTTACTAGGAAGAGTAACACCACTACTTGTGAAAGAAGTAATTAGTTACTAATCAGGATTCCAATTTTTTTCAAAAACTTGCAAAAATGTTGCTCACAGCACAAAACACATTGAGGACAGAGATGACGTGAGTGCGACAGCTTGGGGTTGTTTAAAAAACTTCACAAGAACAAGGTGTGCTCATTTTGAGAATAATGTGAGGACGTTCAGACGAGATATCAAAATTTGTATTCCTCTAACGATGCAGTGGTGTTTTTTATTTTGTCTGACACTGCAAAATTAAGACTTTTATATTCACCTTGCATCAGTGGGCAGAAATATTAGGAAATTCAACACTGCCGCAAATTCCAACTTGGAAAAAAAAAAGAATTTACAGTTGATTGAAGACATTATAACTCTTCTAAAGGCAGAATTTATTGCAAGGCCGTAGACTGAATCAGAGCACAATGTGCCTAATGAAGCAGTCAATAAGCATTCATCCCTGCTTCGATGGGGAAAAGTCAACACTACAGACCTGAAGGTGACTGCAAAACTATGAGTCATTCTTTAATAAGGGATGAAATGGGCTTGTATCAAGTGACCGCCTTTTGATTCCCCTGAGCTGCTCGTACTGCTGCCAAATACCAGTATGCTTTGTTTGCTGTGTGACTGGTCTTAACGGAACTTGCAGCCCCTTTGAGTGTTGGGGCCAAGGGCTAAATAAGAGACTGGGATGACCTCGCAGCTGCTCCAGCCACTCAGTCCTGCCCTGCACACACCAGGCCAGCAGCGGGTCACGGCAGCCTCCTCCCCACAAAAAAATACCGGTTTTGATTCTCTTTGAAGCCAATAGGATTCTCCTCAACTCTGCTGCATGAACTGAACCAACGTGGAATGAATGTCATTGAGTTTTACCAGTGTAGAGATCCAAAACATCACATGTATCATTTAGATATACAGTTTTTAAAGCAAGTAAAATGTGTCATCCTTTGGTTATTATGCTGTGTTACACACATAATCACAATGGGAGCATGGGATCAACTCAAGTCCTGACTATAGTCATGAATTCACATTTTTTTGAGGATATACTGTTCTTTGCAGTAAGTGTACCACAAATACTTTGGTTCCTTCGGCAGAAACTATGACATTGTGTTGTTAAACTTTAAGGTATTATCTCTTACCCACAGAGGGGGCAACTGAGGCGGGCGTCATTGGTCCGACCCCGCAGACAGCGGGCACAGAAGATGTGATAACAATCCAACAAGCATGGGGACTGGTACTGCTCGTGACACAGGTGACACACCAGGGGGTGGACATTAGCACAGTCCACATTACACAGATTACCCAAGTTGGTGAAGATGCCTCCTGCCATCTGGGGACAACAGAGAGGGAATTACAACAAACCGTGAGTCTACTGTGTTTCTAAAGCCCAAGTTATCACGTCTCTTGCCGCGATGGAGCCGAATCACAGTCCAAACATTGCAGTTATTTTAAGAGAGGTTAAGCCACTGTGATGTAAACACTTTGATCACGAGAGTCAGATAATATTTGAAGAGGAATCTTTTCGCTCTTACCCCGTCAGATATGTAACGAGAGCCCGGAGACTCTGCTTCCACTCACGGCCGCCACGTCGCACTGTCAATGAATGGTGAACAATGGCAGTATATCCAGTCACCAAGACTTACTGTAAATGTGGTACGCTGAACTACAGAAAGTACAGAGAGACACTGTCTTACCTTTCAGCGGCGCTATCAGCCACCCCCAGCAGGAATGACAGCAATGCAGAAACTCTTCAATAGTGGGCCGATGGGGTCCGTCCACCAGGCAGCTGACAGCACACACCTCATGCCAGCCCCCCCCCCCCCCCCACCACCACCACCACCGAGTGCTGCCAGAGTGCAAAAGGGGCACTCAATATTGCTATCACACACTGACAGGAAATACAGCTGTCCCATTTCCAATGTCGCACTGTCAGCTCACCTCGGACATCAGCGCTGGGGAAAAGCAAAGAATAAGATGAAAATTGCAGCTGTACAAAGCCCCTGAATCTGCTGTGAAAAGAAACACTTGAGCATGGAGAGGTGACTTCCAGCACCGGACAATGTGTAAAAGTATAAAGCTTAGTACTGAAGATCTGTCAAAGTGCGCGTTCATATTTTGGATCATTCGTTGTTTACAGAACCCAATGAAGAAGTCTCATCCGAGTTACAGGAAAAATACTTCTGTTTCAATTTACTTTGAAATAAAGCAGGAATTGAATCAGCTCAGTCTATTTTTGGTATTTTTGTGGGGGAAGTGATGATGGTCACCTATTTTCATGTGAATGGCACGGCTGTTTTGAAATAACAAGCAGGAAATAATTGTAGGTTAACTAACTACTAAGTCATCTATTGTTCTTGGTTTATTATGGATGATTGAGGCTTTGTCCCAACTTTAAAATGGGTTGAAAAATTTAAGAATGTAAATACTCAAGGGCGCAGACATTCCCACAACACACAAGGAGGAGTTCAAATTTCTGCTCTTCCATGAGTTTCAGTCAGTGTATTTGCAGAACATAGAGAAAGCTTAAACAGCCATGACATCTAGTAATAATTAAACTTAATGTGATGTACTTTGAGTACCAATGGTATTTATTACATCCAGCTGTGCTATCTGCTACACTTAAGGTTTTACATTTTATAGGTTCTATTCCTATGTAGTAATTACAAATATTTTAAAACGTTTCTTCCTGTATGGAGTTTGTATGTTCCCCCCCTGCATGTGTGTGTGTTTTCTCTGGGCACTCCGGTTTCCTCCCACAGTATGAAGACATGGAGCATAATTTGTCAACCTAACTTGCATATAAATGCCAATAAGTGGTCGTCTGCCTCTGTGTGTGTCCAGTGGAAGACTGTTAATCTGTCTAGAGTGTATCCTGCCTTTGTTTACCTGGGACTGACTTTAGGGCCCCACAAGCCTGAATAGGATAAAGAGGCATAAAAGACAAATTAATGGAACCAATCCCAGATGACAAGGAAGGATGAGGAAACACAGACCCATGGCACACAGGAAGAACATGCACACTCAATTCAGAAAAGTCGGAATCTCATACTAGATTTTTCCCCTCTCTGAGGCTCCGTCACAGAGGTCAGTAGACATAATAAAGAAAAGCTTGAAAGTCATGCTGGCAGGGTGACTGTGTAAACACACGCAGGGAAAAGGCTGTAAAATGCAACAGTTAAAGGACAAGACGTAGGATAATTCACTGTATTTTGCACCATAAATTATCATTAAAATGAGCTTTTGTGTTGAGATTGGAGTTTTTTTTTTTTTTTTTGGTACTAATTGTGAAACGCTTTGCAAAAAACATACACTTTTTCAAAACATATATTCAGCCCCACAACAAAGAAACACTTTGAAGTTAAAATTTAAAAGGTTATAATTCCACTATTTTACCTGGCCCAATCAAGATGATATAAAATTAAGACTGAACTAAATTGAGTTTGTATGTACTTCGTACCTGGGTGGTTTAAGACTGAAGCTGCGTTGTAACAGGACAGACTGTAGAATCGATCACAGAGCGCTCGATGCGTTCGATCGCTCGGCCGGGTGTTATAGCGCCTGCGCAGCCGAGCTTCCTTCCTTTTGCTGAATCTGTCAGCCATGGCTCCGCTTGTGAGTAGAAAAAACACCAGAAAAAGTGCACACAGACCACATTTTCCGAGCTATCTTCTGCATGCACGGGCGTCTGAATTGTTTGTGTTCGAATTTATACCACCCCGTAGTGTCTGAGTGCGGTTATGTGTCTTTTATTCGGCGTTTCGGATAAATACCACGTTGGGCTAACCGTGGATGCTAACGTTAGCGTGTCGGGATGAGCGCTCGCGGCGCCTCGTGATTGGGTTTTGTTAAATAAAGAGACTAAATAAGGCGCTGTGGGGACATATACTACACGATCGGGTTTAGAAACATTTCGTAAACGGCGATTGGGCTTCCATTTTGTTGTTCAACCATACGCACGAGGCACTTAGTACGCGTTCGACCGACCTGCTGGCCTTGTGTTCCAGAAAAAGCAGATGGTGAGAAAACCTGGTGGAAAGAAGAAGAAGCAGATCCTGAAGTTTACCCTGGACTGCACTCACCCTGTTGAGGATGGCATCATGGACGCTGCCAACTTTGTGAGTGGATCGGTTCACGAGTCTCGGCTTGTCTGTAAAGGCATGTAGGATGGATTAGAGACACTATTAAGAAAATATTCTATTAGAGGAGATGTGAGTGTAAAATACCGAATCGATTCCAGTCCTGTCAATGTTGATGACATACAAGTCAAATATTTTATTCCACTATTTTTAGTGTGGATTATTTCTACCACCAAGGGATGCACAATACTATCAGCTGAATTAAACATCAGTTTTAGATTGATTTGACTGATTTCTGCTTCTGACTGATTAATAAATGTAAGACAACTCTATTGAAGAAGATGCCTTACGGTGTCATCCCAGATAGACACTTCCCGTTTAGATGTCTTATTATAATTTAATTTGTAACATTTCAGTGACCCAAAATGAATGGAAATGTATTTTTACACATAAAGACACTTAGTTCCTTTAGAAAAGTAGCTCAACATTGGTTTAAAATCACGGCCGGGAAAAGAAAGGAGGGGGAAAAAGCTGCAGGATCTAACGCTGAAGCGTCTATCTGGGATGAAATCAGCCCGAGACGTATCTAACTAGTTTGATAAGACATTGATTTTCATTGGTATGGAATAATTCTATTGGTGTTTAACCATTAGAGAAAAAGATAAACGACATATTCCCTTGATTTCTTTAATACAGAGCAAACCCTAGTGTACTAACTAGTATGTATACTGGTTGCGATGTCCTGACCTTAAATATTTGTAACTCTATTTGCAAAAAATTATATATTTGTGCATCCCTCAAAACCATTTTTTTAAAAGTCTAAACTGTCATTTAGTTTGTAGCTACTAATATCTTATCATTTCTCACCCCAGAAAATGTTATAACATACAGTTGCTTGAATAATCCAAACTTTAAATGTAACTGGATTATGGGGCTATACATTATAGGTCTTTGTTGTGTCTGACTTGCTGTGTCCTCTGCACATGTAGGAGCAGTTCCTGCAGGAGCGCATCAAGGTGAACGGTAAAGCTGGAAACCTTGGCGGTGGCGTGGTGTCCATCGAGAGGAGCAAGAGTAAAATTTCAGTGAACTCCGAGGTTCCCTTTTCCAAGAGGTACACATGTGCTACTCTATTCCCACCCGCCCGTTGCATATAGCCACAATCCAATGACATGTACACGAGGCGCAAATATATCAAAGGGTCCACTTGAAGGTATGATTGAGATCCCGGTGCTTTGACCAGCTCGCGGCGTCTTTTTCACTTTTGAAACTGAAGTTACATCAGTAAACACATTTTTTTAGCATCTGGCCTTTTGCCTCTTCATTACTATAATATGTGGATAAGAAAATCATCGTGATAATGTTAAATGTGTTTTACCAAAGCAGATCCATTCAGTTTTTGTTCATAATATGTTCCTCAACATGAGTGAAGACAAACTGTCCTCGGTGTATTCCTGGTGGGGTTTTTTTTTACCCGTGGATCATTTTCATATATCAAAGCACATTCTGAAGCCTCCAAAAAGTATGAAGTCCCTCGTTCTTATGTTTCATTGTTACATGCAAACATATCTAACGGGGGTGTCCAGCCTCGGTCCTCGAGAGCCCCCGTCCTGCAGGGTTTAACTCCTCCCAGTTGCAACACACCTGATTGCAATGAGGGGCCGGTTATCGGGCTTTTTCCACAACCTTGGCGATGACATCATCATTTGATACGCGTATGATGAAGCAGGGAGAGAACTAAGACATGCGGGACGGGGGCCCTCGAGGACCGGAGTTGGAGACCCCATTCTCAACAACCATAAAGTTTGCTACCAAATTATGAAGGAAAAGATTTTCTATTGCTCGTAAAATGAAACGGATGCAAATTGTCCCTCTGAATGTGATATTCTCAAATATATGTCCCATGTTAATGACTGTTGGGATACAACAATTGTCACTTATTAATGATTTAATGAAACAACGATCAGGCAGATGCAGCCGACCGACTCTTGGTTCTAACTTTTGCCGACATCAATCGATAGTCCACCTGAATATGTGATGGTCTGAATCGTCACGCTGGTCCACTGGGTGTGTGTCTCTGAGAGGTCTGTGGTGGGACACCCATTGAAGCCCTGTTCTCAGCTGTTTTACTTGTAAGTGGTAAACAAGCAGGTCACTTGCCAATAACAATATTTGCATTCGTATTCATCAGCTGACGTCGATCAATCTTCAGACGGAACAATTTGAGATGATTTCCAAGAGCGCTGACTCTATAATGTAGTGTGCTGCTTCCTACAGCAACATATGAGCCGTGCGGCCACAAACTAACTAAAATAATTTTAATAATAATAACTTTATTTTATTAATAATAATGAACGTAGTTTTACCGGGAGTGCAAAAAAGAAAAAAGACTTATCTAGACGGCTTCAAATCCTGTCAAAGACAGGTTAACCGTCACCGAATGAAGCGTGTGAAAGTTCATTCAGCAGTTATGGGAAAGTGTCAGACGTGGCGAGAACCTCAAATCTCCTGTTGGGAAGAGATTTCATGAGCTTTTGACGGCCTATCAAACTTGGAATATTCCGGCTCAGTTATGGTTCTTTCAGTGTCTTAATGAGCGTCCTGAAAGGAGAGATTTTTATTTAATCTACATTGTTTTAATTTAGTTTGAATTTCTGTAAGGGGGGGGGGGAGTTCCATACGTTGAATTGTACTTAAACGCTCTAAAATCAGATGTGACTGTTGCATTTAGCAGCCAGATTAAGTGGAATACAGGATTAACTTTTAAACACATTTATTGTCACTGCTGTATTTTGCTGCCGTAACGGTAAACCTGATTAAAAGTATAAATTCCAGTGGGCAAGAAGGGCAAGGAAAACATATTCACGTGTTTTATGTAATATCTGTATATTACTGTCCTCTTGGGAAAATGAAGAGTACTACCCCCCCTGCCACAATGTTCTGATGGATTTCCCACAGTCCTTGAATTAAACGCCGCCACCAGAGGGTGACTGAAGCTCTGTGAGTCTTTAATGAACCTCTGGATATCACCAGGGGAGGAAGTCACAGGGTGTGCTGGAGTTAACCCTTTAAGTGTCGTCTGTCCGCGGAGGGGCACTACTTTGTGTTTTCACTTGGTGGATAATGTGACGGAAATAACACATGGTGGAAAAAGTTTTGTCCCGTTTTATCATATTAAACAATTCATTGGGTGTGCAGTATAATTAGCAGACGATAAGAAATAACAAATTGACAAACCTCTTTGTTGTTTTTCTTCTTCTTTTTTTTTTTAATAGGTACTTGAAATATCTCACCAAGAAGTATCTTAAAAAGAACAACCTGAGGGACTGGCTGCGGGTGGTAGCCAACACCAAGGAGAGCTACGAGCTGCGCTACTTCCAGATCAATCAGGATGAGGAGGAGGAGGAGGAGGATTAAACCTGACATCACTCTTAATAAAATGCTGAAAGAGAAAACAGAACTTTGTTGTTTCCCGTTGGTATTTATTTATTCCTTTTAATTACTTAATTTCAGGTTTTTTTTACTCATCACACGTCCGACAGCTGCTCAGGTTCTGACAGATTGTGATAGTCAAAGGAACGACGTATTTGGATGTTGCACACACTGGGGGGGGCTTCTTTTTAAGAGGTGGGGGGGGGGGGTCTTTGGTCACGAGTCAATCGGAGGGAAAACCACACTGGTAATTTGGAGTCACTAATTAGCTTTAAAAGTGTATTTCAACTGGGGAGAACATGCAAATGGTGCACAAGCTAAAAACTGGTCTGATAGTGAGGCGACGCTGCCAAACACCACATCTTCCACATTATCTTCAGAAGAGAAATCTGACTATCCAGAGGAAAAGACAAGCACACGCAGGGAAAATATGCAAATAAAAACATGCAAGCCTGAACTGGGAATATTCTTGCACCATTAATTCTAGTTTTAACACAACAGTTGACCCGAGCAGAATAATTCAGATGCTGAGAAATTCACTTGGTGCAAATATTCAAAAAGGGAATTAAATTGCACCATAAAAAGCTTGAAGTGGATCTTTTTGAATTCTAGAGGGGAAAGACGTTCGGTTGGATCATTTCCATGTGTATTTTGATTTGGAGGCCCGAGGTGGAGCTCTGGTCAGCTCTCTGCTGGGCATCCTGGGCCATACAGCTGTGGGAACAGGTTGGACCACTGGCAGTCGGCACCGCTCTCCCAGCGTGCTCTCGTCACACTGCCTTTTGCAATATATATATAAATATATATATATATATATATATACATATAAAATCAGATCAAACCACCTTTTCACACAGCTCGTCTTGAAGTTTACAGTCGAGACGCACAGTTAATTGTGTTAAAAGCTTTTCCTTCAAGCGGAGATCTGTGCCGCTTCTCTCCCTGCAGGCGGGCTTTATATTTGGAGGAGAGGCTGTGAGTGCACACAGTGCAGCAGCTGTGTGATCAGGCGGCGGCAGCGGCGGCAGCAGCAGCAGAAGAAGAAGAAGAAGAAGTTTCTGTCTCAATTCTCCGGACTTCCTAAAGGAAATGGGCAGGCGACAGGCGCGGGACTGCATCCGCCTATCAGCGGCACATGGCCACGCCGCCGCGCGCTGTGCGTTCCGCACACTACTAGTTGAAGTGGTAACTAGGAGAGTATGACTAACTAGTCGTGGGGTGAAATTATGGGATGCATCGCCATGGCAACAGACCAGACGTCACAATCTGGGCATGTGTGTTCCATTTTTGTCTTTCTTATTTTTCAGACTGGAAGACCTGGATAGAGATCAGGGGGGGAGAGAAAAAAAAATTATAAATATTTTTTTAATTAATTAATTAATATTTATTTTTTAATTTTTTTTACTACTGGGGACAAAGTCCCCCTATTAGACAAAAAAAAAAAATAATAATAAATACAAAAAAAAAATAATTTACAAAAAGAAAAAAAAAAAAAATTCCACAGAGCGACGAATACGTTTCTTTTTGGGTGAAGAAAGCGACTGGGCTGCGGCGTCTGGAGGGTTAACTTTCAGTATTCCCAGCCTAAAAGGGGTTCGGGGGCTATGAGATAAAGATGCCGGGGTCGCTGAGTAATGAAGACGAGGGACAGGACGACATGGATTTTGAAGACGATATGCCAGGTGAGGGAAAGGGGGGGTGGAGGCGGGGTGTCCTTCACATTATTATTTTTTTTATTTTTTTTGCGCTGCTACGCCTTGAATGCGGGGAAAAGGGCTTGTCCTGCGTTTCTGAGACCACAGAGGAAGAGGAGGAGGAGGAGGGGTGGGCTGCAATAAGCAGAGTCATGCTATTATGTTGGGGTTTTTTTTTTTGTTTTTTTTTTTGCACGACCTAGTGTCTTTAAGATGGGAACAGGCTTTTTGGGATTCGCTTGTCCTCACATTGCGCCTGGTTTTCGGTGCACGATGAAAAAGCCTGCTGCATGGTTTCTCTCGGCTGTTTTTCTCTCCCCTCTCCTCACAGGCTGCATGCGTGTGCAAGTGAATGTGTTCACATTTTTATTTTTAATTCTTTTTTTAAACAAGTTTTGTTCGGGGATCCTCTTTAAATATATATGTATATATATATGTGTATATATTTCGAAGAGCAGTGACAGTTTAATCCTGTGCGTGCTGTGCTGACATTCGTCTTTTTCATTGCATGTGTGCACATGATTTGAAGTAGAAACGAGTGACAGCGGTCGTGCTGCTTTTTTTAAATTGATTTATTTATTTTTTTTACCACTCATGATTATGAAGCTTTGCTCCAACTTTGTTTTTTTTTTTTTTGTTTTTTTTTCTTTCTTCTTCTGGCATTGCATGGCCGCAGAGGTGTGAAAACCACGTGTGGGCTTCAGTAAACAGTGCCTACCAAGTGGGCTCCTTTTTTTTTTTTTTTTGCGCACTGATGACTGTGGTTAGGTCACCAGCATCTCTCCAGATTCTGCTCGTGCAATATCTGGCTCTAACTCAAACCCACATTCATGACATGCGGCTCACTAAGTATGTCCAGCAGACTGTAAATGAAGATGTCACCTTTGCATGCAGTTGTACTTTCAAAGAAATAATTAGACCGCCTAATAGATGAGCAATAAAAGAGCCGAGTCAAACCACAGCCACTGGGCTTCCTTTTGGCCGATGAGTTTGTATTTTCAGTTTTCAGTCTTCAGGCACTACCAGTTGGGGAAATCCCAGTGGCCATCGCTGCCAGGCCTGTTGTGACATTTCATTAAACTACAAACTGTAATATTGTCTGTGCTTGGAGCAGGTGCCATCTACATATTTATTGGCCTCAATCAATCCAGGTCCTAAACTGTGAGGAGTTTCTTCCTCCCGGTCCAAGTATCAGGCTCTGAGGTGCTGAAGCCTGTTCTCTGGATCCCACTGTGCAGAATTAAGTGGACACCAGTTTGTCCAGTAGAACCAATGGATTCAGTGATTACATCCCCCCACACACACCCCCACAACCCCCACACACACACCCCACTCTTGCAGCTTGCTTTGAGCATCAGATGGTTTGATGTCAAGGGCAAGACTTTAAAAAAAAAAAAAAAAAATGCTGCTTTGCCGTCTGCTTCACTTTCACATCACAATGTGGAAAGTTTTCTGGTTATAAAATAGACGTGAGTGTGAAATGAAGGTCGTGTAATAAATTCTCTTTAATTTCCTTTGGAGTGGCTTCTTTCTCTTATTAGAAATGTTGCTTTACGACACCGTTGCGTGGATACATGTGATTGAATGCGTGTTTTATGAAAATTAGCGTGGTTTGAGATGAGGGGAGGTTTTAGAGGTTGTCTCCTGCAGCGACACACGGCCGTGTTTGTGACAAAACCCAGAGAAATTCCTTTACCGAGACAATAGTTTGGTGTTGTGACTTATTGCTCAACGGTTCAGAAATGTCACGGGCAGTTGTCACGACTGAGAAAGTGCAATCTATGTTCATTTTGAACAAACCCTGTGCAGCACAGTGGTGCAGTGGTGTCGACTCCCAATGGGAAGTTCCCTGGTTTGAGTCGGGGGGGGGGGGGGGGGGGGGGGGGGGGTTGCTTTTGTATGTGCAGTTTTCATGTTCTTCCTGTGTGAGTTTTCTCCGGGTACTTCTTTTCGAATCTACTCGGTGATTCAGCTATCTGCCTCTCTGCTCGCCCAGTGATGGACCTGTCGAGGGCGAGCCAAACCTCTGACCTCAGTCAGCTGGGATTTGCTCCCTTCAGCCCCCCAGTGGGTATAAAGCCGTATAGGAGATTGATGGGCCACAAAAGCTGCCTTAACACTGTGAGATTCCAAAGCATCATTAGAAAGCGGTACAATAACTCCAGCATTGCTCACTTCACACTGACCTTATTAGTTAGTATCTAGGCTACTGTATAGACATAGAGGGAGAGCATGACAACAAATCATCTGCCATCTTATGGCTTCAGTATCGTGACGTCAGCCTCATTTTTTAATCATCTCTGGCATACGGTATATACATTTTCTTCTCTACCTCATGCAATGCGCAGTGTTCTTTGACATGCCGGATCAATACCTGCGAGCTTCGAGTGTTAAAAGTGTGCAGCGGGAAAGCGAAAACACAGACAGAGAGAAGAGAGAAGGAAGGGGAGGGACAGAGGGGAGTCGAAGCATCATCTGTGACTGCCAGCCATGGCCTGCGGGAAAACACAATCACTGATGTGTGTCCCCAATAACCCGGCACTTGGTTAAACATGTATGAGGAAGGAAAGGTGCAACTGATTATGGCAAGTGAGAAAAATAAGCGGTAATTCAGTTAGAACATTCTTTAGTAGTTTCGTGTGTCGTTTGAAATCGTTTCCATCCGCACTGATGTGATTTTGATATTTTCAGGCTTTGGAAAATAAACGGCAACGCTCCACGACCCTATGATCATATATCATAACATACTTTGTGATAAATATACAGAAAATCTGGAATATTTATGGTTCATTCCCTAAAATATCCTTGTGCCCTTTCTGTTGCAGTGATTATAATTTTAGTAAAATGCTGGTTTGGCGAAATCTGACTGCATCGGGGATGACGATAAAATGTTTCCAACTCTATTGCTGCTGATGCGGGAAGCGTTTTTCTGACCGTTTATGACCTCTTCAGCTGGCGGTGAGGTGACAGACAAGGTCAAAAATCCAGGTCAGACTCTTCCTGACAACAAAACGCTTCCTTGAGATGAGAATGCGACGAACAGGCCACGCGAGTGCATCTTTAGGGGGCGGCAGTCCCCCTACATGCTGTCCCATCACGGCCCTTTTTTTTGTCAGGCTGTTGTGGCACATAGCGTGTTCTAAGTCCCTTTGTTTCACTCCGGGTGCTTACAGTGTCGCAGATTGCTCCATTGTGTTTTATGTTTTAATTGCTTTGTTCTTCTCCAGAATTGAAAGATTATCATGGGCTTTTGTGTGCCTACAAATGTTATCCCCAATTGGAAAGGGGTCTATTTTTGGATCGCTGTGAAAGTTGACACAATTTGTTCCTGCTGCGCGTGCACGTAGCCAAGCATTAAATAAAAAAAAAAAAAAGAGAAATATTTTTATTAAATGTGCATTTTGCGATGAGCCGGACAACGGTAGAGGCAGCTTCAGGTCTGCGGATCCATTACGAAATTAGAACAGATATGATTTTAACGATGCTATTTAAACTTTATCCTTCCATCACCCTGATGGTTCCACTTTCTAATAATAGTCTGTTAGTGTCTTTGTCAGAAAGCATTTGAAGCCTGAGCTATAAGTACCTAATCAATGAAGAAAGAAAACCCTCTGGCCCCTGCCTTTCCTGCTTTGTGGAAAGCAGTGCTAGGCAACATTAAGTGGGTGTTTCCACACAGGGGCCAACAGAGAAAGAACTAATGTGCTTTCCTGTAAACTCCCAGCTTCCTCACTTGGGAGTCGCTCATGAATCTCCCCTCTAATGGGTCAGTCCAGTGGCCAAGCCCTTGCAGGAAGGTCAGGACAGTGTCTGTGCCATCCGTCCTCATTGTACAGAGAGCTTGTTTGCCAAGTGGCGCTCCGGTCGCTTTTCGCACACAATCTGGTGCCAGGCCTCCATGTGTCATGTGACTGAGCAATGTGCCCCCCACACCCCCACCCCCCCTTTCAAACACCAGCACTGCCTGGTCCACTCACCAAGCAGAAAAAAAATCGCTCTCCCCTGACGGCCTTCCCTGCCGCGGGACTTCACAGGTCATTTACTGGGTGTAGCGCTCAGATTAGGAGGGAATGCAGGTGTTAAAACGCAGGCTTTTTTTTTTTTTTTTTTTTTCCCCCACCCACCGTGAACTTTAATGCTGTCCTTTCACCAGGAGATCATGTCTTGATCTTTTTAGATTTAAAAAAAAAAAAAAAATAATAACAACAACACGTTTTTGGCTCGGTGAGGCAGTATAATTGCCAGTGCTTAAACTAAGTGTCATTATATTCCAACAGTCTCACAATCGCAGTGTTAAGATGCTGATGTGTTGTGCGTGACCAATGACCCATTGTACAGTCGTACAGATGCACATAGTATTCTGACAGAAACCCGTATAACGATATGAAGATTTACCATGATGTCATACAAAGAAAACGTTGCTGACTATAAAAATGTGTTTGTTTTAAGTAGTTTAAAAAAATTTCTAAAACAAATCTTGTGCCGATCACACCTTGGTATTCGGATTGAGTTTTCGAAGTTAAGTTAAGTTTAGACCCTGATTGTCTTTGAAATATATTCAACACTTTGAAGTCAGAAGTCAAGAAGACAATCAGATCTCGTCCCAATTTGTGTAAAACTGACCGAATAAATGTTTACAAAAAACTATGTAAGACATAAGTAGCAACTTACATGTTTTATTGAATATACATATAGCGATAGATACTGTCACGTGCAGTGGTGTCATATGTTCAGTGCACGTTTTGAATTAAGAGTCCTTCAAAGCGTTTGCTATCCGAACAATAAATGCATCTTTCATGTTTGCTTTGTGATGTCCATTATAATGAACACAGCAGAATACTCCCTATCTCTCTTACAAATGTTCCCTGTTTTCTAGTATCTCCCTCAGTTTTCCCTTGTTTGTTTACAAGACCAGATAAAGAATTGCACAATATACCAGATAAGGTCTGACAAAAGCTCAAGTAGACTGGCGGCAGACATTAAAAAAAATTAATGAATTACATGCTGAGTAATCAAGCAGCGGTCCTCAGTTTTTGTCATTTTCCGGGTCCACTGTCTAACTTGTATAGCTCTCCTTTAATTTCCTTTATTTTGTAGCTTGAACAAATGCATGATTTGTAATCAATGCAATTCGATACAATATTAAATTGTTTCCTTCTTTTGTGACGCATTTCCAGTTTTGCTGACAGGAGCATTAAGTAGAAGGACATTCAGGCCCATCCTGATATAGACCTCAACTACTTTTCTGGTTTGATATTTCGTTTGAAGCAAAGAAAAACCTGAGCGGTCTTACACAACAGCACGATTTATCTCCTGAGACACGGATGAGACGCTTACTTCTTATTTTGACGGATTTAATTCCTTTATTGCTCTTATCATTCATATTAATCTAACGGCATTCATTAGACGTACACAGTAAAGCTTATTTATTTATTCATTGTAAAGGTGTTTTGTCTACGTTCCTATGATTCGGGGAGAGCTTTTTGAAAAATGCTGTTCAAAACTACAAAGCTCGTGCGAAAAGGGCCTTTAAAGCAAAAAATAAAATGATCATCGTTGTATTAATCCTCCGGGGACCAACCGTGTCTGTCAAACTGCACGTTTCTTTATGTAGATAGATACACCCTGCATCCAATGATTAGACAACCAAACCAAAAAAAATAACCATTACCTCCACGCCAGCGTAGCTCCAGAGAACAGTGTAGTCACCTCAAAGTGAATTAGATGCCTTAGATCGAATCATTTAAACATGACATCGGTAACGCTGCATCGCCGCTGTCAAGTTTGATTGATTTATTGTACAGGAAGCCAAGCGAAGGACACACGGTTGGGCATCGTGTGTTTTATCTAATCAGTGATGTGTGGTCAGCCTCTCTCTCTCTCTCTCTCTCTCACAAGAAGAAAAAGAAAGAAGAAGAAGAAAAAAAGAAAGACCAGCACAGAGTGATGTACTGTGTACTTTGTATAACCCAAAGCCGTCTGCATCTGCATCTGAGCCGTGTCATCAGCCCTGCATCTGAGAGAGAGACGTACGGCTTGCTGTGTTGCCATCATGACTTGCCTGGCAGGCGGCTAACGTACATCTGAGACATAAAAGAGCTCCCTGTTTGAGATACTGAATACATAAACTCCAGGCTTTATTTTTAGAAAAAGAGAAAGGAAGAGAAACGCACGGGTCCGTGTCGAGAGGCAGAGAAGGAATGAGCATACATAGATTGGAAGGAAGATGTCTGATAAATGTTGCAGTGATTTATTGGAATTTAAATTTCCCTCATCACTTTTGCAGTAGAAACATTGGTCAAATTAGATTCCCGTGATAGTGAACGAGTGCTAAAGACAGGATGTATTAGGTGGTAGCTGGAGGAAACACAATGAGGTGTGTGTGGGTTTAGGTTCAGATTAGGGTGAAGGTTACCGTGAAGATGAGCGATGGTCGACTTTATGTCAGCGTGAAGAACAATGTGCTCTGAAGTAATGCATCAACGGAGACACCCAATCGCAACTAGTGAAGTTTCAGAGGGCTTGTTAGTGATTTTTGTCGTTCGTAACAACCGACCGCGACATTAGCATTAGAATTAGGTATCCACAGTACTTATGGTGCTTTACCAGCACACTGTACTTCAACAATGTAATATGTGTTTTCTGCCAGCTGCATGTGGGTCATATATCATCCAGAGCATCCGGATTATAGAGCATCTTCCTCCAGTTAGGTAGATTTATACTCAAGCTGACGCCACGGCTGTTCCATCACACCAAGAATGGACAACGTAAGCGTGGCAAGTAAAAGTAGTGCAAAAGTAAACTGCTCTCATATATCTGTAGTAAGTGGTACGGGGACCCCTCTTAAAGAAGTAACTGTAATCTTATACACATTTCAGTAACTTGCAGACCGGTTTTTGAAAGAATTGTCTCCAGAAAATGAGTGAACGTCGGTACAGTGTCTCTGAAATGTACGCGTGTGCGTGTCCGTGGAGCGCCACGCCGGCTTTGCTAAATAGAGGATAAGTGGTCGCTGAGGTTTGTGTGTCTGCTACACAGGGATCCCCCCTCCCCGATCTCTCACTCCAGCTACCCAGGGGAGTGGTACACTGCAGGGCGAGTGTCGGCTGATTGACTCTGATACATGTGTTGCATATTTCATGCCCTCCGGTCTGTCTGCATGAGACGCGGGGAGAATGAAAGCGCGCGGATAGACAGACTGGAAGTGACAGACAGACATCCGGACATGCGGAGTGGGAAAGCGATCACATAGGCCTTCGCGGGGCGGTTGCGTCCTGTGTGTATTTCTCTGTATGTCTCTTTATAGTGATGCATTGTCTGGGACTGTCTCCCTCCTTCACTTGCTCCTCTGTGACCCACTGTGGCATCAGTGAAGTCTGCTGTGCTCAGCAGTCAGCGCGTTTGTACACAGCAGCTTTGAGACAGTGCAGCTGACAACCAGCAGCAGGTCGCTTTAGTCCCTGCGAGCATTAAAGGCGGAAGATATGCTCGGTATACCTCAGTGGTCCTTCGGGGAGTTCCCATTTAGCAGCGGGGCAGGCACTCCGTTTATTTGTGTTTTGATGGGTAAAGTTGATCCACACTCAATGATGTGTGATTATGAGGTTGATTTTTTTCACTACTCCTGTTGATCTAATCATAATTTATCATCATTATTTTCAGATCAGTCCTACTGATTGTAAACTGCCGCACTTTTAAAACAAGTCCTACAAGTCACATTTTTTGTCTTTGTGCAGTTTGCACTTTTTTCTTCTACAGTCCAGACACACGTATTAAGTGACTCTGTTTTTGGATTGACCATCGACGTGAATAACAGTTTGGCTTTTGCAGTGTTGCTTCTGTGATGGACTGGTGATCCGTCCAGGCTGTGCTCTGTCTTTTGCCCAGAGTCAGCTGGGATTGGCTCCAACCCCCTGCGAGTTTGACAAAGCGATATTGAAAATAAATGGGTGGTTAAACGCTCGGTTCTGTTGTCATTGCTCAGTTTATCTCATCAAAATTAAAAGTGCATTGTTCGAGTTGCGCTAATTTATCAGTAGGAGAATATATTTATTCTGAGAATCCATGTCCAGGTAAACGGAGTTCACTTATATCGCGATTTTCCTCTGATTTAAAAGCCCCCAAAGCGCTTCACAATGTTAATCACATTCACCCATTCGCTCACACACTAATGGAAGCAGCTGCCATGCAAGACGCTCAGTCCGTCCATTGGGAGCAATTTGGGGTTCAGTCTCTTGCTCATGGACACTTTGACATGTGAGCAAATGGGAATCGAACCTGCAACATTCCGATCGAGAGACGTCCCGCTAAACACACTGACCCAAAGGAAATAGAAAAGTGTCATTGTGTTTCTACTGGAAAAGAAAAACCTGCTTTCTTATCTCATGTTGGTTTTCTTTGTAAAGTCTACCGCGTCGTGTCGCTCAGCGAGTAAAAGTCTTGCTTTTGTGTGTCTAGATGAGGATGACGAAGGTGAGCGCAACACGGTTCCCCTCACACCCCTGGACAGTTTCTTTTCTGATGACGACTCCCTCAAACAACAGAAGAAGAAGAAGCCCAAAAAGATGAAAGAGGGGAAAATGCCCAAAGTCAAGAAAAGGAAAAAAGAGGTAAGGTGTGATTCACATGTTGCCCCATCTGTCATAACCTCAGACACAACAACTTGGCAGGCATTCTGGCTCAAGCCGCGTTCTCCATTTCTCAAACTGTCGCTCTTTTGATGGTTGTGCAATTGGATCAAAGGTGTGTTTTGGCTGCCGGACGGCCGCTGTAATCTAAGTGAGAGGCAGTGGACTGTCACAGGCTTAGGGGAGGCTGGCAGCCGTGTCACCGGTACTGCCAGTGTGCGCTGTGGACGCAGAGTGCCAGCTTAGACTGCAGATTTGAGCCTGCGGTGCCGCTGCCGATGGCATTGACGGGAGGTCAGAGGCACATTGTTGGTGCCAAGCTTAGCAGCAGGAGTCAGAGTGATGACGGAGTGGTTTTGACAGCCGAGCGTCTCCGAACCTGATTGGTTTCGAGCATTAGCTTTTGAAAAAAACAGGGGAAACTATTAAGAATGAAGTTAAAGAGGACATAAAATGAGTTCATAACCATTTATTAGTTGTCATGAACGGTGTTATTTTTATTCAATTGGTATTACTGAATAATTCCAGGTCTAGTTTTTAGCCGTTGAGTCACGAAATCCAAGTTAAATCCATTAGTAGTGGTCAGTCTTGTCACTTTATTACAAGCCGCTGGAGAAGTTTGTCCACCAACTGCAATACTAAATGATTATAAATCAAATGATCTTTAATCCTTCCTGGACAGGCAATTAAAATAATTTCTCATAGAGTTCTTAATATTGTGAGATTTTACTAATTAACTGATCAATGCTTCCACTTGAGTTATCAGACGACTGGTTAACATTACCCACCATTAAATTACAGTTGCAGTTGTACGACGACTGACCAATTGAATTTAGCGTAGAAACATAAAACCCTGACCAAACGGAGGTTAAACTCTCTGTAAAGCAGAGCTGGATGTCAGTCATTCAATTGCAACTCTGTTAGTGTCACTTTCTATATGTTATGCCTTCTCTGCTGTATTGTGAGTCCACGTTAAAGCTGTGTTCAAAGTTTTGTGCAGTTTTCTTCATCCCGGAAAGCGAAAAAAGCCATGCTCGTCTGGCCGTCTCGTTGTGTTCACATGACACGCTGGACGTTTGATTAAAAGGTATAGACAGATCAATCGCCTCATTCTTAAGGCGACCACACTGTGCTATCTGCAGGGCTGCGCATGGGATTGTTATTATGGTGGTATTTCTAACCAGACGATAGTTCACAGTATTTTATAAACCCTGTAAAGGAGGGGGGAAAAAAGTGTTAGGAGGTTCTCTATTGCACTACCCATCAAAGATATACTGTAAGAAGGCTGCAGCTCTGAGGTCTGTCACATCCTCCGTTTGGTCTATTTAGACATCTTTGGTCTGCACTGCGTTTAAACTTTGGTTGAACTGTGGCAGAGCGGGTTTGGAAGCACATTAAGACTCTCTCCTCAAAGGGTCTCGGTCCGCTCATTCGGTGTACGGCATCGTCTCGATGGCAACGTTCACACTTCCACAAATGACCTGCTCCGACGATGCAGCTGCTCCAGAGTTTGTTATCATTCAGTCAAACTTTACAAAGGCGATCGCAGCCCACTATATAATATCTGGCTTTAGGAGGCGTCTCAGAAAGGCTTCATCCATCTCTACTTTGTGCTGAAAAATGTGCTGCCCAGAGGTTGGAAGCTGTATCTTTATTTATTTATTTATTTTCAATTCACTAATCATCAGGAATTCACTGTATTCCCTGTGCTCTCCGCGCCTGTATTGGCAAAGACTCCTGCAGTGTCAGTGACATGGCCAGGATGTTTCCCTCGGCTGGATGGAGATGCCAGCAGTGCTGCGAGGAGCTTGGCTGGCCGGGTTGCCACCCGGCCCTTTGGCTGCTCGTGGTAAACACTGAGCTCAGGGTCTCAGTGAGCTAATGAGGGGGGGACTCCCTCTGACACTCGTCTTTCTCTCCACTGCCTCACTTGCAGGCTGAGCTCTGTATTATCCTTTTTCCTTCCCTTCCCTCTGGTCTCTCGCATGCATCACCTCACTGTGACTTGTGGTTTTGGATGCAGCCCCTTTTATATTGCTTCCGTCCCTTCTTCCTTCCTTCCCACCCACTGAGGAGCCACTTCTGCTGTAATTCACCTTCAATCTTTCCCCAGAGGCTGGTCGCCAGAAGTCAATTGGGGTCAGACGGTGTCTCTGGCACATCCCAGTCTGAAGTCCCGGCTGCGATGGGAACGGTAGACAGAGTGAGATATGCTATATTACTGCGCTCTCATCTGCAATTCCACAAAGAAAGTATAATCGTACAAAAGGAATGACCCTTTGTGTCTCCACTCACGAGAGTTTATTGAAAACACTTAATTTTATTGGTCGAAGAAAAAGCTCCAGTTTGGCCACAATAAAAAATAAAAAAAAGAATCCATGAAGCTGTGACAGAGCCGCTCTCAGCTTTAACATTTCGCTGAAATACAGTCAGTTTGAGATGAGCCACAGCCTTGTTTTTATAACTTCAATATCCTCTCTGGGATTGTGAGTCAACAAAGAGCCGTTGCCGAATTCTGGGAAAAACAAAGAAAAGGCCATTGTTTTGGGATCATAAAGTGTTTTTACAGCGGTATTTTTTTCTTCTTCTTGTTGAACTAGATTTGATTGAATATCCACTTCTTCGCTCATTAGATATTTTCTGTGGCATCCGCTGCAATCTCCCTAAGGCAGAGCCATTATGGGGAAGCATCTAATTTGATTACGTTATCAGTACTTATCCGATTTTCTTCCCTCTGAAAGTAGAGACACCCTCTTTGTTACTGAGTAGTTGTGTCCTCTTTTCTTCGGTGACGTGTATTTCACATGAACTCTGGGCCACCAAGAAGGTTGTTGCAGACTTCAACCTTGTCTCATGCACTTGCTCTCAATGGAGGTTTTGCTTCTCCGCTTTCTTTCTCTCCTCCATCTCCATCTCCTCTCCCCATCCCCCATCACCCATCCTCAATCTTCAATTTACTCTCTCTCTCTTTCTCTCTCTCCCTCTCTCTTACTCTCTCTCTCTCTCTACCCCCCCCCCCCCCTCTCTTCTTATGCATAAACGAGATTTGTCTAGACGGTGCTGGAGCACCGGCTCTGCAACCACAGGCCTCTGCATAACAAGCTCGTTATGCAAACGTGTCTGATTGGATGGCGCCGTTCCATTGGCTGCCACTGTGATAGAGTGTGCATGGGTGTGTGTACGTGTGTGTACGTGTGTGTACGTGTGTGTACGTGTGTGTGTGTGTGTGTGTGTAAGAGTGAGAGAGCAAAAGAAAGGGAGAGAAGTTAAGAGATAGAGTGAGAGAGAAAATAATGGGGTGGAGGAGGGAGGGAGGGGGAAAGCTATGAGATGTGAAGGAGAGAAAAGTGAGAGGAGGAAGAGGAGGAGGAGGGGGGACTATGAGAAAGAGAGAGAGGGAAAACTAAGAGGAGAGTGAGAGAGGAAGGGAGAGAGAGCCAGACACTGCTCAAATTTGGTCACCATGGCAACACAGCCAGGCTGCTGGTAGGGTTGGCGGGCGCTGCGGCAACGTGAGCCTTTCCACTGCGCTACAGAGCAAAACGCCTGCAAGTCTCTCCATGGAGCTGCACAGGCCTGCTGAGCAACAGGCAGCGAGCAGAGCACAAAGCTGCTGTGCACTAATTTTACTCCACCGCACGTGCACACACATGTTCACTCACAGGTAAGTGACACACGGAAAACACAGGAGAACACATGGGAAGCTATCTGCTTCGTGAAAGGAGACGTTTATAATGCACTCTCCCGTGAGCACGTATACACACACACACACACATATATATATATATATATATATATATATGACCCAAACAACAATGGGTGTTTCCATCAGTGAGAAAAAGACACCCATTGAGAAATGTATGCACAAATTAGAATGTATAAGCACACTTGCAAACACCTACCAGCACGAGTACAAGTAATTAGGTGAGAGGTGCATAGAGAGAGAGAGAGTGACAGAGAGAGAGAGAGTGAGAGAGAGAGAGCCTTTCCTCTTCCCTTGCTCACACATGCATGCCATCGTGAGCAGCCGCCAGTGAATTTGCTCATATGCAACACTCCTGATCACACAAACAACACCTGTTAACTGTTAATTCCATACAGCCTTCCAGATGTCTCATATTAAACAGGCAGGATGCAACTCGGTCCACAGATCAGCTGCTCGAGGTATTCTGTTTCTTGGCTTTCATTTATTGTCAAAGCATGATCAAAAGGTGAGTATGCATCTGACTTGACTCCTCATCAGAAGCAAGGCAGGAGGAATTATCATATTAGCGATGCAGTGACACTTTGGGATGATGTAATTTAATTTATGCAAATGCCATCTCGTGGAAGCATTCATCCGAAGTGCTTTATAGCACACGGACAGCATATGTTTTAAGTGTGGGTGGCCTCCGTGGGTGCTTTTAATCTCTCACCCTGGCAAAATTAATGCCTGTGCTTATTTGCCCTATCAAGTTTCATATTTTAATGATTTCCCCTTTTATCACTCGATAAGAAATTGGGTCTCAGAAGATAGAGGGTTTTTTAGTGCGTGTGCGTGTGTGTGTGTGTGTGTGTGTGTGTGTGTGTGTGTGTGTGTGTGTGTGTGTGTGTGTGTGTAAAATTCAGACCTGGAATCTAATTGTGACCCAGGAATCTGGCTTTGATGCTGGCTTCAGTCAGTCACGCTCAGAGGTAGGGAGCTGAAGCGAGCTTCCACTTGCTTACATTTATAAAAAAAAAATATATAGCAGTTTGGCAGGAGCTCTACTCAACATCAAAGAAACATGTCTCGAGTGAAGTTTTCATTCAGTAAAAATACGGTTGTAACTTCTGAAGCTACGAGTTACAGACATTTTTAAATCGCGGGAAGCCGAGACACCGAACGGTTAATCCACGTGTGAGTTTGTGATATTTTTGTTTCTCGCCAAATGTCCCAAAGGGGGGGATCCCGGCACGAGTGGACAGCGACTTGGAGGAGACCTCAGAGGTGGAGGAAGAACGGGAACGTCCGGAATTCGGCTCAGAGAGCGAGAACAGCACCTTTGGTCCCACCAAAAAGAAGAAAAAGAAACCCAAGGAGAAGAAAGAGAAAAAGCCCAGGAAGAAGAAGAGGGATGAAGATGACGACGACGATGACGATGATGATGGTAACATGAAAGTGAGTTAGGGTTCATGTTAAAGATATATCAATAGCTCTCTGTCGGTATCTATATGGATTTTCATTCATTCATTCTGCCACGTTAATTGAATAACTATTGTTTATGTCAGACTTTCCTGCAGCTTGAGATGCTTGCACCATGTGGAAAATTATGAAACAATTCATTAATGTAAAGATATATTCACACGTAAAACAGGTGTCATTTCAATCTATAACTTTGGTTTTTTTTGTGTGTGTGTGTGTATTTTCTCTTCCACCCGTGTGAACTGAGGAACCCAAGTCATCCAGCCAGCTGATGCAGGAGTGGGGTCTGGAGGATGTTACGTATGGCTTCACCGAGGACGACTACAAAACCATCACCAACTACAAGGCTTTCAGCCAGTTCCTCAGGCGAGCATCTGATTTAGTGTCGGGATCATTTTCCCTGTTTTTAAAACGGCCTTGTTCCGTCTGGGTTTTTTCTGGATTGTCGGGAGTCCCTCGCTGAGAGTCTTCCGGCGAAACTCCACAGTGAGACGTCGAGAGTGTGGCGTGACGAGCAAACACTGCTCTTTTTGTTTGAGCTCGAAAGCTCGGCTGTTGGTATAAAGAGTCTGTCTCACCTGGGGCTGTCTGGCTCAGCTAAGCCTCTGCTCCGACAAAGTGGAGCATGAGCTCCTGCAGTGCCCCCCGTGTGTAGTCAGCTGCTTACTGGATGCCTGTGACAGCCGGGAGGCTCTGGGACTCGGTGCTCTGACCCACTATCTTTCACAGGCCAGTGTGCCAAACCTCAAGCTGTTGCCTGACAAATCACAAACATGACATACACAGTGCAAAGCAGGGAGAACAAAACTAAAGGGGGCAGTGGAGTGTCAGCAAATCAAGACCCAGTTCCCTCCAGTGCTGAGCGAAGTAGAAATGATATCAACGGGAATGAAGTGTGACATAATAAATCTGCTTGTCGCTGTTGTCTCGTCTCCCCCTGGTTTCACTCAGGCCTCTCATTGCCAAGAAGAACCCGAAGATTCCCATGTCAAAGATGATGACAGTGTTAGGGGCCAAGTGGCGAGAGTTCAGTGCCAACAACCCGTTCAAAGGCGCGTCTGCCACCGCTGTGGCCGCCGCCGTGGCCGCCGCAGTGGAAACGGTCACAGTGGCACAGCCGACGCCTGTCAGCAGCGGCCAGCTGAGTTCTCCCCCAGGGCCAATCAAAAAAGCCAAAACCAAAGAGGGAAAGGGTAAGGCCTGGCGAACTCTAACAAGGAACATATTACATTTTTTTTTTTTTAAAAGAAGCAATAGCATGGATGACACCGTTAACACATCTGATGTCTGTATCTGTGCAACTCAGGACCAGGAGTAAGAAAGCGGAGCAAGACTGTGAAGGAGGTGAAGAAGAAGCCCAAGCCGAAAAAGACCAAATCAAAGTCGGGCCAAAGTGGGAAGAAAAAGAAAGCGTCCTCGGTACATCTCCTCGTTTTATTCCCCTCCAGCCACCTTCGTCCTCTCAGCTCTTCAACTCCATTTGTTTTTGTTTTTTATTTCCCAGTGACATCAAAGTGACCACAGTGTTTACTTACTGCGAGTGCTGGTTTATTTTAATTCTCGGTGTTGCTCTAAGCTCTTCGGCTGGTGTGTTTGCCTTTCCAGAGCGAGGAGGACTTCCTGGAGGAGTCAGACTTTGATGACATCAGCATCCACAGTGCCTCTGTGCTTTCTGATACCTCGGGGGCCGCCACCAAGAAGAAGGCCCGACGTGGGCGGAAAAAAAGGAAAAGTATGTTTACTGTCTGCTCCTGCCGTGCTCTGCGGTGTGCCCCCCCCAGCCCCACCCCCCCCCCCCCCCCCCCCCCACCCCCACCCCTCTAAAATCCCATTGAAATCCCTCAGAACCAGACTGTTTGATTATGGGTAATGAGGAAATTAAAATGTAATTTTTTCTTTAAGCTTTATTTATTTTGGGAACGCTTTCTGGAGGCAGATGGTCCTTCACGGCAGCGCCTGCCCTCACACTCGTGGAAACTCATTTCCATTTAGAAGCTACTCAGGATAACGTGCGAATACTTGAAACGTTTTACCGCCGATAACCGAGCAGCTGCGCGAACGTGACCGGGGCCGCACGTGTTTGATTACTTCTTCTTTTGCGCCGTGCAGAGGAGGATGGCGACGGCTACGAGACAGACCATCAGGACTACTGTGAAGTTTGCCAGCAGGGCGGAGAGATCATCCTGTGTGACACCTGTCCAAGAGCCTACCACCTGGTCTGTCTGGACCCGGAGATGGAAAAGGCCCCAGAGGGAAAATGGAGCTGTCCACACTGTGTATGTACATCTTCAAATACATTTAATTTATTCCCCCTTTTTGTGTTGCAGAACTACTGAGGTTCAGTATCTTAGAGAAGCATTAGATTCCCATTACAATCATCTGGGATTACATGGAAATATTTAATGCAACTCACTTTACTTATAGATAATGAATCTCATGATAGTATGAATTAAAAAGTATTTATTGTTTCTTGGAAACAGTGGCTGTTGTTAGCCAATCAGGGACGTTGATTAAAGTATGTTCCAAATATTCAGTGCTTTGTTATCGGACTTCAGTGAAAAATTCATATTTTACATAACCTAAATTCAAGTAATGCATCTTTTGTTTTTTTGTGTTTGTTTTTTGCTTGTGAGGCATCTCTAACAAAAGCAAACATAAACTGAAGCTAATCCCACTGCAGGAATTAAATGTGAAATATACATGCAGTGAATGAAAGTGTCAGATATCAGCGAAACAGATCTTAATACTTTTTCTATGTAACATCCAACAAACTTTAAGGACCAATGTAAGCACTAAAATATTGTTTCATATACAAAAAGAACAACAAATGTACCCTAGGTATTATCAAAAAGTTACTGTTAGTTTTTAACCATGCTTTTACTTCACTGTTCTTGCTCAGTTTTTAAAATCATTTCTTACTTAATAGCAGGATGGTGGATTGTTGAGCAATAATAAATAGCTAATATCAATTTTATGAAAAAGGAAAAGCTGTTTTAGTTCAATCTCATGTAAATTAAATGTAATAACACAATTGAAATGCCAAAACATGGTAAATGCTGCAGATAAATCGGTTCTAGAAACTTAGTATGACTTTCACTTTTACCTCTTTATCGAGTAAGTGACCATATCTGGTACGTTGCACTCACCATGATAAGTTCGATAAGTAAACGCATTTATTTTCAAACACACGGCCCAATGTACCTGAAGAAGACATATTCAAACAACTTGTTCTTTTTTTCCCCGATAATGCATTTTATTGTAGAACACCAGAAAATCAGCAAAAAAGAATTGTATAGTTCTTCACAAAGGCTTTTTGTTGTCCCTGTAGGGACATTTATAAGATGTGATATATGACATTTAATATGTGTGATTAACTCACACACGCGTGGCAAACTAATTCTGAATGTTTATTTTAAAACCCACAAAACTAGGTTAAACTTCAATTTGCTATTTCAACGAGTGACCTAGAAAAGGGTGAAAGTAAAACCCTCTAACTAGCATTCTTATGCAAATGTAATTCATCACCTGTTTCACCCTTAATGTGTGAGCGGTGACCGTCCTGCTTTATTCAACATTTTCTCTTAAAATGATGGAATCCTTCAGGAGACAAAACCTTTTCAAAGATTTTCTGATTTTATGGATTAATCTTGTGATTTATTTTGCATGGTTCCTCTGGTGATTCACCACCGCTGGTCTACCAGGTGATAGGTCAAGTTAAAGCTTTCCCTCTGTGAGGAATAGTCCTCTTCTGAAGTCAGTCCGATTTGTGCTCCCGGAATGCTTCCTTATGATTTCACACAATTGCTCTGAATGCTTCATAACCAACTTCAGACAGCAGGCGAGTCCTGGCACGCAGTCTCTAAAAACAGACTCCGTAAATATCACATATAGGTGCTTTTAAAATTAAGGCGATAGTAAGCCTCGGGTTTCATATCCAAACAAAGCTCAGTCCCACTCTGTCCCTCAGGAGAAGGAGGGAATTCAGTGGGAGGCCAAAGACGAGGAAGATGAGGAGGAGGAGGCTGTGTGCGAGGAGGAGGATGACCACATGGAGTTTTGCAGGGTGTGCAAAGATGGAGGGGAGCTTCTGTGTTGTGACACCTGCCCTTCGTCCTACCACATCCACTGCCTCAATCCGCCTCTGCCCGAGATACCGAACGGGGAGTGGCTGTGTCCTCGCTGCATGGTGAGCTGGTCTCTGTGATCTTCATGTCTCGTGTCCCCTCAGCCTTCCGCTATCCAAGTTTTATTGAGAGCGAGGATGCAGTTCAGGAGCGGTCACCAGTTCATCATAGGCCTTACATAGCGAGACACAAATTCATCCATGCATCCCATCTTAGTTCCCACTGTGTCCCCACGGGGTTTGCAGCATGGAGAGGATAACAATCAGCCACGCTGAGGGAGAACATGCAGACTCCACAAAAAGAAAGCTCCAGTAACACAGATCTTTCTGCGAGGCAACCCGTCAAACAACTGCATCATATTTAAAAGCTGTTTGACTGACAAAAGTTTATGATCATGCATGGCGAGCGAAACCAAAAAAATATATGCAAAAATATTCAGGGATTTAAAAGTGTCTGAAAGATCAAACATTGATTATGATGTTAATTTCAATAGTTTAATTTCTTAGATATTTACTTATTCTAATGCTTGCATGATGCATTGACCTTAATTCTATAAAATCTCCCTCCTTGTTAAGTTGATTTATTTGGCAATGAATGTTTCCATATCTTACCTGACCCGTAAGTGCTTCTATTGATGCTTTGGAAACTCATTTAAGCACCGGATTGTAAACAGAGTGATGAATAGCTGATTTCATAATAACATCGAGATAATGAGTTAATCTTTAGTTTTAATGGTGTCTTGGTTTTGTCTTTTAACATGTCACATAAAGATTGCAAAAAAAATTGAGTGTTTCTGGACAGATTTATCCCATTACATCAGATAAAGTATTTTTTTTCAAGCGGCCATAATGCAGCTTTAATGTGAGTAAGTAACTTGCGTGTATGACAGCGCGTCTCTTTATTGTCTCAGTGCCCTCCCCTCAAAGGAAAAGTACAAAAGATTCTGCACTGGACCTGGGGGGAACCCCCGCTGCCGGCTGAACCTCCTGCAGGCCCCGATGGGAAGCCGGCTGATCCGCTGACCAAGCCCCCGCTGAAGGGCCACCCAGAGAGGGAGTTCTTTGTGAAGTGGGCTGGCCTCTCCTACTGGCACTGCTCATGGGTCAGCGAACTGCAGGTGAGGCGCCATGGAGGAGGCCTCGTCTCAGGTCAACACTTCTGCTCTCTTCCGCCACAGAAACTCGACTTTAATGTCGAAAGATACAGAACAAGACGAACGAGGCTTTGTTATTTGCTATATATTATGAAGTGGCTCTGCTTTTTCAGGCTTTTCCACAGTGCGCACAGATGTTGTTTCATTAGTGGAATCATCCAAGGTGCAAACCGCAGTCACAGTTAGTAAGCAACCAATATTCACAAATAAGTCGCTGGCATTTACTTTGGTGATGAAAGACGTTAGTTTCTTTCTATTTTTTCGTAGATTTGGAGAAGTCCCATGTAATTCCTAATTTATTTTGTTTGTAGCCAAGTAGTCTCCATTAAAGATTACTCTGCTATTTGGTGTTTTAGGTTAAATTAATCTTTTTTTGTTGGAAGAATTTGATGCCGCATCTGTATATCTAAAATAATCTGCACGTTTAAAGTGAAATCTAAGAAATCTCAGAATCAATCATTGTGCTTTGTGGCTGTGTAGTTGGAGCTGTACCACACGGTTATGTATCGAAACTACCAGCGCAAGAACGACATGGATGAGCCTCCGCCGTACGACTATGGATCCGGAGAAGAGGAGCTCAACAGTGAAAAAAGGAAGAGCAAAGACCCCCAGTATGCCGTGATGGAGGAGCGCTTCTACCGCTACGGCATTAAACCAGAGTGGATGGTGATCCACCGGATAATCAACCACAGGTGGCTGCTTGTAGTTATTCAAAGTCTCACATTCGTGTTTTTTTTTGGGTTTTTTTGGGGCACAGATTTCTTCAAATTTTCAGATTTTATTTCACAAACCTGAAAATCTCAACATGAAGCTGCTGCTTCATGATGCCTGCTGTCATCTTGCTTTCACTTCCCCCCGTACTTTATAGAAGGGGATTTTTGAACAGTTAATAATATGAGAAGGCTTGTCTTTAAGATCACAGCCAAGAGTTATATAATCTAATTATTGATCGGTATTATATAACCTCAAAAACTCTAAACCTCATGTCATTTTCATGTGCTCTTTGTAGTTTCGATAAGGATGGTGACGTTCACTACCTGATCAAGTGGAGGGACCTTCCCTATGACCAGTGCACCTGGGAGGTGGATGACTTTGACGTCCCAGAGTACGACGGCCATAAAGCTTCCTACTGGGACCACAGGTTCGTGACAGGCATCGTGTGCAGCTTATTCCAAGTTTTTCTGTAATAATGTGATGATTAAATATCTCACACAAAGAAAATAAACAAATGCATATGTCGGCACCTGCTGTCATCTCCCTTCTGTCTTCCTTTCTGTCTGCGATTTTGTTTTTTCTCTTTTGTTATTTGTGTTCCAATTTCTTTTGTCAGAGAGCAAATATTAGGGGAGGATCAACGCCCCCTTGTGGTGAGGAAAGGAAAGAAAGTTAAAGAGGACCATCCAAAGAGGGAGGTTCCTCCTGATGCTCCCATAATAGATGTAAGTTGGGATATTCAGAAGCACTGACGTGACGTACATTGATTAACTCCCTTACAGTCAACACCATGACTATTCTGTCAAGATCTTCAAAGTGATGCTACACGTGTGAATTCCTACATTTACTTAATTGAGTGTTGCCTAGTCTTCCCTCTCTCATAAGACATATGTTCACCTCACTAGCCGACCATCAAGTTTGAGCACCAGCCGTGGTACATTAATGCCACTGGAGGGACGCTGCACCCGTACCAACTGGAAGGACTGAACTGGTTGAGGTTCTCGTGGGCTCAGGGCACAGACACGATCCTGGCCGATGAGATGGGGCTGGGAAAGACCGTGCAGACAATAGTGTTTCTCTACTCACTATATAAAGAGGTAAGCCTTAAAGACTTTCTTGAGTTCAGCCTGCCTATTGCGTAACATGTGTGGAGTCATGGTTCACTGACAGCGGTGTAGAAAGCCCACTCGAGGAATAGCTTTAATAGAAATGCTAATGTGAACTGAGATTTAACCAACAAAGCAGGAAAAAGGAGTGATAAAACTTGTTGTTACTTCTTTGCCATGTCTTTCCCCCTTTCTGTCAGGGTCACTCGAAGGGTCCTTTCCTAGTGAGTGCGCCTCTCTCCACTATCATCAACTGGGAGAGGGAGTTTGAGATGTGGGCTCCAGATTTCCATGTGGTGACGTACACTGGAGACAAAGACAGCAGGGCAATCATCAGGGACAACGAGTTCACCTTCGAGGACAACGCAGTGAAATCGGGACGCAAGGTTTTCCGTATGAAGGTACTGCAACTGATGCTCGTCTCTTCTGCGTCACAACCGCGTCAACCACGGCTAAAGCAAGCAAATGGGGTGTATTGAACGAAATACCGTTTCCCATTATATCTCACCACTGCTGAGAAAGTGAAAATTGTATTTCTGTACCCCTTTGCAGAAAGACACGCCCATCAAGTTCCACGTGCTGCTGACGTCATACGAGCTGATCACTATAGATCAGGCCATTCTGGGCTCCATCACGTGGGCCTGTCTGGTGGTGGATGAAGCTCACAGACTGAAGAACAACCAATCCAAGGTAGCAACGGCTGCAAAGGAAGCAGAAACGGCACATCTAAAACAATAAACTGCATCTGTCTGTCTGTCTATAATAAATAACTAGTTAGCTCATGGTTTATATGAAGTTAACTGATAAATACATAGCTATTATAGAGAAACACATGTTTGTGATGATTTGTTCTTTTCCTGCAAGCTTCATACACAAAGTAAAACGTCTGATAGTTATGATATGAAGGTAGTATAAAAAGACGTGATACTGCAGGCTTATAGTGAAACATGTCCTTGTGATTTATTACTTAGGTACGTCACGTTATCATCCTGACAAATGTGTCTATTTTTTCAGTTTTTCAGGATTCTCAACGGGTATAAGATCTATTACAAGCTGCTGCTCACTGGAACTCCGCTTCAGAACAACCTGGAAGAGCTTTTCCACCTGCTTAACTTTCTCACCCCAGAGCGCTTCAAGTGAGTCCTCTGTCCACTTTTCTGTCATTACCACACTTTCTACCAAATCTTGTGTCTGTTAGCGCCCTGCTAGATGTACAGATAGTGTGATTCTTCTTTACGTGACCTGTCCTCCGCGCAGTAACCTGGAAGGGTTCCTGGAGGAGTTTGCCGATATCTCTAAGGAGGACCAGATCAAGAAACTGCACGACCTGCTCGGACCTCACATGCTCAGGAGGCTGAAAGCCGACGTCTTCAAGAACATGCCTGCAAAGACAGAGTTGATTGTCAGAGTGGAGCTCAGTCCCATGCAGAAGTAAGACAAGAAAGGATCATTTGCCGTATCGCTGTGTCGCATTGCGGTCATGTGCAAAGCTTTTTTACCTGAAAACCTTCTTGTATAGCCGGCTTACATATTCAGTCAAAATATTCTCATCATATCGCAGATAAACTGTGACGTTGTAGATGCTGCTTGCCAAATGAGAGACACGTCTCTTCCCTCCTGCAGAAAATACTACAAGTTCATCTTGACGCGAAACTTTGAAGCTCTGAACTCAAAGGGTGGCGGAAACCAAGTGTCCCTGCTCAACATTATGATGGACTTGAAGAAGTGCTGCAACCACCCCTACCTTTTCCCCGTGGCTGCCGTGGTGAGGAACCGTGTGGCATGTCAATACTGTTTGAGGAGGCCATGACTGTCAGACAAACATACCAGCAGCCTTTACTTTGCATTGCATTGTTAAACAAAAATCAAGGTCGTTTTTCAGACTGACGCTGATGGATTCCATTTTTTTTTTTAATCTCCTAGGAGGCCCCCGTTTTACCCAACGGTTCCTACGATGGCAACCAGTTAGTGAAGTCCTCAGGAAAACTGACGCTGCTTCAGAAAATGCTCAAGAAACTCAAAGACGAAGGACACAGAGTTCTCATATTTTCTCAGGTAGTAGTTAAATAAGTATTGCACCGAACCCGGAAACAGTGACTGTTATTGAAGTCCGCTCACCTTTGACCTGACAGTGTCATTCATGTCATCTCCTTGATTATTAGGTGTGCAAGCGATTATCTAAATTATTCCAATTGGCTTAAAGTGTGATAACGTCTTGTTTACAGATGACGAAGATGCTTGATCTGCTTGAGGATTTCCTGGAGTTTGAGGGTTATAAATATGAGCGTATTGATGGAGGAATAACAGGAGGCCTGAGGCAGGAGGCCATTGACCGTTTCAATGGTGAGTTTTGGTTAAGTTTTTCTCACATTGATTACTCATGAGGTTGTTTCTTAATGAATTCTTGCTTCGTTTGGTCTTTGGAGTGCGAGAAATTGGTTAAAACGGTTAGATGGAACTGTATTATAAGGGCCAACAACACAAATAATAACTTTCATGTTGCTGGACTAAGTTTTGCAGCTCTGTGCCTGTGCCTGCATGTTTGCTCCCTGTACTTTGCATTTGCTCACTGGCACACTCCTGAACACGGAAAGCCACGCTCTGCTTTGTCTTGTGTCACAGCACCGGGTGCACAGCAGTTTTGCTTCTTGCTTTCAACGCGAGCCGGAGGCCTCGGCATCAACCTGGCCAGTGCAGACACGGTCATCATCTACGACTCTGACTGGAATCCTCACAATGACATCCAAGTATTGATTTCTCACAGATTTTTATTTTTATTTTTTGTGACGCATGCTTTCGTTGCACTTGAATTTAGAAGAACGTCGCCACTTCCTTTGCCTGCTCTTTGCTCCGATGCCATTTATAACTTTCTCCTTTGTGTCTCGCCACCTTTTCATCATCCCAGGCTTTTAGCAGAGCCCATCGTATCGGCCAAAACAGGAAGGTGATGATCTATCGTTTTGTGACTCGGGGCTCGGTGGAGGAGCGAATCACACAAGTTGCAAAGAGGAAAATGATGCTGACCCACCTGGTGGTGCGACCCGGCCTCGGCTCCAAAACCGGATCCATGTCCAAACAAGAACTGGATGACATTCTCAAGTTTGGCACTGAGGAGCTTTTCAAAGACGAAATGGAAGCAGCACGGACCATGGGTGCGTCCGTCTCCCAACATGAAACATTTTTCTGTTTCACGAGTCACAAAAAAAAAAAAAAAAAAAAAAAAAAAGAAGTTTCAGATAGGTTCCAAACCTCCAGTTGATTTTCACGGTGTAAACAACACTATTGTTTGATGTTACCAAACAAATGAGACCGGGGGTTGAGACAGTTGAAGGTGTTGTTGTTCACTGTGATTGTCAGAATAAGTTTCCATCGTGCCCGTCACTCACACGTTCAGTAGCGGTGCCACGGGACGATAGTGCATCAGTTATTATGCCATTTATAAATCCTCGCATTGCCTTTAGACCAACGTTTACATATTTTATCTGCCTGAAAGGTCCTCCTGCTCGTCATTAAATCAGAGATTCTTATCAACAGGCGATAACAAGGATGGCGAGGAGGGTAATGTAATCCACTATGACGACGATGCCATCTCAAAGCTGTTGGACCGCAGCCAGGATGCCACTGAAGACACTGAGATTCAGAACATGAATGAGTACCTGAGCTCATTCAAGGTGGCTCAGTATGTGGTGAAAGAGGAAGACGGAGAGGTGAGAATTAACCAGTGACACCGGGTTAACTGGCATCACACCGGGGCGGCAAATTGATTTCGTGGATCACAGTCTCACCTCACAGCATGCATGTTCCCATCATGCCAGCATCGGTTCCATCCAGGTCCTCCGGTTTCCTCCGGGGATTGGGGGACACGCTTGTTACATGAATCTATGGCGCTTAATTGTTCCCAGATGCGAGTGTATGTGGGTGATTTGTCAATATATTTGTGTGTTTTATAATCAAAATGAAGTATTTTGGTGATACTTTCAACATTATTTCTATCAGTACAGGCTAGTTTAAGTGAGCAGCTGCTGAGCTGGTTGCTCCTCGAGGACTTCCTAATATTTAGACGTAATTTCACAATAAAACATTGATGAGATTGGATTCAGAACAAGCTGCACACGAAGAGAGGTAGACGCACCGAACGCCAAGGAGCTGTTTCATTGAGGCCAAACCCAGTTTGTAGTGTTGTTTCCAAGGCAACCACATCATAATTCATCATGTGACCTTATAAATCATAAGTATGAGCCATTAACATGAATACCAAGTTTGGAGAGTTGGTTTTCAACCTAGTCATTGTGTCAGGATTTGCAGTAGCTTCATACGCCCCTCAGTACTTCTTTACAGTATTCACTGATGTGTATATGTGTGTGTGTGTCTGTGTGTGTGTGTCTGTGTGTGCCGGTGTGTGTGTGTGTGTGTGTGTACTCAGGAGGAAGTCGAGCGGGAGATCATAAAGCAGGAGGAGAACGTGGACCCAGACTACTGGGAAAAACTTCTCCGCCATCATTACGAGCAGCAGCAGGAGGATCTGGCCCGGAACCTGGGCAAAGGCAAACGCATCCGAAAGCAGGTCAACTACAACGACACGACCCAGGAAGACCAAGGTAGGTCCTGTCAACAGATACAGAGCTGCTCCATCAGGACCCTCATCCCTCGGATCAATGTTTTCTCACATATCTCCACCACAGATGCTTTTAAAGGTGCTAATCTTTTTATGTTGTGATACAGAAACATCTTAGCGGCAGTATTCGTAAAAACAACAGCAAAGTTCTGCTATTTCCCCCTTCAGTGTCAAATATTGCCAGGATCTGGCCTTTCTGCTCATGTTTGAATGGGAGCAAAACTGCCCATTAAGAAGCTCAGCTGATGATGACGTTTGTGTTTGCTGCTGGAACACTGTGGGCCAGTGCCTGCATGAAGAACAGCTTTAACTAAACTAATTATTGCTAAACAGATTATTTTAAAGATCAGGACAATCCCTCTGAGTCTTCTGTGATTACTCTGTCAATGTTAGATGTTGGACCTCATGATAATTTAAAGCCATTTTGAAGTGAGACGTCTCTGCCGACGATGCAGATGCTTGACGCCGCAGTTGGAGTTTAATTTTAATGGCGTATTTTCTGTGGCGCTAATCATTGTGCAATTTGCTGCGATCGATGGATGGATAGACGCCCTTTTGGTCTATGTATCTCAGCCCTTCTGCTTGAATCTTCTTAAAAGGGCCTGGATGAATGTATGGATGTATCTTCCATACATAACAATTATATGATTTCTCCCGGCTGATAAAATGAAACGCATCAAAGTAAAGCCGGGCTGTCACCTCTCATGCATGGAGAGTGATACGCATGTGATTCAACTCGTAACGCTCACAAAATAATAAATGTTTGCCCAATATCCAGATTTGTATTTTCAAAATAAAAGATATCAAAGGCAGAGCCACAGAAAAAATATATTGGTTGACGGCTTCTAGTTTGAGACCTTGACTGAAGAATATTTAGTCTCTGCGTTCATACATTTATTACATGACTGTTTGCTAAAATATTGATTTATAATTAACATTTTCATCTTTGACACACTGATTCTACTGCATTGAGTCACGAACTGACCAATATCGTGTACGATATTGAAACCGAGGTTCAAAAAGTGGTAAAGTATGTGAATTAAGTAGCTGCTAACCCAAGAATCATTTAGTTTAAATTAAGCCAAATATCTCCACCAAACTTACCTAACAAACACTTATCTATAACTAAACTCAAGACAAATAACTCCCAATGATCTTCTACCTAACAGAGCATTGCTGTTGCATTTACTTCCTGCTGAATGAGTTTATTTTTCGTTGTGTGAGGCATGTGTTATCCAAACACAGCTTAGTTTGGGCCTATCCCAATTAACTCCTACCGGAAAGTGTTGGCCTCGCTCAAATTGGCCACAGAGTGTGTTACACAGACCTAAAGCTCGCTTGAATCTCATACATTTATTTAGTCTGTGCACGGGGCTTGAAAGCACTTCTTCTAAAGAAGTTAGCGCTCTCCATGTGTATTGCAGTTGTCCTGCATTTGAACTTTTTCGAGAGAGTGGCGGCTCTCGGGCCCACTGCAGCTCAGAGAGCACTCTAAGTTTGAAGTGAGTGTCTGCCAGTTGTCAACTCTCACCTCTCTCCCAGAGGACAGGAGTAGTAGTCCAGCATGTGCTGCTGCTGCTGCTGCCCAGCTGTAGTGGTCTGTAGTAATCTGCAGTGCCATGGCGCCCTCAGGTGGCCACCAACGGAAGCGAACGCAATGTACTGTTTCTCTTTGATGTGTGGCTCAGAATGGCAGGATGATCTTTCAGACAATCAGTCGGAGTACTCTGTGGGGTCCGAGGACGAGGACGAAGATTTCGAGGAGAGGCCTGAAGGTAGGCCGACAAAACTAGTCATTGCCCTTATCGAACCTTCATACTTACACACTCGGTTCTTATTGCGGCGTCTTACGAACGCCACCGTGGATCATCTTCCCCCAATACTCTGTGTGTCATCCTTCCTCACCACATCCTTCCTGGCAGCTTTGTCGTAAACATCCTTTTTTCCATCTCAATTTTGTCTCTCTCACCTTCCCAAAAAAAACTGTCCCAACATAATGCAAGTCATTTAAGTTGCATCTCAAATTAAACGTATTTTAAACAACGGCTTCGTTTTATTTTTTTTTATTACTATTTGTAGGTGGACGCAGACAATCTCGTCGGCAGCTGAAAGGCGAAAAAGATAAGCCTTTGCCACCCTTACTGGCTCGTGTTGGCGGGAGCATTGAGGTGTGCATCTCCACCACAGCATGTTTAATGTATTCACATGGTAGTCATGTGCATTTTAGAGTTCTGTCATTTGCCAGACGTCTTACGTTTTCAAAAGCCATTCTCAAAACGTACCTAGAGTTTTGGTTGGCAGACAAGCCTCTGAAGAGACACAGCATCGTGTCGACAGTCTCGTACATTAAAAATAGATTGAAACGTTTCTATTTTTATCCTTCCTCTCATCCATAAGGCTTCCGACAATCTCCAGGTTTTTTTTCAACCTTCTTTAATTCACCCACATGTTGAGGTTCAGTCGTCCCAAAATACACGGTGACGTACACGCTACAGGTTGAGTTTCTCAGCTCAGTTTAAACATTTTCACTGAATTCAGAGCGAATACTTGTTTAGTGTATTTATTTGAACATACAGTAGATTTCAAAATTTATTAAAATGTTGACGCACGCGAACACTCCCAATTTTAATTCTACTCGGCTCTGATTTTAAATTTTATTTCCACTTCCTACCCTGAAAAATATTCCTTCAAACATACTTACATGACCCTCTCATCATTTCCAGGTACTGGGGTTCAACGCCCGCCAGAGGAAAGCCTTCCTTAATGCCATCATGCGTTGGGGCATGCCTCCGCAGGATGCTTTCAACTCTCATTGGCTGGTTAGGGACCTGAGAGGGAAGAGTGAGCGTGAGTTCAGGTAACGTCCCAACATTCTTCATGCCTAAACTATGACACTCCCCAAGTATTGCTGTTTGATGAAGCTGTAATTAGGTTTTTCATGGTTATTCGTGTAAAGAAGCAGCTCAGGGCCATTTCATTACTTTGACAGAGCGGGTGTCGTTATTCAAGGTCCAGTTAGCGCCACGGCACTCTGACAAAGTCTGCAAAAGTTGGCCTCGCACGTCTCAGGGTTTCCTCACTTTGTTATAGACCAGATATAGACATGACATGATTACATAATCAGACCCAGAGTGATATTTTAAAAGTAAAATACCTACATTATAACCAGTAACCATCAAACAAAAAGTATGTGAATACTTTCAAATTAGCTTGTTTTTTTTTTTTTTCCAGAAAGATAAAGGCTTCGGAATAGATTGAAAAGGACACTAAAAGCATAATGAATAAATGTGAACAGATAATTTCGCAGCTACCAAATATATATATGTACATGCATGCGCATTAGAGTAATTATATGTTGAAGCTAATGTAATTCTGAAACAGCCGAATAAAGCAATTTGATAAAATCATTACTGAAAGAGACATAATAAGCGATATTTAATCTAATAAAGAAATTAAAACTGGACTGTAATGATTACTGCTAATGGTTCTATTTACAGTATGAGAACACAATGATAGGTGTTTATATCACTGTAGGTGTTATTACTCATACCGCTATTATTATTATTATTAATATTAGTATTAATATTATTATTATGATCAAAAATCATGTTTCTTCTAAGTTGTAAATAGTTACGTTGCATGAATTTCAATATTATATCATAGTATTTTCCACAGACACACGATATCACAATTCTGATCCAAATGAAATGAATTATTTTCATGGTTTGTTGGAACGTGAAAGGAAAAATCGAATAAACAACTTTAAATATGTTTAAACTTTGGACAAGACTACAGATTAATGATTTTTCTCTTTTTTAATACCGATGCTCCCTCTGTTACAATAACATCTTTGATAATACTACTTTTAAATATGAGAAATGCTTTTCACTTACAAAAAATGTCAAACATCGTTTTTACCTAGAAACTAAAGTAAAAACTGAATACGGCAGTAAAACATGAAAGCGGATTTAATTGAATGTGTTTAAAATAGATAAAGATTCCAACTGATATTCTCTGGCAGGCTGTTCTCCACGTCTGCGTCGCCTTCAGGTTTCCAATCTAATCCGACGAGTCGCTTACAAGGAGCTGTCAGAGGAAATCAAGCTTCGTTTTAGCCTGACAAGGAATCAGATATCCAGTTGAGGGACAGGCACATCCTTCCCTTTAAACGTGTGAATAACTACTTGAAAAATAAAAAAAAATTCCAAAATGTTCATCTGGTAATACATCTTTTACTACTGCAACAAGTACCTCTCTTACAAATGCTGCGGCTCCGCCTGCTTGAGTCTGTAACACTTCCTCCATAGTTGTTAACAGTAGTTTTGGAATGATTGCTGGTTCCCTCGGAGGGTTGTTCTCTTGTTATATCAACTGTAACATGTCTTTGCTCATCAGGGCCTATGTGTCTCTGTTCATGAGGCATTTATGTGAGCCGGGGGCAGATGGAGCGGAGACCTTTGCAGATGGCGTCCCCCGTGAGGGACTGTCTCGTCAGCATGTTCTCACCAGGATCGGAGTCATGTCCCTTGTCAGGAAAAAGGTGGTGGTTATTCAAGCAAAGACATCCTCTTCACAGAACGTTGAGTCTTGGTGCTGTAACACTGTGGGATCGTGGAGAAACTAGGTCAATCTGTCTGGGCAGAGGCAGGAAGGGGAAACGCTCTTCCACCTGCAAACTTTCGCCCATTTTAAGCAAAACTGCAAAATCTACAGATTTAATCATCTGAGTAAATAAAAAAAACCTTCTCACATACAAATGATATTTTAGAGTCACTCCCATTCACTCTTATATGTTGCTTTTCTTGCACTGGAATAGGAGCTGTTTTTCAAGGCACATTTCCAGCATTTTTCACATTTCCAAAGTCAAATATATTGAATATATCTTATTACAATTGGATCTAATGTTCGGCATTGTAAAGCGTCATGGTTTACCTGGTGTGGCGTCTCCGTGTGAATCTGCACAAAAATAACTTCAGTTGTTTTTGCATTGAGTTCTTTGGGGAAATTATTTCTCGGCATGTAACACGTCCGAGTCACAGTTAACTTTAACTACACGTAGTAAAAGCAGTGGGCTCTGCCTGTGTGCCGCGTGGTACCCGAGGAGCAGTTGAGGGTTATGGGCCTCGCTCAGGGACCTACTGTGGTAACCAGTCAGCACATTTCCAGCAATAAGCGCACTCCTCTTACCATTAACCTTTTCACATTTATCTTTCACATGGTGAGGGAAGAAACTTTGTATCCCCAACACTGTTTTTTTTTTTTAGAGATTCGTGTTCTGTAAATATGTAGATTGTCTTTTATTGAATCTTTTTAAATGCACGACCTCTAGTGAAAAAAATGAAAACCTGATTTGATGTGTTATTGACGACGTGTCCAGATGAACCACGTTTACTTTACAGTCCAGTTCTTTTACTTCAGTTTATCCAATCTATTATGTTGTAGGTGCAAGAGTTTGAACATGTGAATGGGAAGCTGAGTTCTCCGGATCTGATTCCCATCGGATTGGAGCTGAAGAAGCTGACCGAGAGCCTATCGTCCGATCCGAACACCCCTGTTCCAGCCAGTCCCGTGGCGACACAGCCAGGCACCCCCGTCCCATCAGGTCAGGGCGCAGCCTCTTCACTCACTCGTCGTTCACTGTTCAGACTCAGAAGATGTTTGGAAGGGCAACAAAGTCTGAGCTGTTGTCGGTTTGTGGATTCTTTAGAGAAGACTGAGTCTTTCCCGGTTACTGCCGAAGACAAAGAAATCACAGAGCAAGACGGCAAGAAGCTATTAGACCAGGAAGTAAGTCCTCCTTTTCTACACATTACTTTCATTCTCCTCACTTGTCCCGTCCTTCTCGTGGGTCGCCACGCTGTAACCTCGAGCTCTCCCGTTGTCCTCAGAAGACTCTTTTTGTCGAGCGCAGACATCTCTCTCGCTCGTTTCCCTTGGCCTCGTCCTAACTTTTCTCCCTCTCCTCCCCCTGCCGCCCCGCCTGTGTTCGCCCCGGCAGTCCTCCAGCGCAGAGCCGCCGCCGGCACCTGAAAAAGAAGCCGACAGCGAAGAGGGCAAGGCCAGCGCAGAGGAGAAAACAGGAGACGAGAGGAGGAGAACCGAGTCGCCCTCCACAAAGACCGAGCCATCTGCTCCCCCAAAGGAGTCCGCTTTCAAACAGACCGAGCCGCCATCCAGCCATCCCTCGCCCAAGAGTGAGTGGCGCACGATCCGTGTGCCGCCGGTTTTTATTCAACGGCAAGGTCGTGTTGTGTTGATTTAATGCTCCTCCCCGCGTGTTTCCTCAGTGGAGCCGTGCAAAGAAACGGAGAAGCCCTCAGAAAAAGGAGACACAGATTCTCCTCTGGCAAAAACGGAAGACAAGGAAAATAAGCCAGGTATACATGCTATGAATTCTTGAACTAAACAGGTACAAATGGCGATACGACCGAGCACCTTTGGAAAGCATAACCACTATGAATAGCCCATTAGGTGGATATATGCCCCCTGAAATTGCTCTGCCATTTATGTCACTATTGCAGATGATGTGAAGAATGAAGAAGCATTAGAGGGACGATTAAATGGCGACAAAGACACTTTGGACGAGATGGATGAGAGCAGAAAGGAGGACAAAAATGGATACAAAACCAAGTTCATGTTTAACATTGCCGATGGAGGTTTCACAGGTAAGAAAAAGGCTTAATCATGAATAAGGGGTTCCAGCGTTATTTTTCATATTTAAAGGAGAGCAATAAGATATAGTTGTTCAGCAGTGCTGGATGCATTTGTTATCCAACAATATCAGCAATACTTGTGATTCATATGTTCTTAAAGGTTCTGTATAAATATGTGGTGTTTAATATAAATGTATCTACAACATATTCAAAAATAACATTACGGAGTTTCCAAATTATCACATTTTATTGTAATGAGTAATCTGTAATACGTTTCCTATCTCTCACTGATGACCACAACATTATGTAACTCAAACTGAATTTAAAGTTGTTAATCCATTATCAAGCAACTGACAGTATTAATTAACAGAGTCACCATATATTTTCTCCCTGAGGGTTAATTGTTGTTCTTAAAAACCCATTTCAGACACATTAAATAATCACATTCAGTATGTGTGTTTGTCTGTCCACCCTCCCGCTTAACAAACTGAACTGTTAGAACTACCTCACAACTTCTCACATGTGTGTGCAAAAGTATTCAATTCAGTTTTAAAGTATATAAAAGTAAAAACAAAAACATAAATTCCTTTTTCTTTTTTTATTAACCTTTATTGATACATGATGCCTTTTTTATCTTGACATTTTTTATGTTGGACAGTGCACTATGCAGATAGATTTCTACACATGTGCCCGTGAAGACATTATATATAAATCATACTGTGTTAGTCAGCAGGGATACCTTAACCACAGTGTCACAGATCATAATTCAACACGTCCCAATGTGTCGAGTGAGAAATCGAATTATTTTCTGAAATGAAAAATACAAACAAAAAAATCTCTAATAATCCCAGTAAGTCGTAGCATTTAACTATCCTAGATGTTATTTGATTTGACATTGAAACTCCAAAAACTATTCTTACTGATAACATCAATTACTGATCGTCTGATCACGTCATTTACGGTCCTGATAAGACAGTTTGGGTTTTTACATCAGCTCAAAGGATGGGGCGTGCCTCCCCTGGGGGGCGCCAAAGATCTTTAGGGTGGCGCTCATGGGCAATCTAGTACTACAAGTACAACTATGTGTGATAATATGTGTAATAACTACAAGTTTCTGGTAAGCCAACTTCATATATGCTTCATATAAGATGCTTGTGTGATTTTCCTGGTGTTGGATTCAATAATCTGCAGTTTGTAATTGCTTTATAACGAGCAAGTTAAATAAGATAGTCAAAGAAAAAAAAGCCACATTTGATTAAATTAATCTGTGTCAATATGCACTTCCTTGTTCTCATGAGCAGACGTTCCCTTTATTTTCACCTGATATCTTTGTAAACTCTCTTGTTTGTCGTCACGCCGTCAGAGTTGCACACCCTCTGGCAGACTGAGGAGCGAGCGGCGCTGACCTCCGGAAAGATGCACGACATCTGGCATCGCCGCCACGACTACTGGCTGCTCGCCGGCATCGTAACGTATCCTTTTCCCGGGTGTCAAAGCGAGAGGCGTGGAGCCTCCCCTAGGCCCCATTTAATACCTGATATTTACAAACCACGAGGCGTGACGTGAAACGACGCTTATTAGGAGCCGTCTTCTTCTATTTGAGGCGTCTCGCCGGCTTCTGCGCCCGCATTTGTTTTCCTTGACTGGGAATTCATCGCAGACACGGCTATGCTCGCTGGCAAGACATCCAGAATGACCCGCGCTATGCCATACTGAACGAGCCCTTCAAGACTGAGATACACAAGGGCAACTACTTAGAGATGAAGAACAAGTTCCTGGCTCGCCGCTTTAAGGCAATTCATATCTGAATACAGATGAAGTCAAACTTTCTCTGCCAGTCACGTCCGTGTTTCACACACCACCTCTTTTTTTTTTTCTTCTCCCCCCCCCCCTTCCACTGCAGTTGTTAGAGCAGGCTCTGGTGATCGAGGAGCAGCTGCGACGGGCAGCTTACCTGAATATGACCCAGGACCCCAGTCACCCGGCTATGGCTCTCAACACCCGCTTTGCTGAGGTGGAGTGTCTGGCAGAGTCCCACCAGCACCTGTCCAAAGAGTCCCTGGGCGGGAACAAGCCTGCTAATGCTGTACTGCACAAAGGTCTGTAGTTCCACCCCCAAAAAAACACTGAAAACACCGGGAATATAATCCTGTACGGAATTGCTTATATTGCAAAATATTCCTTTTTTCAAAATTTTTTTCATCATTATTCTTTCTTCAGGTAAGGCTAATTTCAATGTTGAAGTTGTTTTATTTTAAGTAGTATTGTATTGACTTGAATTGTCATTGCGTGTTTCTGTACAACTAAAGCATCCGACTCATGGAGAACAGAAGTAGCTCGGAACATCTATTCATTTTGAGACACACTCGACTCACACAGACGTAGAACATGTAAAACACTCATGGTGCATTCAGTGCAAAATAAATAAATAAAAAAAATGCAGTAAGTCTACATTTTCTCCTAGAACTTGATATATTACGCATTTGAGAAAGTGTTGAAGCAACTCTAACGCTTCAACTCGAGTGTCGCGTTCAAATCAAAAGAGGTCCAAAGAAAAGCGAAGCGGTGAAGCGGCGACAGGGTCACCAGGAGCCAATGCTGACTAGTGCACGTGGGCTCACCTCCCACCTTGCAGGATATAAAGCGGCTGCTGCTCACTCCTTGGTGCCTCAAACCACAGGACGTTAGGCGGGTGGCTGCTCACTGTATGTAAAGTAGAATAGGTTGAACACCTTTATTAGTCACGGCGATGCACAGTGAAGTCCTGTCCTCTGCGTTAAACCCATCCTGAAGGAGCAGTAGGAAGCAACTATTCCATGCCAGGGGAGCTTTTCGGAGCCTTGCTCAAGGGCTCACAGTGGTGGTGATTAGATAGGGTTTGTGCCTCACCTGCTGGTTCATGACCAGCGACTCTATAAAAGCTTATCTACCAGTTCCCGTCGTAGGACTGGTGATAAGAGAAGTGGGATATGCAGGTGAGAGTTCAGTTCTTGTACGACTGCTGAAGTAAAGACGTTTTCTTGAGAGTCGAGACGTGGAATCAAAGTTTCTTGTGTCTTTTTTTTTTTTTTTTTGCCCTTGTTCAGGCACATACCCTGTAAGTGTGTTTGTTGTTTGCCCTTGCGTCATACTCACAGGCCTCTGGAGAGTCTGTATTCAAAAGCTTGTACTACATTTGTGTGCAGTTTTCTGTTCGTATAATATAAAAGTAGAGACTTTCATGTCGGCTGCCGCATTTCTTGATTGGGTGAAGGTAGATATTTATGTTCGCACCGCATCATTTGCCCGCTTGACTTAAAAAAAAAGTGTGCTTGTACTGAGGAACTATTCGAACCTCTAAAACATTACCTTATGTACAAACGAAGAAACGAATGAAGACCGCGGGCGCGTAGATTTTTCCACATTGCGTGACGATCTTTGTGACGGCAGCCAGAAAACATCCCGGTTGACTAAGGTGCCTTTATTTTATGCAAATTTTGCTTCCCATCTAAATGGCGATGATTAGCAGAATGAAGGTTTGGGAGGAGGCCAGCATCAGTATGGAGACTGAGGCGTTAAAATGTTATGGTTTTAAAATGATGCTGTTTGTGACTTTTCCAGCTGATCAGCCAGTAAAATGTTCCTTGGCATTAATTTCTTGGCCGTTGTTGATTTCAGGTTCTGGAACAAACAATTAATTAGCTTTTTTTTTTTTTTTTTTCTCCTTTTTTATTTTTTAATCGTTCGAGCTTCACAGTCATTTAATTTTTACAAGCTTTTACCATTTTACGCATGTTTTTCTAATGTGCATTTCTTTATCCCCCCCCCCCCCCGCCCCCCTCCTTAATTGGAATTAACCCAGCATTAGATTAAAGCCTGACTGCGCGCTCTCATGCTGTTACAGTGCTGAACCAACTGGAGGAGCTTCTGAGTGACATGAAGGCAGATGTGACACGGCTGCCCAACATGTTGTCCAGGATCCCGCCGGTGTCCGCCCGCCTGCAGATGTCCGAGAGGAGCATCCTGAGCAGGCTCACCAGCCGAGGCAGCGAACCCCCGCCGCAGCAGGTGAGACGGGACGTGGCCGTCAAGCAGGTCAGGGAGATTTAGAAAGCCCTCTCGCCAAGTAATCACAGCTATTTGTTGTAAAACAGCCAATTTCGCCACCGAAAACGTCACGGTGACTGGTGATGTCGAGGAAACAAAGTCCGCTCAAGTGCACAGCGTGGTCGAATAGACTTAAGGAATAAAAAAGCGCTGTGGCCTGAACCCTTCGAAGTAGTTTGCAGTCACGACCGAGCAGCCGCGTTATTCCCTTAAAAAAAGAAAAGCTCTCTATTCCCCAAGGAAGAGTTTCCTCAGGTGCGATGTTTAAAAAAAAAAAAAAGAAATCTCCCTTAAGTTGTTTACTTTCACTGCTCAACTTCACAGCTCACTCCCAAAGGGTTCGACAAAAGCACGTCTCCGTCTCAACCGTCTCCCGCACTTTTCCAACAGTTTGGAGTGAGTGTGATATCTTCCTTTGCACAGGAGATCATTGCAGCCAGGTAGTTGCAGTGTCCATGTGTACATGGCTTTTTTTTTTTTTTTTGGTTTAATTAGAATTCGGTTCAGTTCATTTTCATTTATATTTAAACACAACAATCCCACACGAGCAAGAAAAGATGTCAGTTGAGAGGGAAAACTCCCCTGGATGAATCCTCTGCAGGAAACCATCCAGGAGGAAACAGGACAGAAACAGGCTGACTTTGCATTAAAATTAAATCTTTTTTCTTAACGGAATTAATTGCTGTTTCCTATTTTCTTCACTCGGGTGTTGCACGGTTAAAAAGTTTGCTGTCTCGTTGCTGCCGAAGTTGCGTTAGGAACACGCGTGCTGAATATCGCACAAATCGATTACCCACAGCGGTCCGCAGAGAAACAGTGTTGCAGGGAGGATTTCAGCAATAGGGGATTTATGTGGCTGCTGAACTAAAGTGTGTTAGTCACACCCCTGGTTTAGAGGGAGGGAGATAAAAGCTGGTGACATGCAACAGGGACATACGCATGAATGAAGCTCAGTACGATAAAGACGGTCTCCAAGCAGTATAAACCTATAGAAGCTTAATGAGATGACGATCCGACATGGCCTATTTTATTAGATAGAACATTTTTAAAACCTGATTGTAAAAGGAGACTGTGTTATCCTCCCTCACTGAAAACTGGGAGCTATTTCCTCATGACGGGAGCCTGATAGCTGAAAGCTGGAGGAATCTCCAAAGAGAGAACAAATTGTTCTGATGGGATAATGTGGGACGAGCAGCATTTCAGGATACGGTGGAGCCGGGTTATTATACCTGATAAGCAGAAGACAATATGATATGTTTTTCAAAGAAGCATCAAGTTGAAGCGGTAAGATGTGCATCTCTTGTTCTAATGTGTTTGAGCTTCGATTTATAGTGTTTTATTCTGCGCTGCTTATATCACATAGTTATTTTTTTTTGTCTCCGTGCTGGGATGTTGAGGAGTAACGCAGATTTTTAAGGTTGTGCCTAAATTGCAGTTTTTCTTCTCAGTACAGCTTCACTCGCCAGAAGATGTTTCCCCCATAGGGACAGTAAAGTGTATCTTACTGTACTATATCAACGCATGCGCTCACTCAAACGAGCTCGTCGCTTGCAGCAAGATAATTAACCTTTGTGGGGTTTTGTTTCTTTGTTTTTTTCAGCCTTTCGGTCAGGGTGGGTTTGGCTGCTCCCAGATGTATGGCAGCACTTTTGGCGGAGGATTCAGAGGACCCGGTGGACAGCCCATGGTCAACTACAGTCAGATGCCCCTTGGACCTTATGTCAGCGGTAACCATCCTAAGTAGCTGTAGAGCAGACCAGGGCCTTGTACGGCCTGTGGCTTACAGGCAGCTCTCTGACTGTCCTTGATTGGCCCATGATGGATCAATTAAAAATAAAAAAAATTATAAATCTAAAGAAAATTGGTGTGCATGTTGCATGCAATACAATTTTGCTTTGACTTTGAAGGAGGCAGCTTTATTTTTTCAGTATATATCATTTGTGCTGGTGAGCTTAAAAACAAAAAATCCAATTTGTGTCTCCATTATGAGATAAAACAGGCAGAAATATAAAAGAACTTGACTGTTGCAGAGCAGGAAGTTATTTTAAAATAACATTTATACCCATATGGTGCTGAATTGAGAAGACTGTATGGCTCAGCTCTCTTTAGTAGTTATAGTTTATTTATGTGGCCTCCACTAGAAACATTATTTGCCCACCCAGGTCCATCATAGGTTGCATAGTGTTAAATGGGGAGTTGTTCATGCTTCTCGGAAGATCAGGGGACGTTTTTGACATCATTCCCTCAAGATACAACAACAACCACTACTATTACTGTTACTACTACTACTACTACTACTACTACTACTACTACTACTATTACTACTAAGTAAGAAATGTATTTGAAATTAGGCTTCTATTCTGTAAATTAAGTAAAACATATTTAAATAAATAATTTCTTAAATTGCATTCAATATTAAACAGTTAAAATAAAATTAATAACATAAAAATAAACAAAGTTTATCAAATTAATAACAAATAAAATAAAAAAAATACACAATTCTTTTAAAATCAAATCAAATTACAAAAATATGACTTATTTAAATTAAGTCTTTATTTAAGCTTTTTTTTTTTCCTTCTATTTATTATTTTTTATTTTAAGTGAATTTAAGCTTTTCTATTTATCGGAGACATTTAGTTTGTGAAGGATTATATGATTTAATTTCAATAAAAAACCCAAAATGTCTACATTGTTACAGTGAACCGCTAAATGTTGGCTCTTTTTCCTCCTCAGTGTCCTCTAACGGGCCACCACCCCCTACAAGCCATTTGGACAAGAAGTCACTTGACTCGTTGAGAGACGTCGCCACACCTGATCTCAAGTCGGGCAAACCCAGTGATGTCATCTGTATCGAGGACTAAACCAGCTCTGTGGGATGGTTTCTTTATGGATGACTGCTGTACATCTCCCTCCTCCACCTCCTCCTGTTTCCTGCTCCTTCCTGACTGTATAAAGGCTCTCTGCTGTCTGTGGATAAGGCAATTTAATTTTTGATTAATGCAGACGTCTCTATCTTGACAATTGCACTTTTCTCTTTTAAGGATACTATAGAAGTATTTCAGCATTTGTTTTTAAACACCTTCTATGGAGAGAAAAAAAAAGCTGCAGATTTGGAGGATGAAGCGAGAATTCTTGAAAAGAGTTTTTTTTTTTTTTTTTTTAGGCCTGCACTACAACGCCAAACTCAAGTGAGCTGGTGGCGCTAAGTTTCTCTCGATTGTGGCTCGTTTCTGATACGGGACGCGTCTGTTGTTTGTGTCAGACTTTTTATTTGGGCGTGCTTTCACTCATCTGCCTCTTCCCCTGTACACTGTGACTGTGCCACGCTGGATCCGTTCCCTGTAAAGAGGAATTAAATGGAGGGCGTCTTCAGTTGAATAGCAGATTGTTTTTCCAAGGGTCAATCTTGTTAATTTAAACAACCACGTGTTTTTTTTGTTTTTTTTGCCATTCATGTTGTAACCAATGGATAAAACATTCATCTATCTGCACCAACAACTATTATCAAGTATGCAGTAGCTGGACACGCCCTGTGTGAATCCTCTGAAGACTGCCACCTGCTGTTCATCTGGAGAACGTCGTTTCTGCGCAACCTGCAGTTATACTTGACTGGAGTACCTGTGAAGGTTGGCTTGCTGTAAATACTTAGAGACTGCTGTTTATTTTACCTCACATAGGTCTAATAATAGTGAAAATATGTAAACATACATGGAAGAAGTCTGGAGACCTGAGCATAGCAGAGGGCGCGGCAAAAAGGATTGTTAACGCATTTTAGAAAAGACTGAATATTTCTGTGTACGGTACAATATTTGTGATTCTTTCTATATTTGAATGTTAGTAGTGGCTGTAGAGCTTAACCCTTGGGGCCATGACCAGTGAGGCTTCGGTGTGAGCCGGAACTCATCTGGTCGACATCCACATGCAGGCCTTCGGTACTCAGGCATAACTGAGGCCAGTCCTGGATGGGGGGTGGGTTTTTTTCCCCTCTTATATCCCAGGGACTTTCCCAGTTCCCTTTTAACTGTTAGGACTAAATAAGAACATATGTGCTTATGGTGCAGCGTCACCTTAAGATTTGTATTTGACACAAGCTGAGCTTTTGTTTTCTGCTTCTCTTTATTTGAAATGAAATCAGATGTATTTGGTCACTTGGTGCCATTAGGGGAGATGATCCAGAATGATTTGTTCTTTAATGCAGTGTATTCCCTCGACACGGGTTCAGACTGTATCCGGTGCTGCCGCAGTCTGAACCCAACTTTGAAGGAAAAAGTCTCTGTTAATGACCTTTTAAGGACCAATGTTGCACAGCATTACTCTTAGATGATGTCTTCACTTTTTAGCTTCCTCAGTTAAAATTTGGTTCTTTCAAGAGAATGTGTCGTCACTTATTGTTTTTAACCTGCTGTTAAAGCACGTTTGTATGGTACAGCTACATATGTTGTCCATTGCAACTCATATTATTGTGGGCAAAAGTGGCTATCCAGTAAGTTAAACAATCCTTTATAAATTTCAGTGAATTATATTTCATTTTTCTACGAAAGTGTTGCTGAGAGGTTGGACTAGAAGTGCAAATCTTTATCGACATATTTCTTTTTTTTTTTTTTTCTTTCTCCAAAGACCAGTGGCATTACCTGTTTGTATTATTATCGCCATTGCCACAGCACTTATTTGAAATCGTTGGAATAAAAAAAAAAAAAAAAAAAAATGTGATTGACTAATCTGAAGTGAAGAGGTAGTGTTGTACAAAGTTGGTGAGTGTATTTTCTTACTCTCTTTTTGCCAATTCTAATGATTGTCCTGAGGTGCTTGTTCTGACCCCCTCGTTCATTTAACATCCCGCTACCCCCCCCATTTCTGAACATGCATTTAACTTAAAGCTCAAATCCAGAACTCTTATCATCCGGACTCCGAGATGAACCTTGAAGTGCATCACAACAAGTTTTGGCGCTACTTTTCCCTCGCGTAAACTCAATGCCGTTTTGTTGACCGTGTTCCTGCGCACGCCATCATTTTACTTGACCACGACATGTATTAGTTTGCTTGACAGATAGAACCTCAGAAACATGTAAATACTTGAAAGATTTTTCAGAGATAAGTCCATGTCCTATAGATTTTTGTATTAAACTGAAAAAAAAAAGATGAATGTCTACCAGATGGTTTTGCCATAGAAACTGCTCTGTGCGCCGTACGTACGTGCTCATCAATCAAAATCATGTTGGGAGCGATTGGGTGTGAGATGACGTCAACAACACAATACTCAACTGAAATGCAATCAAACTGAAGCCAGTACGAATGTAATGTCTGTTTAAAAATAAGGCTTCAGTCTAATATTATAAATATGTTAACAATGTATGTACGTGCTTATTAACAAGGCTTCAAAAGCTACCAAAAGACCCTGATAAGGCACCTTTGTTGCAGTGAATGCACAGCATGTGAAACGTTTGACATGACGGTTCACTTTTGGGAGGTGGTAGTGTACCTAGCATTTACAGACAACGAGCTCCAAGCAGTGTTATGGTTCTGATATTTGTGCTGTATAGCAAATTGAATGAAAAAAAAAGTGAATTGTCATCTTTTTATTTGTATTCTGTGTATTTGTTCAATGTGTTTTAATAAATCTTCTGGACAACAGTGACACTGTCTGACAATCTCTCTCAATGTGGTCAGGCCTGCTGACGCGTTTGGATTTATGCGGGCGATCAAACGAAACTGAGTTTCGCTGGATGACAGATTTATCCAAACATCAATCTTCTAAAACCGCTTTATTTGACTGGTGGTCATTGGGGACTGGAGCCATTCCATTGGGTGCTAAAAATGACACATAATGGAGCCCCGTTAGAGCCTGATATGTTATAACATATAATCCAATGATACCCGAAATGTAATAACTGGTCGATAATGTAACAAAAGTGCTGAGCAGGAAATGTAATTAAAGATAAAGTAGTAAAACCCAAAATGTTACAACTGGTCAATAATGTAAGAAGATTTAACACGAATTCAACTGGGATCTTAATATGGTCAATGCTTATACAGTATTTTTGACTGATGATTGGATAAATATATTAGAGATTATAGATATATTTTTTTTTATTATAGACAAAAAGAAAACAGACTGTAACTAGATATATGTATCAACAAATAGTCCAAACTTTTAGAACTCATTCTTTCAATGTTAATCAAATTGATGCAGTTCAATTCAAAACCATAAATCATTGACTCACTTTATGTTTTAATCAAATTATTACAATATTAGGGGGAAAAATGTATTTGCCTACCCCATAATATAATATTAAAGGTTTAAAGTTTTGGGCTCAGGGTCTTGTTACATTAATAACCAGTTATTACATTTCGGGTTTTATCACATCATATTTTATTACAATTCGGGTCGTTGTTACATATCGGGCTCAAACACGGCTTTTTCACTAATTTCGCTGAACTCTGTCTCTGTGGGGTACTGAGAAGTAAAACTGTCTCTGTGGGGTACTGAGAAGTAAAACGACAGAGGCAATATGCAAACTGCACACAGAAATATCCAGAGTCCATCAAACTAGAGTCACTTTCCTGTTTGACTGACGTGCTTACCATTTAATCCAGCATATGGATTCATGATTTATTCATTAAAAAAAATAAGAGATTCTTGACTGACACATTTAATTGAGTATTGTTTCATTCAGACAACTTTATATATTCTTGATGGGAAACTTATACACACCATCCTCACAAAGGATTGCACCGAAGTCTGTTGTGTCTGTATAATGTTTAATTTTGATGATGCAATATTAAAGGTCCAACAGGTAAAAAAGTGATTAATACTCAAAGTAATTTATTTACAAACACCAAGAGACAGACAAACCACACATTTACACAATTAACTAAACTCAAATGGGCAGGTGGGAGCCAGAGTACTTGGATAAATCCTGTATATGCACATCGAGAACATGCAAACTGTCAACTGATATACTCCCCAGCCAAACCGGGGATATTCTCATTATGAGGTGAGAATGCTAACGTCTTCACTGCTGTGCAGCCAAATGGATACGTTTTTGGTTTTTAAATAATAATTTGCATTGTATGATTTACTGTATTGTACTTTTGAAAGAACAGTACATTTATATTCAAGTACATATTAATTACTATAACAGAGGATGCACTCAAGGACAAATCTCCAGTATGCTTTAATCTCATTTTGAGTTGAAACTTGTCAGGTTTCACAATATTGATGCAAACTATTTGTAGGTAATCTAATTTGAATGAGGGGAAAATTACTAATGTTTGATTTATTTGTTCATGTTTAAATTTAATAACGCTCAATGTCTCTTCTTTATCATGATGATATATGATCTATAAAAAAATCAGTTCACTACCACCTGAAAAAACGATTGCAAGAACGAAAGAATACCTGACTGAGCAAGATTGAGAGAAACGTAAAAGCAAAAGTCTTACTGCATTTATTTTTTTAGTAGGCTGGATTATTGTAACAGTGTGTTTAGAGTAAAACAATCTGTCAGACAGCTGCAGCTCATCCAGAGTCGTGACCAACACAAAGAGGGTGGAGTACATACAGCTGTGCTTAAGTCACTGCACTGGCTGCTTGTATGACGGTCAAAGGATCGACTGCAAAATCTGACTTCTGCTCTATAAAGTTCTGAATGGTCTCGGGCGAAAATACATCTCAGATTTACTTGTAGAATATGAAACATCAAGAGCCCTGAGGTCCTCAGGAAGAGGTTTACTCAGTGTTCCCAAAGCCACAAGCAAACAAGGTGAAGCGGCATTTAGTCTGTGGAACAAATTTCCTGAACCCCGAAGAACTGCTGACACAATCACTTCTTTTACACAAGGCCTTGAAACACTATTATGTCCTCAGGCTTTCCAATTAACAATAATTTACTCATTCTATTACCTTTATCTTAATACTTTTTACTTAATTTATTCTTCTTTTTAAGCTTTCCTTAATTGCTTTGTTTTATTTTATTTCATAATCTTAACTGCTTAAGATTAAGATTCTTAATTGCCCTGTTTCAATATATTGACTTTATATCCTTGTGATTGCCTTGTGTCTGAATGGTGTTATAGAAATAAATTGGCCTTGCCTATAAAAACGTATTTGTTAATGACCTGACATTTCTGATATACAGAATTTTGCTCTGTAAAAAAGTCCCTTTACATTTACAATAAGAACAGATATGGATGATAATTTTTTTCGGGGTGTGAAAATCTGTTGAAATGTACCACATTTATTGTTAGTTGCTTCGAGTGCATTCTTCAAATATCTTGGGCTCAGGAAAACATTATTTTTTTAAATTCTAGATAACCCTATTAAAATCTTACAAACCTCAGAGAGAAATGAATTGAACTGCTTCCAGGGAGCAGAGAGCACAGAGCACGCGCCTTCATCCAGTGCGGAAGTGCTGCAAGACCTCTGTGCCCCAAATCCTCTTTGTCCCGCCTACTTCTTCATTACGTCACCTGTTATTGGTGAGAGCGTCAGTCCAGAAGCTTCTCATTGGCCGAACGCTCGCCCGTGCTCTCCTCCCATTTGCCAGTAGCCAGCGAGATCCCGCCCCCCTGCATTGTGCCGCTGTTTGGGAAGCAGAAGGGGTCTGGAGGGTGGGAGGAGGGAGGAAAAACCAAAGAAAGGACAGAATGAGCCTGAACGGGCTAAAGGGTGGAGGAGCATCTAAAAAAGAGAGGGACAGAGAGGGGAGATAGAGGGAGGAACAGAGGCAGAGAGAGGGAAAGAGAGAGAGAGAGGGGAGGGGAGGAGGGAGGGTTACCTCATCCTGCTCTGCTGGTGCTCACGGTGCAGGGGAGAAGTTGTGGGAAAGTAAACAGCAGAGGAGGATCCAGTCTGTGTTCAGCCACCAGCAGCCCTCACTGGACACTGGGAAGATGAGAGTGGTGGACCCGGCGGTGTGGTAAATACCTGGGAGTTCATGGGAGGTGACCAGGATTAAAGGGTCAACGGGGAGTGCTTTTGGAGCTTCTTGGCGGACATACCAACTCAGGACAAGGAGGTGAGGGATGTTCATTTCCTCTGTCCTGCAAGCACTTTCTCTCTGTCCTTCCTTCATTGTGCTTCTTCTTCTCGCTGTGCTTCCCTTCCCACAGCATGGTTAGCATGTTGCAAAGACAGCAGCTTTGTCCATGGGGGTTATTGATGGAGTGGAGTTGGGGGGGTGGGGGTGGGTGGGATGGGTGGGGGTTGCTGGGGTGCTGGTCTATGCCTCTGTGTTTCAGTCTGGTGGCTTTACAGGGAGCAGCTGAGAAGACCGGAGAATGTGGAAGAGGAGAGCGGAGGATGGCAGATACCGGTGTGGCCCTTTGCTGGAGAACGAACACACACACACACACACACACACACACACACACACACACACACACACACACACACACACACACACCATCATGGACGATTAAACCCGAGTCTGCCTCAGAGCCGGCAGGAATACAGCGCGAGAGGCCTTGTTATGATAGCAGCAGTTCCTGCAACAGACACCAGGAAGGATGAGAGAGAGAGAGAGAGAGAGAGAGGGAGGGAGAGAGAGAGACAGAGAGAGGGAGAGAGGGAGAGAGGGAGAGAAGGGTCCAGCCCAAACCCCACTCTGGTCCACTGTTTTTCAGCTGCACTGCACAACTCCTGTGGTGCCTCAGGCTATAAAAAGAGATTCCCGGGTCTGGGTCTGGCCTGCACCATTCCAGTTTGACGGTTACTTCCCGGAGTACAATAGCCCCTCCCAGGATGGATTTCACGCTGCCTCTGTGCTCCCAGTAGAATAGAGGGGACACAGGGAAGAGAGAGAGGGGGGACTAAGGGACCTCTGACCAACTCATTTGCATTTTGGGCCAGGCCAATGTTTCTGCTTCACTTGCCGGATATCCAAGAGCCCCCTTCTTTAAGAAACTCCATGGAGTCACTGTATCAGATTTTTTTTTCCTCCTTACTCACAGTGCAGCCCTTCCAACAGACATTAACAATCCCTGCACACATGGCCCGAAGCTGCCACAAAGACTTCACTGTCGATGGGGAACTGTCTCCTATTTTGCCACCCAGAAAACCATAAAAAAAAAAAACTTGTTCTCACACAATCATGTGTATACATGTAAGGCCTTGGCACTCAACTGCACAATCCAGTCATTTGATAGTGCTGACACGCCCGCCAAATGTCTGATAGTGTCCTCTATGACACACCATGACTGCAATCCACTGGGAATGTTAGATAATTAACCCGTGGAAGGAATTCTGGGATGTTTTTAGCGTTGAAGCTTATCTCAGGTGTTTTATTGTCACAGTCTCACCGTGTGACCAAAACACGAGGATTATGTGTTTGCCCTTCTGATAACAGACTCCCAAGGCTGAATCACCACAACAGTACTGGTGAACCACAACTGTCACCTCGATAACTGTGGCTCATGCTCACCTCGGGGTGGAGAGAGATTTGTATAGTGTTAGAGTAACTATGAAAGTGTTCATGTAAGAACAAGCCGGCACTTTTCCTGGGAGTTTATTTTCATTTGTCATGTTTGATTTGTTTGGCACCTTGTTGCCTTGAGCTGAAAAATATCAAACATCCAGTGTCAAAGTTGATGCCAGAGGCAACAGCAGACTGTGGGAAATCGAGACGTTGGTCACTGCTTTTCAAAGAGGCAATTGCTTGGAGATGTTTACATCTGATGTAGATCTACGTAAACGTCGTCCATGGCACCACTGTCGCTGCGTACTCTGTTCACAGTTGCAGCGTTACAGTTGTGGCTCGATTAGCTGGAGGAGGCCGACATTCACTGTCAACGCAAAAGAAAGTTCACCCAAAGTCTTTGACAGGCAATAGTGAATACATCCTCCTCAGTTTGTTTGCTTTGGTACGAGTCTTTACGATATTTAACGTGGACATACTGCAGATCAGTCGGGCACATCACACGGCATTGAACTGTACTTCTGTACTTCCTGTATCATTACCGAGCCCTGAGTACACACTGGATGTCATCATGAGTGAACATCATTTATTCAACATAAATAAGAAACAGATTTTTTTTTAAAGAACCAGCCTGCTTGTAAGTTTGTGCTTTTTTTTTTTTTTTTAGGGAGGGAATTGCACTGATTAAGCACAAATCTACTTTTTAAGTAATCTGGATGACTCAGCTTTGTGAAAACAGCAATCTGAAGTTTTTTTGTTGATCACCATGGTGAGCCAGTCGTGATGACATCTAGGCGTGGGCTTGGAGTCGGTGAAGTCTGGAGGTGTGGTGTGTACCTATTGGGATGCGCTAATCCATTCCTCAGACATGGCCCTTTTGTTATGGGTGAATTTTCTCTCTTCTGTGGAGGGAATAGTTTTCTGAATAACACAGTCGTAACAATACTGTTATGCCACTAGTTTTGAATGAAACACTTTAGTAACTGATGCCATCGTGAAATTAGCTACAGTTACAGTTGGGGAAGATTCAGTGGGCTCCTTCCGTTTGTCTTATTAAAAAAAAAATGTGTTCATGAAGTTACAAATTAGCTTCAGCAATCACAGATTCAGAAGCCGTCGTCTCCTGGAAAAAAGCTTCTATGTTAAGATTTTACTAAACTCCTGTTTAACTGAAGATGAGTGTTTCATGATTCCTGAAATACCACATTCGTCTTGACAGCAACGTTTGTCTTACAGTACCTGTTACACATCAACTTTAGCTTTACATAATAAGAGCTGCCTTTTTCATCGATGCTTTTTATTGTCATCAATTGTTCGTGTGTTTGTTTCATTTCGGAATCAATGGAATCCACATAATAAAGCATCTTCCTTCAGTTAAGTGAAGGAACATCCTGTGAACTTACCCTATTTTCTTAAGTAGTCATTTGAGTGACCCACAAGGTGCAAACTGTTTTGTGAATATTAATTAATTCTGATTTCAGTAACCCACACAGCATTTTTTTATTTCTTAGTAGTTTGCATCGTTTCTCTCCTCATAGTGATTCACATACAGATCAAATACAAATCTGTTTACAGTTTGCATGTTCTCCTTGTATGCAGGTTTTCTCCTCTCACACTCCAAATAACATGCATGTGAGGGTCATTGTTGACCCTAAATTGGGATCAGCTCCAGAACCCTGCAGCCCTGCACCCTATAAAGCAGTGTTGACAATGGATGGATGGATAGTTCACATCTGCTTTGCTTCCATTGATCATCTTAAATACTGATGACAGTTAGGGATTGAATGGAGTGATTTGCTCGCGGGTTCTTGTGTTTTCAGGGAAGCTTTTTCTGTATGTTTTCAATTTATTTCTTGTTCTTCAGTAGTGATGATATCGGGATTATAACAAAACCTAGAAGGACTTTGGCACGACATGAAGGTGCAAAGTGTAATAGATATATTTTTCTTTTAAACATAGTAGTGTGTTAAAGTCACTCTCGCACCCACACGGTCCTCTGTCCGATAATACAAGAAGTAGCAAATGTCAACATGAGTAGGATTTTTGCTGCTGAAGCTCTTTGCAATAATTAATCAACCACCAACTAAAACTCTGTGAGCTGGATTGAGAGGAGACGGGACAGTGCAGTGACTCACCACAACTTTCAGTTTCCAAATAGTATCATTGAAGTCTTACATATTGTATTAATCTTGCCTTTCGGTCGCAGGGTCGATCCTCCACCTACCGTTTGTCGAAGTGTCCTTGAGCAAGACACTGAACGCCCATCCTAATGTTGAGTCAGTGGGAAAGTGCTGTGTCACTCAAATATATTTGTAATTTCACACCCTTCATGAGCTATTTATCACTGCGACGGCTATTTGCTGTGTCAATAGGTTTGTCTAATTATCCACTGATGCCAACTGATCACATGTTTTTAGCACGACGACACGTACCTGGCTTTGTTTACCTCATTCTCCTCCCTTTGTAATATTTTTAATGACACCATCTCACTCCTGATGGTGTGCAGCTCATTATATCATTTAGGAACTAAAACTAGGCACAGAAAGTCTGGACATACTGGCCTGTATTGGAGTGATTTTAACAATTTCTTTTACATTTTTTTTTTTTTTCTTGAGGCATTGCTAATATCGTGGGAGTGCATTTTTCAATTGCTGGTGAGCTCATCACATGCATCGGGCGTACAAGAGACAAGAGGTGTCTGCTAGAGGTACAAGAAATGACTTTGTCCGCTGTATGTATCATACATTTGAATAGTAAGGTTACTAACAAGACATCGATCATAAAGTCCCTGTAGTCCTTTGAGTAACTAATTACCTTCCTTCATTTCCAGTGGCTGTCGGGAGGGACTGCAGCACTTATTGAACTGGTCCTTCGCTACATATGTTCCGGTCACAGCCACCACCCAGGGATTGATTATTAGGCGAGCTGATGTATGGTGGTACTCCTACCAAATGTAAAATACTGCAGTAATTCAAAACAACTTGTTGTTAAATATTAGTTATTTTGAAGTTATCATATGTTGAAACTATCAAACTCTTAACATGTATTTATTTGATTTCTCTCTCTCTCTCTCTCTCTTTTTTTTTTTTTGGTTCAAATTCACCGTCCAGTGAGAGAATTTGTCTCAATCTTATCTCTTTTCCGTGTTTGTGCAGCACAGCACACATGTTCAGGACAGTATTGTGTTGCAAACACAAATGGCAGATGGGAAGTAGAGGCGTTTGTCCTTGATTAATGTGACAACAACACATCTCTGCTGTTGTGGACTGACATCAGTGGAGCGGCACGGCAGAGGGCACGTGAAGGCCAAACTGATTTGTGAATGGATAATACATCATTGCACGTCTTAGCAATGGCGACACAATGGCAGACCTGATGGAAAGCAAGAATAAAGTATCTCAAATGTGCAGCGGGATAACCTTCTTATCATGTCTTGTTTACAGTGTGATAAAATCATCCGCATGCGCCTTGGCGAACAATCCACCGAGATTTGTCTGAAGTGAAATTTAAAATATTCATAACACACGAGGCTTATCTACTTGTGTGTTCAGAAATCTTCGGTGGCTCGACGTTGCCTTTAAGTGACTGCATGAAATTCACAAACGCCTGTGAGCTGCCGCCTCCCACTCGGATTGTTATGCCTTTTGACAGGCACAGAAAGACGTATTCCGTCTGTTCTCAAGGAGCTGTTTGCTGTTACTAAATTGGCCGAGTCACATTCATATCTCTCGCTAGGAAGTCCACGGAGGGAAGCTGAAGACGGAAGGAGAGCCAGAGGCAGAAGCGTCTCTGCCTGGCACTGTTTATTGTTGTCAGTGGTCTGCTGGCCTTTCATTGTCTGCTGAGTGTTCTGTGGATTAAAGCCCTGAAGTGGCGCTGCTCTCAGTGACTTTCTGTTAGATTTCCTAATGCTGTTTATTCAGTCGTCACCAGCTGCTGCTTTCTGCCATTGTCTATTAGATATACTGTACACAACTGCCACTGACCGATGGCTGTGAGGTTTGTTGGGGAATGGTCAAACAGCTCGCTTTGTACCAGTGGCTGGAAGTAAATATGGGGCGAAATCCCAATAGAGAGATTTGAATGCAGTTAACTGTTTTTGTCTCTTTCAGTTTTTAAAATCCTGTCGGAGATTACGTATACTTATTGCTTTGTTTAGTGTGTTACGAGAGGGGGCTGAGATGGAATCGTTCAACATAAATCAGATGCCAACTACCCACAAGATGCAACTCGGTAATGACACAACCGAACAAAATATGAAAGTGTAGGACGTGGTGTGTTTCAAACACATCAGTGCAGCTTATTAAAGTTAAGGGTTGCGAGGCACGTGGAAAATGTGCATCCTGGCACTGGCATGCAATGGATGACCCCACAAAAGTGTACCCATGCTTCATTTTCCCCTTGTACACATGTGACGTCTCTCCACTCATTACCACATTTGGTACACAGCAAGGGAGTTTTCAGCGCTCTATGTAGGTCAGGGACAGGGTGTGTAGGAGTTGGTTTCATCTCTTTTCTGTGATGCGTCTTATTTTCCCCTCAAGAATAGCTTTCATACAGCCCCACTCCTGGGGCTCTTTATTTTTCTAAGCTGGCATCTGTTTGATGGATTGTCCAAATGCTTTTTCGCAAAGACAGTTGCTCAAGATACCTGTCGGTTTAACACTGTGGAGGGCATTTAATAGGGAAAGGCGGAAGGGTTTCAGTTCAGTCATAGTTGTTGTCAGTCAAAGTATTTATTTCTGGTACCAGTTAATCTGCTGCTCTGTAATAATAATGTGAAATTATTCAGGACATCTCTTTTTTTTCTTATTTTTGTCCAATCAAGCATAAAGTTGAGAATTTTAGGAAAGCGTAAGACTTTCCGCAGCAGGTGATAATCTTGTGCTGCTTTCTCCAGACAAGCAGTGCTGTGACGAGGGCTGAAACAATGCTTTCTGAGGACAGAGCAGAAGTTCTCTCCCCACAAAAGAGTCATTGTTGATGTGACCAATGAGTGGGCCGAATGGAGAAACTGTGTGTTCGTGGTACAGAGGAGGGGAATGAGTCCAAAGGCTACAGAAGCATAATAACATTTTAAACATTGAAATAGTCGACTTTTTAAGAAGGCGCAGCTTTCCTGGTAAAACCTGATGATTCTCCACTGTAATCTGACATGCTTACAGTATGAATCAACACTTTTTTTTCCAAGTCTACTTCCTGAGTCAAAGTCCAGCACATGTACGTTTTATTCGCCATGGTTAAACTTGAACATGGAAATTATGATTTTACAGTATGCACATAAACCCCTTGTGTCACATGAGCTAACTCACTTACATCACTTTAAAATAAGTCAGCATTTCTCTTTTGCTTAGACTTGACGCCACAGCAGGAACACACAACATACACACTGACTGTTGATATTCAAACACTGGGTGGTCTAGTGGAGGCAAAAATCCAAGACTGTTCGATTCTCATGTAGCTTAATTTAATTATCTTTCAATGACACTGGTGGGACTCACAGATGACTTGATTATTCTGGTTCACTGACACGTGTCGTAGTTTTTTGCAACCTTGGATTAAATGGATGTTGACGGTGCCAAACATGATGCCATGCCAAGTGTATAAGAACCACGTCCCACGATGTAGCGGCAAATAAAAGTTCTTCGATTGTTAAAATCAGCAGGAGGTTTCAGCTTGAGTCCGTGTGAAAAAGGATCCTGATGAGCAGGGGTGAACTTTCGCTGCTTGGTCGTAGAATCTTAATGTTGAAGGCGCTCAGTCGACCAACATTGTTCTTCAGGATGAAAGCCTCATGTTTGATTCATGCGGCCGCCCCTGACTCTTTCCTACGGAGCCTCTAACTTCATATGACCTCATCTGACATGCTTCTCTAATTTTTTGGCAACATGAAAGGTAGGACGGGAGGTTGACTCACCCCTCACTCTCGTCCAATTGAATTTCAGGCATTATGAGACATTGTGCTTCAAGTTAATATTCAGGGAGAAAAGAAAGATGGCATACTTTAGCAATTCCTTAGTTAACCTTCACCACACATACCAGGAGCAGTGGGCTGTCATGTTGCGACGCTGGGCGTCATGGGACTTGCTCACAGGCCGGCAGTGGGAATCAAACTTGCAGACCTCCAAGCACAAGCTTCTCTGACCTCTAACCCGCCACTGCCTCCGGGCATGTGAGAATGTCTTCAAATTTGGCAAACGTTTACCCAAAGATGAACCGTCAAAGTTCAAATATCAGGGTCACGGTGCATCAACATCGAATAAACCGGCGGGTGTTGTCGTCATTTCCCTGTCCTTTTACGGTGTGATCTCACCTCACTATATTACTGGAAATAGTTCTTTTCCTGCATCCTTACTTTTAAACCTGACTTATTTTAAAACATTTTATGAGAAATTGGTCATTTATCAAGCAGTAGCTTGGCTTTAGGATCGGGGACTGCCGCTGTGTAGGTCGAGCTTATTCACCTTGTGTGGTCTTGTTTCCTAAATATATTCACATTAGATTAGAATATAAATGCAAATATCCTGAGAATCAAAGGTCACAAATTATTGAAAATGAATGACCTAAAGATCACAGTTATCATACAAGTATATTTATAACACCTATAATACTTTCACCAGTACAGAGAAAGCTTTAATAAGCCAGACTCTTGTTCTCATTCTGCAGCTGAGTAAATGTTAAAGCGTAATTACCTTTGCAACATCACGTTGTCAGTACGCTGTGAAAAGGTTGCTGTAAATGTTACAGTAGTTTACTGCCATCCGGTCTTCTGCTTGCAGTAAAATGGCTGATGGTAACACTGCTGTGATTTCCTTTGCAGGAGAGCGGCGCCTCACTGGTGTGGCAGGCAGCGGAGATATTTAATACTTTTTCATTGAAATTGTTATGATGCAAATCCAATTATAACAGGAGACAGCGTTTTACCCTAATTGCTCAAAATTCTAATAAGCTTGTGCTATTTACAGTAATGCATTGTAGCAATATTTTACAGTGCAATACTTTTCAGTTCACAGAATTCAGTTACAGTGAATAGATGAGTGAAACCATTCTGACGTTAGGATTACACCTGCTGATGTTTGAGACGAGACAGATTTTAATGTTGACTGCAACAAGTGCTAAGTGGAAGACTTTAGATTTGGTGTTAATACGAGTCAGTCTGTTAGTGGTCAGAACAAACATGTTATATAAAATGTACAAAACATGTTTCCCTAAAGGTAAATTATTAATTTGAGGTAGTAAATCCTTCTGTTATACACGTTTGTCTGGGATTCATACACAAAAACTGAGTGAATATTAAGCCGTCAGCTTCTACTAAAGTTTTATGAGCGCTATAGCGGACACCGTGACGGTCTCACGGAATCACAGTTAAATCGTATTGCATGTTTGCAATCAACCCATGTCTGTATCAATAAACTTTAATTCTCTGAAAAAATTGAATGTCTAAAACATGCATGCAGTTGTTATAAATTCGTCACACATATTTTCATTTAGAGGACGAGATGAAACGAGACAGTCATGATGTGGGGATACATGTTTTCTACAGTTGTGTGGAACATCTTAATTAATCTGCTACTAAGCCTTCTGAGCCTAACGGCCTTTCTAAAGGCCATATGTTATGTGGTTAGTGTCAGTAAACTCTGCTGGCGTGGCCATCGAGTTGGTCCATGTGTGTAAAATATCGGTTTGATTACAGTATAATTCATTTCATAACGTTTGGACGTTTCTTTTCACTTGCAAGAAATCTTCAGTCCATCGGAAGTTATAGTTTACAAAGATAAAAGGACACTTTACTCAACTGAATGGGTTAGATAGTATTTCTGAGCAAATTAATTGACCAATTTTGAATTCTGACTGTTTTTCACAGACATCATGTCGACTTTGATGTCCCAGCAACCCTCTAAAGAGGACGAAGAGGAGGATGATGAGGAGCAAGGGGAAGGGTTTGAGTTTGATGACAGTGCGGACGAGGAAACGCCAAAAGAAAACGGTGAAAGGATCAGTGTGGATTGTACCGGTAAAACAAAAGGCAGTGGATCACAAACGGACGCAAACGGCACCCGGCTTCCTGAAACGTCTCCTCCTGCTGGACCGGAGGACAACAACAAGCCCGGAGCTTCAAGCACGACCACGACCACGACCACGGGTAACTCCTTTTGAAGAATAAGATGTATTTAATCTTGGTTGGTTACGAGTCGTACAATGACTCACCCTTATTCATCCTCAGTACACCTTGTAATCCAAACAACTACTGTATTTTTATATGCGTGTATGGTAATTCTCACCAAGTGGAAATGGACAGACACAAAGGAAAGTCATGGAGTGAATTTATGTCACATTTTTGATATAAACCTGAATCGATATGGTAAAATTACTCTTTTGCTGTGTATCGTGTAATCCTAAAGTCATGAAACTTAAATTACAACACAAGCTCTACTAAAGCTTCGTTTCAACTGCACAGAATGTGCCGGAACGGTACGGTTCGGGTTTTTGTGCGTCCCCACTGCAAAAGTTGTGGTACCGACAGAACCGTACCAAAAAGGGGTACCCAGCACCACGCAACTGGTGATAGTGGCGATCGTCACTCGTGACAACAGCAATATTTAAATAGCTCATTGACCGTATAATCCCTCCCGTTGTTGTTCACATACTCCACTTTGTGCTCACTGTTTTTTTGTTACCTGGATTTATTGAAATATCGATACTCCGCAGCATCCATGTGCTGACGTGGCGCAGACCCCGACACAAAAAGTTTCAGGCCTGTAATCACTGCAACATCGCAACTCCCCCGAAAACTCCAGGTTTCTTAAACACTGTCACACCACAAGTGTACACAGGAGCAAAGTATATCACTTTGTACAGCTGGGGTGCTTGCTTTGCACTGCTGACTTCATTAACTGAAAACACCGTCAACTGTTACACTTATAGTTAGAAAATATTTATCACTTTGTCCTTCAGAAAGGTCAGAGGTTTTTCATTGTTAGTTTGCAGTAACAAAGTGAATTTCACACATTTAATTATGTCTGGCATTTTATAATGTACCTTTTCCCCTTTGTGATGATAAATCTGTACTAATAACTGAGTTAGCGGCTCAGCACTACACACTCTGATAGATGGCGCAATTCATAACTTTATTTAAATTTTTAAAAAAAAGCCACAATGCTTACTTGTCACATGTGACTATGGACACAAGGAGGAATCAAACCACTTTTATACAATATATCACAAAATCATTTATCAATGCATTATACATTCAAATCCCTGCAATGTAAAAAGGACAAAACTTTGAATATGAAAGAATATTGGTATCAATTGTGATTATATGTAAGTACATTTCTATTGATTCAAAGCTGTAATTGTTTTATACCGGTTTGTGACGAGGAAGAAGTCAATGAAATATTAGGAAAACTGACCAAAATAAAATCAACAAAAAACATGACCCACAAGGTAAGGCAAGGTAAGGCAAGGCCAATTTATTTATAGAGCACCATTCAAACACAGGGCGATTCACAGCGCTCTACAAAGGCATTAAAGAAATACAGAAAAGCATATTAACATCATTTTCTTAAGTGTTAATATCTATTGCAATTCACACCATTATTTAAAAAGTCAACAAGTTTATTGCATGTCTACCTAATATTGTGTTTATGTGATTATTACAAGCTACACCTATTCTGATTGTATAGCACAACTATTTAACGATGCATTCAACGATTCAGTTGATTTAAGAGAAATATGAAGAAATTAATAGTTACCAAATATGGTCACTCGTACGATACAAAGTTATTAAAAACCAAACATTAGTACAAAAAGGGCTTTTTTGTGTTATTTGACTGAAGTTACATTATTACTCAGAATGCGTTGATAAGTGCTCTATGCTGTCTTTTCCACGCGTGTACGCCACTGTCAAAGCCGCCTCCAGGCACGGCAGTAAATTGGATGTTTTTTGTATTTCATGTGATATGATCTCGCTTCTGTGACCGTTTGACCCCCAGCGTGTGAGTGACAATTATTAGACTTCATTTAATTGCTGCGGGGGAATCAAAGAGCAGAGTTCACTTTGCTAATTGGAGGAAGTTGTGTGGATGTAAGTTTGATATATTTTACTACCTGAGTAATGTTTCCTAGGAAGCCCGTGGTGATTACACACCCAGATAAAGAGGGTGATTTCAGTATTGGATAATTTCTTTTGGACTAAATGAAGTGATTACAGCTTAATTGAAAAAGCTTTTTTTTGGTTTTTTTTTTTTTTTTAAAGTCTACCTGGTGGGACCTGGAGACACGTGGGGAGTTCTGGGTGTTGGTAACAGTGTGTGATGGGAGTCTGTTATGTTGTTATGCAATTTAATGGAGGGCTGCGAGTCAGTCATGAGACTCACCTCATGTCAGGAGTTTACACGACGGGATCCAAAGGAGGTTACTCACAGCATTTGTTTTACGGCACCTGTCTTACGCATACCTTTGCTGTGAAAATTACCCCCAACCAGACCAGTTGAGACTTGCTCACGAGGAGCGTGTAAAGTCTTACGACTTCACGAAAGCAAGTTCAGTTTTGTTTTGACTGTAATGGTTTAGTCTTTAAAATTTTTTACTTGGTTTGGTGGTTTGAGTCCCTGTGTGTCCATGATGAATCACTGGACTCCAAATAAGCCCCAGTGGTGCTCTTATTGCGTCACATGGAACAGAACATGATTTATTTATTGTGAAAATGACCCTCAAATAGTCTCAAAATGAGCTAAATGATCCAAGTGACCCAAAGTCTGGGTTAGTTGTAAGAAGCCAAACAGTCATAAACTGTGGTGAGACTTGAGTGTTTTACAATTAAAATTATTGGGGGAAAAAGAGCTGATGACAGCTTTTTATTGAACTTTAATCGGGCATGCAAACACAACTTCAAAACCGAATAAATGTCAACATGCTTCAATAATGTGTGAGCGCTTGTTCCGTAGAAGACAAACTGTGTTGCAGTGCAAACAAAAAAAACAAACATTAACCCAGAATTGAATTACTGTGGAACTAAATGACCTCATTTGCCAGTTTAAGGTGACTTTTTGTGTCCTGTAGGTTATAAATTCACTATAAATTCCTTTTCAAGTTCAGTCATTTTGCACAGAATGCCTCGTGAAGTAGTTTTGTTCCTCACTAACACAGTGAGCGCACACCAGAGCAGCATCGCCTCGAGTCTGCCCACAAAATGTTCGTTAAACTATTGTGATAGAGAGGCTACGGTTTTGTAGTTTACATTATTACATTACAAGAAAAAGTGACAGGTTTTCTTAAAACTTGCCGTTCTAAAACAGAAGAGCTATTCAGGACATTATTTCCTATAACGTTTCTTATTTTATTTGCCCGGTCATGGTTGAAACAAGAGCTCTTATGAGATGTATTGCAAGTTTACTGGTTTGAATCAGATTGTGAAAAATATTTATGAATAGGGTGTGAAGTGAAATGCTGACAAATAAATGCTTATTTTCTTTCTAGTCATCTGGAGGCCATATCAAGTGTCCTGTTTTATTTATTTTTTCTTACATCATAATTATATATATTTTTTTGTCTCACTGTTGTTTTCTTCCTTTTGACAGACGTTGCAGTTCCTGAGTCATCCACCGGGTGAGTCGTCTCTGATTCCTATCGCCATTTTAAGGAGAGAATTACTGAGAATGGGTGGAGAATGGAGTAATCCCAGCACCACATCAGTGTTGTGTCATTATGTCAGAGATAGCGTCGCGCAGTGGGGACGAGATACTGCGATGTTACGCCGCTTCTGTTTGCGTGTCATTTCTGATGCCAGGCGGCAGGTCGCGTCGCGTCACGTCACGGCCTCTGTGACGAGTGCTGGTGCTGCTGATACGGTTCTCACAGGAAATCACATGATCAAATGCAGGTTTCATCACAAGGCCTAGTGCACCGTGACTCCTTTATAGTTCACTGTGCATTTTGTTTAAGTTTCATTAAAAAACTTTCGCCACAATGAAGAATCGATATCATGTAATCTATGTTTTTATGTAATCTAAAATGTTACATTTTGTTACTATTATAATGGACAATAAAAGGAGGTAAACTTTTTTTTGGGGCATTGCTTTTTTGTGAATTCTCTTTTGGCGCATAATGCTTTATAACTTTATTTATTAACCTACTGTTTCCTAAAAAACAACAATAAAAAGTATTGTATTCAGCCAGAATGCAGCACCCCATGAACTGTTTGAGTTTATTTAACTGAAGTGAATCCTAAATGGAATTAGGTTTTAACTAATGCATTATAGCGTTCCCTGTTGTGATGTGAACTTGTGTCTTTTGGAAAAGATTGTGTCGAGACAACGGGCTCTGTCAGTGTAACAGCACTACTTTTTTAAATGACAGGACAGTAACCGATGGCTGTGCTGAAATTGATAATACAGGGACATTTACTCAAGTTTCAGTGGTTTTGATATATGAAATTAATGGTAGAGGCACAGAGCTGCTGTGTCTTTTGGTCTTTTGCTTATCGTGCAACTGTTTGTCATCGCCCAAAGCCAGTGGAAAAGCCACTCCTGTTGTCTTTTATTAAAATTGAGTGCGCTCAGGCCTCCTCACAGCCACTGTCAATACAATAATCACAAGCCTACATAAGAGCTTTCTGCGTGTCATTGATTTAACTCGGGTACTTTGTTCTTTCTTCCGATTGTGCATCTGTTTTCCGAATAATCAACCTTTAAAGCCGATGTCCATCTCTTGTCGTGTCCACTGAGCAATATGGTGGCCAAAGCTTTTATTTGCTGAAAGATGAGGAGCACCTCATCAGTATGGAACTGAGTCATCCCCTACACAGCCGTGCGAAAAATATCTGAATGGATCATTAACATCACCCTCTAACCGCAGTACCTCCTTTTCATTGTCATTAGTTATTGAATATATATTCCTTTTCAACAAAGTGCTCACATCCGGATTTTCACCTTATCTTCCTCCAAGTAATGTAAACTCAGCTAATGTGTCCCCGCTCCACTACAATAACCCCATAGTACAACAAGAAAAGTGACTTCAGTTTCTAAGTTTTGTAACTTTCACAACATTTTTAAACGTCAAACTTGTGGCTTTTTCGGGTTGAAAGGTTTCCTTACTTCTCTGATGTGAAAAATAAATACGTGAAATGAATCGTACACCAGACTGGTGGAGCAGGTGTAAAGGGGAAATGACCTTAGTTTGATGCAGTCTGAAAGCACCTCTCGTACAATCAAGCCGACGGTTTGCTGCAAGGCCCCGGTGCAGTAAATGATAATGTGATAGGTTATTGATTCCTCTAAGGCGACTGTCTTTTTGGCAAACGCCGCTCTGTGGGGAGGTCAGCAGTCAAAGTCATCGACTGAACGGCAGCCCGGGAGCTGATGGACAGACTTGGAGTCTTTTTCAAAAGATAGTTTAAGCTGGCAAGTGAGCTAAAACTCAGACTCTGCACTTGAAAGGCTATTTAATGCTCCAAGAAATTAGAATCGCATCAGGCAGTGTTATATTAAAAAAAAAAAAAAAAAAGTGAAAACTGGAATATAGACTACCACTGTGCAAATATATTCTACCGCTGTCCTTGTTTGTTAGTTTGAGCTGCAGCTAAAATAAATATGCCATTCCTCTCCAGCCTCTGTGGCCCAGAGGGGCCCCCGATTTTGATGAGGCCCCCCACCTGTGCATGTAGGAAGTGTGTTTGAAACCGCCGCTGACCAAACTCCACAGTTAACCTCGGGGTTTAGATTCCTGTGGGGTTTCCTGTGCTGAAACGAGCGGCCTGTGTTTGTTCACAGATGTACCTTTTTGTGTGTGTGTGTGTGTGCGTGTGTGTGTGTGTGTGTGTGTGTGTGTGTGTGTGTGTGTGTGTGTGTGTGTGTGTGTGTGTGTGTGTGTGTGTGTGTGTGTGTGTGTGTGTGTGTGTGTGTGTGTGTGTGTGTGTGTGTGTGTGCGTGCGTGTGTGCTGAAGTCAACACCGAGGTCTTGGCAATTTCTCATGCAGGGAGATTTCTGCTGAGTGCACATTTCCACTCGGGTTTACTCGATCGTCTGCCTTTTAAAGAAGAGCTATCAATAGCACTTTCCACGATCAAGGTGTTGAGACTGTCAGCACATCTCACCACATCTGTCAGCAGGTTTAGAATAATATTGCCAAAATTACTTAGGGATTGTTGCTGCAGAAATGCGTTGTTTCTTTTCCCCGGCACTGCGCTGACAGCGCCTCCGCTTGTTGTGACTATTAAGCTTCAGGCAGCACTTCTCTCCCATAGGGGTTTTATGTGCACGCCATTGTTTGTTTGATACCTGCATCTGCTTCTGGCTTTAATTTTTAGCCCAGATAGCAGACAGATAGACGGATAGTTTTCATTAAACCAATTGCACGAGTCCTCCGCCATGAAAGACCAACACAAAGGGTACTATGACAACACCGCATGCATGTGGGGCTTTATGTACACAGTGCTCTGCCCTTTGTGACTATAACTTTACTCTTTTACTATTGACTGGGCTTTTACAATGTTTTTTTTTTTTTTTTATCCTGCTGCCTTTTGGATCTTTAAAGTTTTGCTCTTGCAAAAGGAAGTCATGTAACGTACCTCACGGAACACATTCAGTTTTCACAGCCACTTTGTTCGAGGACCTCTCACCTTGTTATACTTCCTGCAGTTCTGGCGCGCTGTGAAAGCGTAAGGAAGAAGAAGAAGAAGAAGAAGGAAAAAAAAAAAAGTTGTCACCGTTTTGCTTTGCTGTCCACTTTTCTGCCCCCTCCAGTGTTTTATCCAGCCTTTGTTTGTAGTGCCCCCTTTCATCCTGTCTCCTGCCTCGTCAGGCCATCCCCTCCCCACCTGTTCTGCCTCTCCGCCCACTGCTGCCTGATCTTTCCTGCCTTCCTCCACTTTGCCATCGGCCACCTCCGCATACATACATTGCGTTCCCGTTCACTGTGTCTCGATTTGTGAACTTCTTCACGTGAGCTTCTCTCTGCGTCCGGTCTAACCTTTCGCCACGCATATTCTCCATGACAAATTACACGTAGAGAATACACGATTAAACAACTGGTGTGAGCTTTTTGTAGGATGTCTGGGAGTTGCTGAACTGTATGGCAGTGCCAAACTGTTCTGCTGACGCTTCTCGAAATAACAAAACGTTTTTTTTTTGTTTTACGCCTTTGGGTTTGGGGAAATCCTGTCTTTCGCTCTCTCTTTTTTTTTTTTTTTTAACACATCGAAATATAAAAAAAAAAGTGACAGCAAAATTTGCACAGTGCACATTATTACTGCCCTTTTTAACAAATGCCCCTACATGTTTAAGGAAAAATAGGGTAGTTTCTTTTTTTTTTTTTCATTTCTTTTGTTTTTGCAAAATACCACATGATAGGACCGTCTGACTCAGTAGAGGAGAAGATGTGGCAATATTGTTGTGCAACCGTCGACAGACTTCCATTGAGAAATACTTCCATTTAGATGAAGGGTGTCAAACATAAGGCGCGTGCCGCATGGGTCAAAACTGACTCCAAGTCGGTCCGCCAAACCACCGAGTAAAAGTTTCAAGGAAAACTTATTTATTTTATTTTTTGTTTTAAACACATTTTTTAAGAGTACTGAACACAACACAACACTGAGACTCGGGCTGAGGTATCGGTGATGCTGGCAGCAAAACTATCTACTATCTACCACCGCATTCTGTAATAATGGTGCAATATGTAATAATGTAAGACATTTTCCACTCATTATGTAATGACGCCGCATTTTGTAATAAAATTCTTTTCTTTTTAGATCACCTGGAGCTGCCATTGTGGCTGGTAGATTTTTAAAGTTACAACACAACCTTTCTTTCAAATTAAACCAGATTGTTAAATGCATATAATCATTTAATCCACATTTTGTAATAACTTGCAATATGTAACAAATTTTTACAAATTGCGGCAAAAGTTTATTAGAAAATGCATTAAAGAACGTATAATTAAAATTGGCATTATGTTGAGATCATGATTATTTTCCAGAGTTATTGCTTGGTTTTGTGAAAGTTTTTATTCCGTATACCCGCAACACAGTAAAGAAAAACTTTAAAGTATAAATTTAAAGATTATTATTGCACCTTTTTACCGGTCCAGCTCCACTCAAGATGAAAATGTGGTCCCTGAAGTCAAATGTTTGACACCACTGATTTACAGAAATGATTAAGATATTAATGGTATATCAATTTTACAGGGTTACACTTTACAGCTGTTTTTTTAAACACGTAAATTACATTTAATTGCGTCTTATAGAATTAAGATCCAAATGAGTCACAACTAACAAAAAAATACAACAACAAGTAAATACATTTCTCTAAATATTCATTCACAGCACCCGAGTGTTGAGTTTTCACACTTTCATGCAGATTGATAATCGTAAAGAGTTAACCTGACTCCAGTTGTCTTCCTCTTACACTTCAATTTGTGCGTTTGTCTCCCCTCCGAGTCGACCAAACCAAAAGGTTATACAAGAAAAGGTTTAAAAACAGTCCGACGTGTAAATATAATGAGAAGCCATGCCCTGAATTCTGAGGGCGCTACCTAATTGGAGTCCACAAAGTACAGAACGACTTAAGCAGGAACTCTGTGAAGGAGCGGTTCAATACGAGATGTGGGCAGTTGTTTGTGGAGGAGATTTATGACCCGAGGACAAATAGAGCCCCATCAGTATGGTCAGCACAATACTTGTGCAGATATAAAGAACGACTATATACCCAGCCGAGATCAGGGGGCAAAACAGGTAGAGCTTGTGGCATGCGGTACTGCCCTGGTGCGCTTGCTGCGGGGAATAGAAACAGATGGAAATTGTGAAAATTTACATTCAAGGAGCCTCCTCTTTAGGCTGTGCTGTGCCCCAGGCTACGTCATTTGCATTGAAAAATGATTCCTGTTTCTCTCCTTGAGCTATATGACTCACTGGGGCTTATAGGCCCGGATAAGTTGTGAAGGAGTGTGCAAAGATATGCCTGGATCGATAGCTGCGCTGCTCAAATCAATCAAACCTGACATGAATACGCACAGGCAAAGCAGGCAGACAAGCTCGGTGCCGCTATTGTTCTTTTCCGCACAAGCAATTTTAATGACAGGATATCAGTTTATCACAAGAAATGTGTTGACAAATATCTCTTTTTTTTTTTTCTGCGTTTCACGTGGGTGGAGATCGTTGGATTGAGATGAATGGTCCCAAAACATCATGGAGAATGCATAAAGTAATACTTTTCAGTCGTTCTGTAGCTCGAAAACACGGTAAACCAAATGGCTGCTGTCAGTAGATCTTTTATGACATGTGGACATGTTTACTTCCAGATTTGTGGCCGACGTCCACTGTACTGTTGTGAAATAATGGGGGGGGGGGGGGGAGTGAAGTAAAACTCAGACTATAGCTGTACATATAATATTCTTTCCATTCTAAAATGCTGCATTTTCATACTTTGTCACATGTAGATAGTTTTGATAATTTAGTAAATAATAAGAGTGTGCTCTCCGAAGGATTTGAAATGCTGTGCTCATAAATGACGTCCTAATTTATTTTCATTTGGTGAATCTTACCTATCAGTATTTCCCATTATGCAGACGAAAGAAATTACCTCCTGTTATTTATCATTCTCGTCTGCTGCAGGCAGCCTCGCTTTTATTTCCAGCTCATAATACATGGTTCACTTGACGTTGTGCCCTACAGTAAAAGATAATGGTTCGCTAGATTGTTGAATACAGAAAGTTTACTTCTATTGCCATTTAATAGAAGGAGAAGTCTGCGAGGCCTCCGCCCCAGCAGTTCCAAATTACAGCACTTTGTGGACGCTATTTTCTCGGCGTGCCTTGTTTGTCTTCACGTTGCCCATGACTCTGCAGCTGCTTCTGGCATTGCCGGTGTTGTTGAGGTGTTTAGCAAAGGGACAGATTTAATTAGCGTGGATGGGACTCTCCTACACGCTGGAAACTGTCATATTATCAGTCATGTGGGGGCGGACAATTCCTCACTGGCAGCATCAACACAGACACTGTGATAGCTGTGTCAACAAGATTTTCCCCTGTGGTGTTGGAGTCTGTTTTTAATAGCTGGTTCAGGGCATGTTTTCATTCAGAAAGCCAGCGGTGATTATAGTAAGCCGCGGGCATGACAGATAATGATTTGACAGAGCCCAGAAAAAGGTAAGTAACCCAAGTAGGAAGCGTTCGCTGCATTTATATTTCCTCCTCGCACGCAGCTGTGTGAAAGTCTTTCTGCCAAAGTCCCTTTTAGCACACCTCAGAGGGAACGTGTGACAAAATATTGCTTTTTCTCGGTTAATTATTATGCCTAAGTATTTCTTAAAATTTTACTTTTTTCCACTAATGGTGTATAAAACTTGGAAAAAGCCATCAGAAGGAAATGAAGAGTCTACATTACTATCGGGGCTGAAAAATCCTTCTTTAAATGTTTGATACAAATACAAATACACATGCTTGACAAGATCATCTTTATTCATTGAAGTGCAATGTGCAAAAACGAGGCTCCATGCAAAGATGTAAATTGTATTTTGTCTGCCCCGGTGCACGCTCAGGCTGAGATTTGTCTGCATGTTCTACCTGGGTCCCTTATTTGGCCGTGTGCGTGCATGTGTGTTGGCCCTGGAATGGACTGGCAGCCGCTTGGCGCGGCCCTGCTTTTGGCCCAGTTTCACTGGGATATGCTCTACAAGGGCGAGTATGGAATGTCACACCACGACTAATTATTCTTCATCAGGCGTCTTTCAGAATATCTTGAGACCATTCTACTGGTGATTTATCTTCCCAAATATCAAAAAGACAGACAGAAAGGAAAGAAAACACATTTTATGGTGGAAGTCAAGAGACACACAGCTGCCCGAACGGAGGAAAAATACTGTCCCTCCTTCTCAAAAAGAGTTACTTGGAAAAAAAACAACAACAAAAAAAAACCCGTCATGACGATTTGACAGAAGCAATATGTGGCCTGTCAGACTTCAGGGAGTGTACATTTCTATGCTTGGATAGCAGGGAACTATTTTCGACCCCCATGTCCAGCCTCTCTGCCTTCCCTTCCTCTCTGTGAAATTAACTTGTAATGAGGCACACAACACGCAGTGTTTGTTTAACTGTGCTAATGTTTGGGTACCTTCCAGGGCTTCAGCAGCAGGATCAGCAGCAGAGCCCAGTATCTCCACTCCTTGTGTGGAGAAGGAGCTCCGGGGACTTCCTGTACCGCCGTCAGCTGTGGACACGCCGGCTGATTCAGGAGGCGCCAGCAAAGAATCTATCAAGGAAGGCTGCGGCTCCGGGGACATCTCCGAAGGTACAAAACTAAGTTATTTTGACAGTGAACTGATGCACCTTATATTGTAGATCAAGGGTTCAATTTCAAACCAAAAAGATTAAACCTCAGCTTGCCCTGGGATTCAAGCTCATTCCACCTATGTATTATTGTGTTCACATTGCGGACAGATCTGATAGAAAACCAATTGGGCCTCCACAGTTGCGTAAACAGTACCCTGGACTGCACGATAATGACACCGGCAGTAGAAATCGTGCACTAGCATTTTGTTAGTTGCTCACATAGCAGCTCTTGACCTTGATCGGAGATGACAAGTGCACCATATTACAAATCTATGGTCATCTTATAGATCATTGATTTCTTCTTCAAAAGGCCAGACACACACACACGCGCGCGTGCGCGCACACACTTTATCCACATAGATACCAACAAACACACACAGTGACTTACTTGCACATGTTGCCTGTCATAGTTTGATTTCAACAAAGGCATGACATGAATCCAATTAATTCGGGATGAGGATCAATAGAGAACCATTTCCATGAGGTAAAATTGCTTTTGGATTTCGACTCAGTCAGCAGTGCTTCTGTTATTTGAAGGTGGCTCAGGAATGAGCGATGTAAAGGAGCCTTGCAATACTGCACGACATTCTTTTTGTGTCCCTCTCCTCGCAGAGGCCTCATTCCGAATGCATATAATGCAGTTAAAGGGATTCAATAATAAACGTATATTAAACTTCTCCTGATGTCTAAAATTATAACGCAAAGGGAGGGGAAAACAAACACGCTCGCAGAAAACAAGATCTATGGCCACTGTTGGGTTTGTCGTCAAGACAAATCGGCTAATTTAAGACATCCGTTAATATTTTTCCATTTGCTCCTTTTTATCAAAATAATTCAACATCAAAATCCAAATATTTTCACACTTCTCAGCCTGGATAAGAAAATAGGTTATGTTGGAAGACCGTGTTTCCCTTTGAACATACTTTATATGCTTCATTATGAATAATGAAGCATTTCCTGTTTGCAAAAGCGACCATGTGACTGTGGTGCTGTTTGATTTGAACCACGCCGCGCAATCTTTTAATTATCTGAACATTGATTTCCAATGCATTCCTACCTTTCCTTGCCGGTTTGCTGCAATTATTACATATTCATTTAAACAGTGGAGTTCTTGCAAAGGCGTCGTGACCTATGAATATTTTTGGAGCGCCTTTGTGTTGCTTTAGAGAAAAAGTTGAGTATAAAAAGTGAGAAAACAGAGTGAAAAACTTCAGATTTCCCACATTTGATGTAACAAGCCGTGTTCCCAAGAGGCTCTGGCACTTTGCAGATATGCTGATAGTGGGGCTGATAGCCCAAATCCAGTTTGTTTTCTTCTCTATTGTGAACCTTTTTTTTTTTTTTTTTTTTTTTTTTTGAAAGCACAAGCACGGGGAAGTGAGTGAGATATAAAGAACATTTGTGAAGATAATCCTCTTTTGTTAAAGAAAAAGTACAGAGTCCTTTTTTTATTTATTTATTTATTTCTTTTGGTCCATCTCCGGGGCTTGTGTGCAAGGATGTTTGGAATCGCACACTGAATAATCCATGACAGAAAATACATCTTGGGTGAGATTAATTGAAAACAGTGATTGTTGCTGCTCAGGGCTTAGGTGAAAGTGTTGTAGACAAATCACAGTTTAAGACCAAATCAATAAAGCTCACTGAGCTAAATTAGGCTGAAACACTCTCAAAGCAGTTAATGACAAATTCGTCCGGGCGTGGCGATAGAGCGGGTCAATAGCTCAAACAAGCTGGATACAATCGTGCGCCGTCACATGGCAGATCGCCCAGAGTGGGAAGACTTTTAAATGCAAATAATATCATAGGTATGTAAATATTCAGTGGTTGTGTGAATTTCTAACCAGAGGCGAAAAGACTCTGCGCCTTTTATCTTGTGTTTTTTTGTTTGTTTGTTTTTTTTTTTTTAACCCAAAAAGTTTCAGGCAAGTTAAAAGTGTTTGTGAGTCTGTGTGTGTTGTTTTCGGAGAAATGTAAATGAAAGATCCAACAACAAGAGGTGCAACTATCAAACTGAATGGAGATAAAAAAAAAAGAAAAAGAATGCAGGCTTCACTGTATTCCTCCACATATAAACAGTGTTTACTTTACTTTGGCTTTTTCTTTTTTTTTTTTTCTTTTTTTTTGCCAGGCTCATGCGTGGCTGAAGCCGAACCACAGACCGCAGAGGCTTCCGAGGTGATCTATGATGACGTTCCAAGTGAGGAGCCCCTCTCTCCTGATGAAGGTTAGTGAGCTCCAGACTTACCCCCGTTCTCTGTTTCCACTATTGAATCCTGTTGTGCGGGTCTCTGTGATTGTGTAATGTGTATTTGTGTTGGGCAGATATGCTTTATGAAGATGTTCAGAGAGACAGTGGACCCGTGCGCGCCGACAACGGCTGGAGCTCCAGTGAATTTGAGAGCTACGACGAGCAATCCGATAACGAGACCAAACCACCAACAAGGAGCAAGGTAGAGCGCGTGGGAATGTTTGTCTCATTCATAGATTGTCTTCTGTTGTAAACGCCATCATGACCGACTGGGCTGTTTTCTGGCTGACACCCAGCACATCAAAAAGAATCAAGGAGAATATTTTATCTGTTCTTGTACAGTTGTCTTTATTAATTTATCCAACTGGAAAATAACTATAAAGAACATAAAAAATGTATAACAGGCTGTCTAACTTTCAGTTTTTTGGTTTTTGTTTTTTATGGGATGAAAGTAAACACCAGGCATTTCAGTTTAAAAAGCTTTAGATCTCCTCTCCTCTTTTCTGCCAAGGATGTTGTTAATCAGCGTTGTGCTTCAGCGTGTCATTCTTCCACATGATGGCACTGTGTGCACGTTCACATTGTGCCGCGTTGCCTTTATGCTTCACCGGCCTTTTGCAGCTTTGAAGGCACGAGGCAAATTTGAAATCGTACTAATGGAAAGCATTTTTGCTGAGTTGAATCATTATTGATGTATAGATCCACACCTCGCCTTTACATAATTTTACATATTGAAGGTATTTGTGTAAGAATGTAACTCTGCTGTAATCCAAGAAAATCCTGAGTTGGAAAAACTACTTCAAGGAACAAGGGGAGACCAAAGGTAACAAAATACATCCTGTGTCAGGGCAGAAAATGAGTTGCTCAGGTAATTACAGGAGGGCACAGTGTGAAAATCCCTCCACAGTCCCAGGCCACTGAACAAAAAGAAGGATTCAGCTACACTGGTAGAGCAATTACTGAAAAAAACTGTAACTACAAGGGCCCAACAACACTTTTCCAGCTAGCACAGCCTTCATCAAAAACACATCGTTTTTAATTAGTTTCGCCCAATTAATTTTTTACCAAGTGCACCTGAAGTTCTCTTCTCGTCTGAGGAACCTGGGAGAGGTGCAATAAAGTTTGCTTATTTTAATAAATGCTGCCTCCAACCCTTCACATCCTCCTCCAAATCTGTGGCCATCAGTGTCGCGCAACATAACCCCCTTTGACCAAAGCAGGACTCCAACCTCTCACTCCCTGTGCTCGTGATTAATTCCCAGCATTGCAGAGCTTGTTTTTGCTTCTTTTTTTTTTTTTTTTTCCCTCCATGCCCTTCTCCCTTACTATTCTCCTCCTCCCTTTGCATCCTGTGGCCTCACACAACCTGTGCCGACGCCATTCCTCCCCCCCCCCCCCACCTCCCCTCCCGTCCTTGTCCAATACATGTAGCTCGCTCCTGAAGTGCGTCGGCTGAGGGAACGATGTGCCAGGACCAAACGTGAACTAGCCACCAAGCTGTCTGGAAAGAACAGCTATGACATGAAGGTATATCTCCGGCAGCAAGGAAACGCAAGCTACACCCATCAGCCTTAACATTAGGACCAATGCCAGGTGAAGCGAAAATGATTATCTCTTTAGTTAGTTGCTTGAAGGATTTATAAGAAGCAAGTGAAGATTTATTTATTTATTTTTTTAACCCCCCCCTCAAAGTTGATGTTTGAAAAGTAGGAAAAAAAACATTGCACTCGTAAAGATATCGGTAAATTTACCAAGTTTCAAGTTGTGAAAGCGAGAAGTCTGAGCCAGAGCATCTCCAAACTGCAGCTCGTGACAGGATCTCCTGGTCCAGCATGCTCATTATCTATCAAAAAAGGGCTTCAGGAAGGGAAAAAAGTGAGAAGCTGGTGACAGGGTCATGGGTTTCCAATTCTTACTGATGCATATGATCCCATGGGAGGTACTGCCATATCACTTCGGGGATTCAAATGATCTTCTGTAAACATGCAGTGACAGGTCTCTAGTGGAATCGATGTGGACCTACACGGTAATAGACAGGCAGTCATAATGTTATGGCTGGTCGATGTATATCACACGGCCTCTTTGCAGAGCTTGGGTCACTGTGCTAGATGTTTTCCAATTGTATTGATGATCACCCCGAGTTGAAACATGCTGTCTTGTATGCTCAGCTGACACAGAGGCTCAACACTGTGCGATCCTCCCCATCTTCCCTTTGGCTTGTGGCTTCGCTTGGAGACTCTCTCAGCTGAAACTGCTGGTCTCTCCCTTTCCCTGCTTTGGTTTAATACCAAGACACGTTTATGAGACGCATGAATTATTAAATAATATTCTGCGTATTTACTTCCATAAACACCCGTGCAACTTGCCCCCAATTAATGACCTACTTTCCTGAAGTAGCGTCATTTAAAAATACTACCACCCTGGGTGTATTCTGGGTCTGTGGAGTCTGGTTGCAGGGCCTCAGTGATGCTCAGGGTGTGAGTTTGCGGTCAGCTGAATTCTCCTCCACTGAGCAATGGAGCTGATGTGGAACTCACTCTGTTACCATAATCTGCCTATGATATGCTCATAGACTCTCTGATTAGAGGCTGTACAGCGACCCGCGGGGAGTCGCAGATGGTGAGATTCATGATGAGCCCGCTGAGCGCCACTTCTCTCCATCTCTCTCCAGAGGAGCACCGTAGGTTATCGAGTTGCCACAGCATGGCACTTTCCTCCCGCTCTAACGCTCCTTTGTTGTTTCTGTCTGCTCCTTCCACCCAGGTTCAGCAACTCATGAAGGCGGCAAGAAGCGGAACGAAGGATGGGCTTGAAAGGACCAAAATAGCCGTCATGCGAAAAGTTTCATTCCTGCAGCGAAAAGATCAATTGGGTAATACGGGAGGGTCTGGAAACTTTGGAAATCTTGGTCAGCTGAGTTTTATGGATGGAAATTAGACTTTTTTTTCAGTAATGGCATTTGTGAAGTTTGGGTTTTGTACCTCTTTACAGTTGACACTCTGAATTATAGGCAGTTGCTTATATATAAAGCTACTCAAGCCAAAGTAGTATTCAAGGCAGCGAGAGTAGAAAGTCCTACTTTTTTTTCTTTCTAAAAATCCCTTCAGGGAGAAATGGAAGCACTCTGAAAAAGTGATTTCATTGATAATGACTATAATAAATAAAACAGGCAAGCGTTTTCATTTCAGACAGACAATGTGGTCCAACAATGTGATGTGTGAGAAGGAGTTAGAGGAAGCTCTGCATGCGGTATCATATAGGCATTGATATAGAAGCCCTCGCCGTACAATGGCTTGAGATTAGCATCTGTTAATGTAGAGCTGAGCATCCCTGTAAACCATAGATACCAAACTTATGCCTGAAACAAATCTCAGAGCCATCTGAGAAGGGTAAAGAGGCCACCGCTGCTATTTTTACGTATTGATTGAGCAAAATCTGAGCAGCCCTCTTATCATTACAAAGTCTTTAATTGGAGCAGAGAAGCTCCCGGTATGTTTGTCTTTACGGTTAAAGGGGGAAAATGTAGATTTTTCTTTTTAAAACTGTCACGTCTTTGTGCCAATGCAGAGATGGGAATGTGTCGGAATGTGTTTGTGCAGACATACTTTTCTTTGCCTTCTCTGCTCATGCAGCGAAATGCTATTGTTTTCATTTTTCTTTCTTCCAAAGGCCCCTCTTCCTCTCTTTCTCTTTACATTTTTCTCGATTGCTCTTTCTTGTTTTTTTTTTCTTTCCCAGAGAGAGTACAGAAGTCTCACATTTTAGAGGTAATAAAGTTAGTGTGTCGCTGTGTGTCTCCTGCTGCAGTGAGATCTGAAGGCTGCCTTTCTCTTGTTCTCTCTCCTCGCCTCACTCTCTCTGTCACACACACACACACACACACACACACACACACACACACACACACACACACACACACACACACACACACACACACACACACACACACACACACACACACACACGCTCATATTATTCACACACATGAGCACTCTTTTAACCACTCTGTCTCCCTCCTTTGTCATTTCTGCTCGTCTGTAGAGGAGGAAGATGATGCAGGGTACCTGGATGTGAATGTGTCAGAAGTGAAGCATCCCCCTCCCCAGCTGAGCCCGATGCCAGAGGGTCTGACCAGCCACCAGGTGCAACTGACAGATTCCTTTTTATTTTTTCAACTGTCAAGCCTGCATATGTACTCAGTTTCTTTATGCGAACATATTCTATAACCGGTAGGCTTAAGATCAGGCTTTCGGCTGTTAAAAGCATTCATTTCTTATTTTAAGTATTCCTCAATTTAAAAAAAAAAAAAATCCTGTTTGTAAAAGCTGTATGTTTTATAACAACTGAAAAAGCCGCTTTTTATGTCGGCGGAAATCCAATGAATCAATACTCCGACGGAGCAAGCGCATTTCTTCTTTGAATCTTTTCCTCCTGCGACAAACGCGTGATTATAGTGCAATCCATCAGCCTGCGCCGTGCTTAACTGAAAGCATACCGCATGCTGCAGCCCAATCATGTCCTCTTAGGGCGTGATTTTCTGACTGGTCTGTTGTCTGCACAGGTTGTCAGACGCCATATCCTGGGCTCCATCATTCAGAGCGAACGCAGCTACCTGGAGTCTCTCAGGAGAATCCTGCAGGTGAGCTGTTCAGTCTTGTTGTCCTCCTCTGCCACATGCAATATATTCACAATTTAACCATCATGGACTACACGGAAAAGGGAAGTGGTGATATCCATCAAATTACCGAGGTGTCTCTACATAAATAATCGTGATGAAACAGCCGTCCTCAGTTCTGTGGCTCTGTCCTGATGCATAGAGAGAGAGAGAGTGAGAGAGAGGGAGAGACTGTCAGCACTGCGCAGGAAGGGGTTTAGCTTCTTCTCTTTAATCTCTCTTTTTAGAGGGGAATAGGAGACTTGTTATCTCATCATCACAGAAAAAAATAAGAGAAGCACCTACTGAAATGGAATCAACAGTGATCAATGGCTGCATTATGCACGGCAAAATCTTTCACTGTCAAGATGCAGTTTGCTCCCTTTGTTGTCGATTGACATCATTACGTGTGATACTTGGGGAGGTTTAGTTCTTTTGAAATATCGCTTCCTATTCAGAGAGTCCAACCGAGTAGTAAATGCACCCTCTCCAGACATATAACATAATAGATGAAAGGCCACGTGGCACATTAGCCAGTAAGGTTAGCAGATCTCATTATTACTACAGAGTAAACTGTACAATTGTTCATGTTGTTTTATCTTTTTATGTAGATAATTGATTTGTCGTTGTGGACACTCATAGATCATATATATATATATATATATACAACGAATATATATATATATATATATATATATATATATATATATATATATATATATATATATATGAAGAACCTGGTCATAATAGATTAAATTATGCTCTTAATGCCTGTTTTCTTCTTTTGTGTGAGGGCTTGTACATTATGTGATCTATACATCAACACGTTCGGATTCAAAGAGAAGTCATGTTTACTGGCTTCCACAAAGAGCCCGTCAGCTTATTTCTTCAGGCTATGCTAATACTCCCATGAGTGTTTTCTGAAGAACCAATCAATGTCTCTTTCACAGCGTTGCTTTTCCCTCTGTATCTCAGCTGGGAGCTGCTTTTTGCTATTATTATTCAAGCTTTTTTTTTATTAAAAAACACCTAGCATTCTCAACATAGTTGCAAGTGGTAAATGCTCCTTTACAGGTTTTTTTTTTAATTTTGTAGATTTCTGTGCTTCTGGCACCGTGTTTACATTTCCTCGATCCACGGTATATTTGTCAGTTGTCTATTTATGCAGCAGAAAAAGAAGAAATCCTTAAAAAAATGGTGGGTTGCTGATTCATCTTAAGCATCCACCCACTCCGGACGCATGCATAAGAACATAAAATACAACAATGAACACCCAATTCTCTGTCACAATTTCCCCAGGACTACCACAGGCCGTTAATGGAAGCTGATCCACGCATCCTGAGCCCACGGAAGATCCGGCCCATATTCTATCGAATCAGGGAGATCACTCAGTGCCACTCCATGTTTCAGATTGCACTGGCGTCTCGTGTGGCTGAGTGGGACAGCAGCGAGAAAATCGGAGATCTATTTGTTGCTTCGGTTAGTGTGTGTGCATGTGTTTTGTATATGGTACATGGCATTCATACGTGTGAAATAGAAATGCTGTTTGAGACCCATTGTTTGCTTTTGTCATCTGTGTTTGTGTGTGCATGCTCAAGTTCATTACATTGTGGGGGTACACCTCTGTATTATTTTAACAAGAAAATGATTCCTATAAGGCTAATCCATGAAAATGCTGTCAGGGGAAAACATGTTTTAGGTGAGACATGGCTTAATGTTAGGGGCAAGTGTTATAGGTAGGCAGGTAACAGATATGATTAGGTTTCATGAAATAAACGTGTGTCAAAGCAATCTCTCAGGAAGGCATAAAAATGTGTGTGTGTGCATGTTTATGTATGTGTTTGTGGACTCTTTGGCTTACGTGCCCTCTTTGTTGCTGTCTGAAATGCAATCAGAGACTTGCATTCTGGGTAAAGCACTCATATTTTCTCTGCCATTTTCATTTGACTTTCTAACACCGGCTCTGCTGCCAGGGTTTCAATGAGCTACAGGTTTTAAATTGAGCAAACAGGGATAGTTTACCCCAAACACAGAATCAATTACAGTTGTGATGAATATCTCCTCTGCATCCGATGCTCCCTGAGATAGACGTTTACTATTTTGGTGCTGGAGTAGTAGTCTCCTCTTCATGTTTTCTGCTATGAGTCTCTGCAGTGTGCTCCTCCATGAGGTCTTCTCATTATTTGGCTATTAGAGGACCTGATTTGCCGGCCGTTACAGCGCTGTCCCCAAAGGCTCAACACCAAAACGAGGCCACTCTGAAGGAAGACAGACACTGTGCTCTTCTTCGTAGAAATACTTTGAAGGCAGGGTAGTGACGGAGGCTGTAACCGAAGACGGTTAATTCTTTCATGCCGTTTGCCGATCCCTCACTGCGACTATCAGCTGCCTGGTGCGGGTTTAATTGAGGGGAGAGAATAAATGTCTGGCGCACAACAGACACACCCCCTTCCACGCAAACACACCATCTGACACTGTCACCTCATTCCTCTTTGCCCAACTTCTTAAATGGCTCGTGAAGGGTGTTTCACAATGGTAAACAAGCCATTTTTTTTTTTTTTTTTTTTTTTTTTTAAGGACTATACTTGAATGTCCATTTGCTAGCCTCTCTTTACATTGAAATTACCCACAGGTTGCCCAGTGAAAAGGATAGTTAGCAAGATGTCAGAGTAAATTACACGACTGGGAATGCTGTTTTAAAGACAAAACATAGCAGAGCAGAGCAGCAGGGCCCTCTTATTGTAGGACCGTTGTCACAAATGCACATAATTATGTGTCTTGTTTTTCCTCGCTGTTTCTACAGTTCTCCAAGTCCATGGTGCTGGATGTGTACAGTGAATATGTGAACAATTTCACCAATGCCATGGCGCTGATCAAGAAGGCGTGCATATCTAAACCTGCATTTCTGGAATTCCTGAAGGTGAGTTAAAGCCCAGAAACACAATCTATTCCAATATTGTTAGTTTTTTTAAATTGAAAAATTGTTTTGTTGTGGTTGTTTTTTTTACCATTACGCAAATATAGATATTAAAAAGCTCCAAAGCATGTAATGCATTCATGTCACTTCTCTAAGTAACAGACAAGTAGTGCACTCTATTAAAAGGTGGTTACTTGCATAAATTGTAATTTACATTTGATCCATGGCTGTTATTAAATTGTACTTAATGGTCACTTCATTAGGTACTCTTGCACCATCTAATATGATTCAGTACAACAGCTCGCTCATAAATTCTGCCTTTACTAAGGTAATAATGTTCAGTTTTTCTTGAGCCCGTCAGAGATCTTTTAATTTAACCACACGTTCATTTTTGAGGTTATGGTTTACGGCGGTGTGGAGTCGGATGGAGGTTTCCTGAGAAACGTTTCCAATATCCTTCTCATGTAAGTTAGTGAAGTGGCCAAATTATTCAAAACGGGTTATAATATCGTGCATAATGCTGTACTGGGTTTACAATTGTTTCTCCAAAATGAGACTACAATGGAAAAGCTGATTTTCCCATAATATGATTGAAAACAAATCCATATGTTGCACATTTAAGATAAGATAAGATAAGATAAGATATCCCTTTATTTATCTCACATGTGGAGAAATTTGCAGTGGTACAACAGGATAGTAAAGAGAAAGAAGCACACAAAGCAGAAACTAAAAAAAGCAGATAAAATACAATATAATAAAAAGTATGCACACAGTGCCTATAAATGTGGACATGTACAGAGTATGGGGGTGGATGCATTGCACAAAAAAAGCAGATATTTCTTAGATTTATTACCCACAAATCTGAAGTTATTCTTCCTTAATTATTTTTGAAATCTCAGTGCATCTTGAAATATTATGTAACTTCATAAGATCAGATGTTTTCTCTGTTTATTCTATTAGAGGCCATAGTTGCTTGGAACAAAAAAAACACTGGTCGGCCAAAACTTTGTCCATTGTTAAAAGATTACTCACACATTCTGTCAGTATCCTCTAACTTTTCATCTACTTTTTGTGATGAATTACCAGTCTGTGTACTCTGAGAACAGAGGTTGATTCACAAACACACAACATCTTTGAAACACCTGATTGCTCCATCTCTGGAGGGGGAGTATTAAAAAACACACACACACACACAACCTGACAGTCATGCTGTGTTCATCTGTTTACTTAATAACATTAATTGGAGATCATGAACAGGAGAAGAAGTGTCATAGTGCAGTTAAGATGCCATGAAATGACTTAAATGTGCCGCCTTTAAAGGTTCCCCGTGTGCCTAATGTTCAAGCATGAGTGTAACCCAGATCATTGAGCCATAGTGCTGATTTACAGAACCAGATCACACAGATGACAACTCTGCATGTTACTCCAGATAACGTGCGTCCCGCTCTGTCTGTTGAGAGGTTCCTCCGACTCCCTCGCTGCATGTTGCACTTCTTGGCACTGTGAATACAAACCAAATCCTAAATTGGATAGGGATTGACCGAAAAATGGAAGAAAAGAAAAGAAATATACATACTGTGTTCTGAAATATTGTGGATGCAGCCGTATTGAAGAGTCAGGATTCTTCATTTTTCATTTCCATCCAATGATTGAGGTGGCCGAATAATTTAAGAATTAACCTTAAAATGTAATGAATAAGCTGTTTTATAGAGACGTGCGGAAAAGATTAAAAGGTTACCATCCATTCATCCATCTTCTATATTGCTTTATTCAAGCCAGGACTGCAGAGCAATGGAGTCAGTTGCAGTACCTGCAGAAAGCCCAAACACACACACACACACACACACACACACACACACACACACACACACACACACACACACACACACACACACACACACACACACACACACACACACGGACGGACGGCATGCACACCTCACAAAGAAAGACCCCCAAGCCTGGTGTCAAAGCGGGATTACTATTACTCTAAGCCTAAGGCAAAAGTGCTAACCGCTACAACTCAGTGTTGCCCACGATTATAGGTTGACACTAAATTAATTAGATGTTTCACAATCGCTGAACAGCTGTCTGCAGTTACATAAACAAGCTCTTTTAATCTGTCTTAATTGTGACATTCCGACAAAACATAAAATCTATCATTAGTTTGTGATTGCAACGGGCGAATAGCTTCAGAAGTTTGTCTGTCCGTGCTGAAGCCTCATCCGGTTCAGAAGTCGGAGCGGGTGTGTAGGCGGCAGGACTTATTATTTAACATGCCGGAGATGTCACAGGCCTAATCTACTTCATGTCAGCTGTGGAGGCAAGTGTCCTCTTGACAGGTCCAATGACATATCCGGTCTTACCCATTTCCCCTTTTTTCTTGACATCAGAAGTTAAGTGTCAAGTGATTTTGCCCAAAATTAGCATAAGGGACAGTTTCTATCAGCCCTTGCATACTGCTGAAAGCCGAAGCGTGTTGCTATGCTGTTGATGTTTCCCTGGCAATAAATGCAACCCCACTTAATATTGAAGGTTACATTGCCAGGAATGTGCAGAGCAAAATAAGAATCTCCTTGGTTTTATTTTTCCTCACATACTGGGACATTACTGAGAACTCCTAGAAATATACTATAAATGTTTACAATCAAATCCGCAGTTTGCTATTATTAACAGAGAAAAAAACAAATTTCTTTTAGAAGGACTCTTACCTCAGCTGTATATAAGCCCCCTTCTCTCCTGTTATGGTGGTAAACATAACCTCGAGGCAATGCGTAAACTATGTGGTCTGTACTGCTTTTTCCTGGATGTTGCTTTACCTGCTGAGGTGCTGCTGATGTCTTTTCTGGTCAAACAAAATTGTTATCTTGAATGTGTAGCTTGACAAATTACAAAGGTGTCTTGCGTCATCGTCGATTTGATAACCTGGAGTGACTAGTGTGGCAACATGAAAGACTCTATACCATCAATACCATTAAGACATGAATCAACAGGTAAGGCATTCTCCCTTCTTTTTTTTCTGGGCTGGATGTGATGTGACATTAATGTGACGTCACGCTTTTACAAATCGATGAAACCGATGCGTTTCTGACCTGAACAAATCCACATATGAACAATTTGGAATTAAAATGCATCGAGGTCATGAGAGAGAACAATAATGCTTCAAACTGCAGTAACCCAAGTAGACTGCCATTGATGAGCATTTGTTCTTTGGAACGACAGTTATAAAACCTAATGAATACAGGATTAAACATTTTAATTGAAACACCAATTTTAAGTAGCAAATGCAGTATAAATGTAATACACATGAATTCAAATGAAATATGTTTTGTGCAAAACAGGTCAAATTGACCATATCGTGCCTCTCAAAGCCTTCAACTGGCATGTCTCAACAAAAACTCAGTATTTTCATTATTCCAACAGCCCTAATCTGATATTTTATTGTGAAATTCGAAAGTTTGGCATCCAATTCTGAGACAAAGTACAAGAATACATACATATTTATTTGTTTGTTTGTTTAATCTATCTGCTCTGTGTGTATTTCTTCTCTGCTGTTGTAGTAACTTAAATCACAGGACCTGCAAATCGCACTCTGGATGCAGGCTAATTTTGCGACTCGCCGATAGATGAATTACGTGAAAAAGAATAGTTAATAAGTGAGAGCATTTTAAATTGTTGTGACCTTTCAAAACTGACCGGCTTACAACTAGACCCCCCCCCCCCCCCCCCCTCCCCCCAAAGGAAAAAAAACATAAAAACAAATATATATAAGAACAACTTTAACAGAGTACAACACAAACAGAACACAAGACCCGGGATCGGTGTAATTTACTGGCAATTAACAAGCATCTGCAGTTGAAATCTTTCCCTTCACAGTTGCATCTTGCCTAGAGAAACATTATTTTCTCACAACGATTATAGCAAAACACATTATCAGACCTGATAAACTGCTCTAATTCATCTGGGTTTTAAACACCCTGGTCCAATTACACTGATTATGATTTGGATCCAGCTCGGCACAGATTTTAAACACTGGAAGTGGTCTCCCGAAGACCTCTCCTTTGGCCTTATTTAGCATTTTCTCAAACGGCCTTTGGTAAACGCCACAGACACAATGCTGTCAGGTTGTAGTTTTCAATGCATTACGTAACGACTCCTGGGCTTTATGGGGGAGTCACACTCATGACTTTAGTTTTTTTTTTTAACAGAACACACAACTTGAATATTGTGATATAATTCAGAACATGTCCTCCTGAACGTGGACTGAGCTGAGCTGCTTCCACATTCAGATATTCTGAGACAGTGTTATATTGTTATGTTTTCACTCTCTGGCTGTGTGAGACAAGTTTGAATGTACACGGCTGCCCTGAAAAAGGGGAGCTAGAGCAAGATTCTCCTTAAAATCCCTCTCACCCACACCTGCCTCGACCTGACAACTCAAGCGTATTTATTTATTTATTTATTTTTTCCGTCAGGCTGAGAAAAAGTCCATCTCCAATGACATCTTGACCCAGTCAGATGTGGTGGAAAAGATTTTACTCAGAGGGCCCTGAAACTTTCTCACAGAATCCACTCAAGTGTCATGTTTGGTTTACAAGGTCATCAGCGAAAAGAGGAAAGAAAGAAACAAGTTCTGTGTTTGTCCAGCCACTGACCATTGGATCAGGCAGATAAAATCTTCAAAACTGCTGCCTTCCTACGCTGACCTGCATCTTTGTTGGCCGATTGTTATCTTGTCCTGGTTGTTGGTTGTTGGCGTCTCCTCAGTATCTCCTCGGTAGGAACTATCTTTACATGGAGCTACGATATATTTGGCATGAGATGATGTGACATGAAAAAACTGGTCCTCTGTTTGAATCCGCATCGGGCTTGGGGCCTTTCTGTGTGGAGTTGTCATGTTGTCCCCGGGCATTTGAGGGTTTTCTCTGCGTGCTCTGGTCTCGTCACACAGTCTGAATACATGCATTTGGAGGTCATTTGTGACTCCATATTGCCTGAAGGTGTCAATCTGTGTTTGATTGTCTGTCTTTATGTGTTTGCTTTGACCTTTTGACCTCTCCATGGTGTACACTGCCATAGACAGCTGGGCTCCACTGTCCTATGAAGCTGTATATTTATATGACTTTATAAAACATAGACTGAGCCAATCCTGGCTAATGTTGGGTTATAGGTAGTGATAAGTACATAATTGGCAGCTCGCGAATTTATCACCAGGAAAGACAGTCATACATACATACATACATACATACATACATACATACATACATACATACATACATACATACATACATACATACATACATACATCGCGGCTCACATGAAGACAGTAATGACCACAAATACCAATGAGATCAGGGAGTCAGACTCAAAGGATTGTTTGGAATGTGACAGTGAGAAGATTCTTTGTTGAGGACCTCACGTCAAAACCGGTATCATAATAAGGCAGAAGATCCGTGGTTTGCCTCGGTGCATGTGTTGCAGGGACTTTTTAAAGTTATCAATGTCTTCAAGTCAGTTCTAAAATTTACTGAAGGGAAGTTAAAACAGGAAAAAATATGGGGGAAATCTTTGGTGGTCATCAGAAAAACGCTTCTCAGACACATCACAGCGGCTGACTCAGAGCTTGAGCTACCAAATTGGAATATAATGTGAAATGATGCGGTATACAGAGGCACAGCGGTGGACCTATAGCATTCACTATTTGCTGACTTAAGGCTCACACTGCACCTTCAATGGAAGTCCAATGGCAAATTTTATACCGATCAGTTGGTTAAACAGTGTGCCTTTCATTTTCTCTCACTAGATGATTGTATGTGTGGCGTGTGTGTGTGTAGATGATTCCTATCCATAAATGAAAGGAATATAATAGAAGTTTAAGAGGAGAAAACTTATTTTTTTTAAGGCGTAAAACTGATTGACCAATGGTCACGATACGCGTCACTTCAGCACACCTGCCATGTGTATATATATGTGAATTGAATGAGAACATCTTTATGGTGAATAGACGTCAAGCAACGTGTAAAGTTCCGAATGCCTTGAAATGTCTGACTTGTATATATCATTAGATAATAGCACAAAATAAATCTGTTAAAAGTGCAAAAAAAAACCAACCTTTATATTTACATCAACACTTTGCAGTTGATGCCATTTGATTTAAAAAAAATTCTCATTTTTTTCTTAATTCTTCTTCATTGTTCCTTATCCAAGCTTTTTACCCTGACTTCTCTTAAACACACATGGTTGTTTCCAGTATGCTTTGCTGACCTGCACCCACATAAATGCATTAGACATAACACACTCAACAAATCAGCTCTTTTATACACTCATATGACTAAGAGACCCTGATTTTCATACCTTATTCACCCACTCGCTCGCCTACATGAGGTCCACAGAGAATTCTGACAAGCTCCTCTTGCAGTAGGAATAGTATAGTTTCCTCTTAATGGCCTTTCTGTGAAAGAATATTTTTCTAACCGCATGTTCTGCTTTTTCTTCTTATTTTTTTTTCGGTTCCAGAAGAAGCAAGCGTCCAGCATCGACCGGATCACTCTCTATGGCCTGATGGTGAAGCCCATTCAGCGATTCCCACAGTTTATATTGCTCCTTCAGGTATAAAATGCTTCATCGGGGCCATCATTTTATTTTCTTCAAATGTAATTTGAACCTGGCAGTTTTACATGCTTAAACACATTCATCAGCACATTTACAGTACTAATGACGATGTGGACGTGCAAAGTCACAAAACTGATTATTAGGTTTGAACATTTTTAAAGTACAACAAGTCCTACCTCACATATCTTTCCAGCAGTATCAAATAGAGCTTGAAAAGTCACTTAGCTTTGTTAGTTTTTTTTTGTTTTTTTTAGCATTTGCTGACTTTATATTCTCATTTCCAATTTCTATTTTGAGCAAAGATTTGGATTTGAGCTCTGACGTCCTGGATCGGTGGTAGCTCATTTCATCCCTCAGTAGGCATTGATTATCCACGAATTCAGAAGATAAGTTATGAATGTGAATCAGGCATTTTCTTCTGGTCTAAAGTCAGACCTCTTAAGAATGTAATATAGTAAATCACACGTTTGCAGGAGGAAGCCAAAGTCAAAGGCACCGAGCTCCATCTGAGATGCATATCAAGCTTTTCACTGGGTCATACATGCAGGACAAATATAGATATGCGAGCCACATGACATACAGTTTGACAGACATTGAACATTGGGAGTGTTCACATTTATTCACATTGCCTTTGAGCTTCACTGAGTTTACATAACCGCTAGAAAGTCAGTGGTGTGCACAGTTACCTTAATCCGCCAGAAGCTGAGACACTGAATCAAAGAGAGCATTTGACCCAAATTTGAGCATTTTAAGGTGGAGACAACACTCCCGACCGGAGCACATTATTCTGTTAGAATTCAGCATGGTGCAAGACACAGGAGAAATCCTCAAATCATAACAGAAGGCTGCTTTATATTTTCAACTGGCTGTGCCTTGTGTTTCAAACTTTCCCTGTGACCTTTTTCAGGACATGCTCAAGAACACACCAAAGGGCCACGTGGATCGTTTGCCCCTGCAGCTCGCTCTGACAGAGCTGGAGATGCTGGCAGAGAAGCTGAATGAACAGAAACGAGTCGCTGACCAGATTGCCGAGACTCAGCAGCTTGCCCGCAGCGTCAGTGATCGGCTGCTCAGTAAGGTGACTGAATACACAGTCACCCCCTCGCGCACGCGTCCGTGCTCCAATCAAATCAGCCGCGAGCTACCCTCTGAGCCCGGCAACTCCTCGCTATCGCACTGGGCCAAACACCTAGAAATTAAGCCCGCATGCAGCAATCACTTATATCACTTTCCCAAACATTAATCTGGGGAGGCATTTTTATTTAGAAAAGTCATCTCCTTGAAATGATGCGCATTATCATCCCTAAACAGCACCAAATGCAACGGCAGAGGCGTTGCTTCCCCATTACCGCACCAAAATTACAGTCCTGCCGCTGCGAATCTGAACAAATGCTGCTCTGAATAAGAAGAATTAGGGGGTAAATGAGACATTTAATTGGAAACTGTAAGAGAGCTATCTCTTTCACCCCGCCGCTCTCCCACTTCTCCGCTCTCTCTCTCTCTCCACTCTACCTATCCTCTGTTCCCCTCTTGCTTACCTTCTTAGTCTACTTATATGCTCTTCTTCCCTTTTACTAGTGTGACTGCATCTTCCCATGTCCTCCTCTCACTCTCACCCTCCCCTTTTTCATTTCTCTATCAGCCCTTGCTTTCCAGGATCCTGATATGAGCTGATTCGGCCAATCTCCTCCACTCACACCGAATTCCATTTGCTGCGGTGACACTGCAGAATTCCAATAGGAAACAGTCTCCTCTACTGCCCCATAACCACCCAATGAAATATTCATTCTTTGTTTCAAAGTATCTAAGTCACCAGAATAGGACAGATAACAATGTGGCTGTGAATGGGTTTCGAATACAGACACATGCATGGTGCAGTGTCCTCTGTGCTTAACGACACTTGAAGCCTTTAAGGGTGCATTCTCATAGAAACCCACCTTTTGATGGAGCTGTATGGATTCGTGGCCATCAAACAGCAATCCAAGTCCAGCTAATGACTCGTTCTGTGAGCTATCTGAGCCAAGATCAGCCCCAGCTTGCAGAGAAGAGAGGCCTCGCCTGTGAAATGTGGTTGGTTTGCACTACTTCACGCACATTTTGTCTTTTCGAACAAACTCAAGCATCAGAGCGCGATGGCGTGAACTTCCTGTTTGAACTTAACCCGCTGCTTACAGAAAAGTGGCACCGTTTCAGTTATGACGACCTTGGCGTAGTTTGGTGCAGTATGCATATAGTAGAAGTATTGATTTAGGCAGTCGTAAAATAAGCTGGACCAAAGTGATAAAAAGGCTTTCTGTTGCTATTTGCCTTTGCCAAACATATGGATGACTGGAAAGCACAGCATGTGCCAACATACTGTGGCATAACTTGCATCTGGTATTGTGGTCTTTCTTCAACTGTGTGCGTGTTCTTGTGTGTGTGTGTGTGCTAAGTCAGAGTACACTCAGCAATAGTGGTAAAAACAAAGAGGCAAAGTAATAGGAAGCATTTAGGGAAGTGTTTGAGGGGGGGGGAGCCCAAAAACTCTTTTGACACCTCTCAGGGCTCCAGTGATGCAAATATTGCCTCCTTGTTGCCCTATCATCACTGTAATAATGTGTGCGAGGCAGAGCCAGTGAAAGGGCATTCGCAGACCTAACTAAATCTTCGAGATGTGTGTATACATACACACAAGTTAAATGACCTTCAGGAAAATGAATGTGTTGCTAATCCCCGATGAGACATCTTTTCCTCCGAGCCTGACTTGTGTGTCCTCCAGGCACCGAACTCCGGAGGACTGCTCCTTTGTGATACTGTCTCCTCCTCCTCTGATCTGATTGCTGTGTCCCTTTTAGCAACTGAACTCGGAGCAAGGGTCACTGGTCCTTTGTGAGACGCTTATTGAGACTGTGTACGGCGAGCGGGGACAGATCCTGAAGTCCAAGGAGAGAAAAGTCTTCCTCTTTGATGATGTGCTTATCTGTGCCAACATAAATGTCAAGTAAGTCCCTCTTGTGGAGCAAGATGAGCTAAATAGCGTTGCATGTAAGAAGATCTTGCTAATGCATTCATAAGACATACAGTAGTTCCAGCATGAAGTTGTACGTACATTTTGAAAGGGGGAGTCTGGTAAACTGCATAGTCTGAAGAAATAGCTATTAGGTGGCACAGGGCTCTAATGTGATGCCCTAGGACTGCAGGGATATTTTGGCAAACTGCTTAGCAAAGAGAAATAGCTGCCGGGGGTTTTGAGCACTATCTGGAGTCGCAGGAGCTTTATCAGCTTGAAACAAATGGTAGAATACCTAACTAGAGCTTCAGGAGTCCTAGATTACTGACATAAAACATTTTTTGGTTCCCGTCCAATTTATCTTCCGCGACAGCACCATTGATCACATCTCTCTCTCACTCTCTCTCTCGGAGGAAGTAAACACGAATGGGATTTTGTAAATTTTGCAAAGTCCCTGTCAAAGATGTCGCTTAAAGCACCCCCCCACCCCCACCCCCCACCCGTAAAGCCTTCAAAGTAATTATCACTCTACGTCTCATTCAACTCAAGTGTCCTGAAGTTGACTTTGTCTGCCCTCCAGGATCTTGACAAACTGATCACAATGTTGATTGTCTGAGTGATTACAGGAGGAATACATGAATAACAATGAACTCCTCCTCACAGCCAGGGGTACAGTTTTGGCGAGGAACAGCGGCGATCATACAAATCCTAACTCCCCCAAATCTTCCACGTGATATTATGAAGCGCATCTTCCCCGTTTGAGCACTTATGCTGTTAGCAAGATGCGAACAGGGAGGGAATTCCTTGTGTTTTGTTCAGATGTGTGTATTGCATTCAGGCAGGTGAGGAAGTGCTCTGTTTTTTTCATGAAATAGCAAAAGAAAATAAAAGCAAAACATTCTCCAAATGGTTTTTGTCTTGATTAACAATGTAATTGCATTGGGGAAAAAAATGTTTGTCTATTTTTCCTGAATTGTCATAATCCAATAAACCAATAACTTGCCCGTATTAACCCTGTAACCAAGGGAGAGCTTCTGATACAATTTTTTGAGGCAACTCCTCACAAAAGACAAAAAATAAACCTTGTCTTGTTACATTAGACAAACAGAGCATAATTCTATATTCTGAATTTGAAACCTTTTCTGGCTTCTTTAACACATAAAAGCCTTTCTACAGTTTGTAGAAGTTGACTCAGCAGTAAATTTCCTCTCGCAATGATTAGTAAACACAGCAAACTGAGATAATCAAGGAATAATTCATTCTTAAAGTTTTAATTAATTAATTATCAACACTTATGTACTCGGGTCTTGTAAAAAAATTGTTATATTCAATATTGCATTTCGCCTGTGTGCATTGTGAGACATGGTTACCAACAAGGTTTGACTGAGGAAACCAGAACTTGCTTGTTTTTTCTGAAAAGCAATCATGAATGAAAAGGAATAAGTGAATTTTGCTGTAACGTATATACATATATAAATGAATGTTTTGAATGAAGAGACATTTAAAATCAACATTTGAAAGTATTATTAGCTATTAGTTACAGTGTTTGTTACAGTGCATTAGACATAACCCACTCCAAAAAATCAGCTCCCCGTTGGACAATAAGGTTCGCCTTTTAAAAACCGGTGTCTAATTTATTTCTCTTTTCTCCACCAGGGGGCCTCCAGATATCAGCAGTCTGGTCCCCATTGGCCCCAAGTACACCATTAAGTGGAGCGCCCCTTTACAGCAGGTGCAGGTTGTGGAGGTTGGGCAAGAGGCTCCTCAAGGCAAAGACACCTTGTTCCAGCAGAGTGGCGCTAAGAGACCAAGTGGCGCCTGCACGTCAGGTAACGGCGGAAGAGTGAACCTGTCCTATCTTATATTTCCTCTTATGTGTCACCCTAGAATTAATCTCATAACTTGGACCGACTCTTAGTCTCGGTCTCTTCCTCTGACTCAGCACGGCTAATCTGTTTCTGTTCTGAAGTATCGCATGAGGGAGAGGAGATGTATCCGTGCTGCCTGTCACTCTGATTAAGGATGTGTTTGTGAGGAGGATAGTCACGATGGTCACTTGTTCCCATCTGCCTGGGGTGTTTTATCTTGGAGAGCGATGTGGGGGTAGTGAGCCCCCTGCCGCATCATCCTCACAGTCTCATTTCACTCTCTGATAGACCACAAACACGTCTAGAGTGGAGTCATCAATCTGCAGAGATTATTCCCTGCCTTTCCCTGCCCAATTAGAGAGCCAGTAGCAGTAGATAGGAATCACTGGTTGAAACACTAGTTCTCCCACCACCTCTCACAAAGCTCTGGTGTATACAGAGCCTGACGAGATCCCTGATAAATATGCCATGGGAAAAGGAAGATACAAAACCTTATCAGGATGTAATGCTACACACTTTTTAAAGTTGCAGCTTCATGACTTAAATATTAATAGTGCCTTCCTGAGAGCTCTCTGTGTCATGCTCAGTAAGCAGCCGCTGTTTGGAGAGATGGCTTAGATTGTCACTGGATTTAGGTTTGTTTTTTGCTGGTGTTCAGGTAGTGTACATTTATGAACTCACAACTTTGCTGCAAGGTTTGGGTATCACTTCGGCAGCCGCCTGTCGCCCTTTACCCATGTGTAACTCAGCAAATGTTATGCATCAGACTCGCTGGATAGGGACTCCGACATCCTCTCTTTCACCATTTCGACACGGTGTGGTCACCTTAATCACGTCTATCCACAAACCTTGAACATCTCGGAGGCTGTTCCCAAAATTTTCATTGAAACGGGCAGACCCATCTATTTATAGTCCCATGTGATGTCATTCAGTGGGGTGTCTAGTCTAAATCCAGCTCTCCCTCAGCATGGCTGTTAAATGGAGTCATTTTTCATCTTCTGCAGACCCAGGTACACTTCTTTATTGAAGAAAGTTGGCCTTTAGGGATATGCAGGCCCTTTTTTTTCACTGCTTTACCCTTTACCGCTGATTGTCTCTATATGGCTGTCTTGCTTGCTTGTCTATTCCCACGAATGTGTGGAGCTCCCAACAATGTTAATGCTTTTTCCTCAAAGTCAGTTTTTTTTAAATTTTGTGCCCTCTCATTTAGACTTGCCCTTATTGTACCTTGTTTTTGCCGTGTCCCTTCAGACCCGCGGCTGTAATAGCAATTTATTTCCCAAGAAGCCTTCAGGTGGGCTTTGGATGTGGATCAGACGAAGGGTTTTGATGCAGGTGTGGGAGCTGCATTGTCTTTAAAGCCACTTGCGGGCCTCATTGGCACAGCAGCTTGAGTGCAGGGAGGGATCCTCCGGGCTCAGGCCCTCCACATCAATGTGCGACGTGCCTGGCGCCCGGCGTGGATAGCCATGTCTGAGTGTCTAAACCATATCCTGCCTCACCAACGGGATTACGCTGGATTACAACTCAGCACATTCACCTCTCAGGCTGTAGCCAGCAGCGGGCCCAAGAGGACACAACGAACCTGTACAGAAGTCCAGGCAATCCCTTTGGAGAGGACGAGAAAACACATTGTTCTTGCAGCCCGCAGCAACACCCCCTTTATATTCAGATGTCTCACCTATTGATTTCCTCGCACAGATGACAGATGTCACTGTCTGCCGGTGTCAAAGATCCCATTAAACCTCAAAAGCTACAATGAAGCTCTTTAGATGAACAAAACCAGCCCACCCCTCTCTTCTTTTCTCCCTTTTCTCTTATGGCTTTACTCCCACTCCATTTACGCACGTGAATAGACAGAAACCTGCAGGTCCCTCTGGAGGAGCATGCCTCACTAAGCCCGCCTACCGGCTCAGCTATTCTGCTTCTTTATTATGTGGTAGTGGTGACAGTGCAGGACAGCTACGGAGCAAAATCTACCTGCAGAATTTAATTAGGCAGCTCTCATAGAGCCTGCTGCTCGGTGAGATGTGGGCCAGGGGAGCTAGGACAGAGTGTGGCAGACAGGAGGAGACACAGCTATCGATTCCGAGCAGTGGGAGAGAGAGAGAGACTTTGAAGGCAGCAGACCTCAAATCGATGCTGAATTTTGTGTCTAATGAGACACCTGCATTCCTTTTGCCCAGCAAAAGGGCATCATAGCTCCAAATAACAGTTTCTCCATCTAATTTTTTTACTCATAAACTCACTCTCTGTAGTTCAACAAATAATGAAGATCGATCCGCCTACACATTGAAACTCTTTTATTAGTGGCAGGGGAGTTTCAACAAAAGTTACTTTTCTTTCTGTACTTCCACTAGTTCCTGCAGACAGTCGCAGTGTTTTCTCTCAGTCGGGGGATCACGTTGACCTTGAGTTTTATAGTTTATATTGCAATATCTGCATCTGGGCAGATCTAACATATTCTCATTTATACCACGTTTGGGGCTGACATCACAAACTACAACTCATAATGTGACTTCTTTAAAGGGCAAACTTGTGTCAAATCGAAAACATGATCTGCTGTAGCGACTTCTGTAACTATCAACACTTATGTACTTGCTTCTTGTAGAATAATTATTATATTCAATATTACATTTCGCCTGTGTGTATTGTGAGACATTGTTATCAACAGAGTACGACTGAAGAATAAGTGAGTTTTGCTGTAACATACATGCAAAAATGAATGTTTTGAACAAAGAGACATTTAAAATCAACATTTGAAAATATTATTAGCTATCAGTTATAGTGCTTGTTATAGTGTTACGGGCGGTGATGACGCAATTGTAAAGTTGCAGGTTTAATCCTCCATCCATCTATAAGGGTTGACGTGTCCTTGGATAACCATTGAACCTCAAACTGCTGGACGGATGATTGAGCACCTTGCATGGCAGCCACCTACATGGTTATGTGTGAATGGGTGAAAATGACTAATATTATAAAGTGCTTTGGGGGCTGTTAATCATTGGGAAAGTACTATATAGGTGAAATCAATTTTCCATTTACAATGAGTCTTGAGGTGGAGTGTGGCTTTTATCATGTGATGAAAATATTTTCGTCGAAGTTGGGATATGCAGACCATTGTCCCGGCAATCACACATGGAACACAAAAATGTCCCAAGGTTATCAGTTTATAGGAATATTTTTTATTTCACTCAAGTTACATAAACATTGTAAAAAAAGAATTGATGTTACATTTGTGTATTTCTCAGGTAAAGCGATTCTGGGCCCTCCGCGGCTCTACCAGGAGCTGCAGGAACTACAACATGATCTATCTGTGGTTGAAGAAGTAACTCTCCTCGTGGGCACACTGCAGGGGACGTATCAGGTATGTGCCTATTTGTGTTGGCAACCCTGCTGCTGCTGGTTTATGTAGTCTAGAAAGGGCTTACATTCGAGCATTCAGAATGAAGTGCAGAAAAATTCAGCCCGATGGCAAAATATCAGCCAAGACTTTGTCAGTGTGGCTGACTCTACAGGCCAAACCACAGGGCAAGACACAGTTTGCTATGTTTACCACAATACCACACAGGGCAGATCTCTCAAGATGTGTTTAAAAGCTTTAATTGGCCACTGGAAAAGAAAAGACAAAACAAAAATACATGTGCTACAGACTAACCTTGAAGCATGCAATCCTCTCCTCCTAAGCCACTTTCAGGATTTTGAATCATTTATAGTTGAAGTCTCTCAAGATATTGAGTGAACTATGAAATGAATTTTATAAACCAATGTTTACCTTACAATACCTCCCGAACACAAAGAATTGAAGGAGATATCACAGTGCTGGAGTATGCACAGTTTAATTAGACTGCTGAATTCATAATGAAGAGATTTAGGTGCACAGATAACCATTTGGGGGGAGTATCATTCTGCTGCTTCCTTTAAGGACATTGCAGAAGACGAGAGAAGGTACAGAACAAAACGCTCTTAAGATGTACCTCATATGTATCTCCAATGATCATTTTACAAAAGCACCAAGTCCCCCGTTCATTTCTTCATCAATGACGCCACTGTGGTGTCATTTTCTTTCCCACAGATATAATGTGTAAAAGTGTCAGATTTATTTTCTTTCAGGGAAACAGCCCCCGCCCCCCTGCAGTGCTCAAATCAGGACATTTCCCAGTCGCCTTCCACTATCGTATTAACACGATCATGCACCACATACAGTACCACGTCCTGGGAGGTGTACTCCAGCAATCACCAGAGAGCCTCTCAGACTAATGGTGGCACCTTTGGCTCCCCGCACTTAATGAGCACAATGCCCTCATGAGGAGTGATACTGGGCTGGCACTAAATCACTGATATTTTCTTTCCATCCAGTTATAATATTGTGAGCTCAACAAATAGAGAAAATACTTTTGTGCAGCTCATTGACTTCGGAAAATTGATTTGATTCGTTTTGACTTGAGGGTCTGGGCTTCACCGCAAAATGGATCTACTACCCAAAGTGAATTCAGTGGTTCATTTGAGAGGATAAAAAAAAAGAAAAGAATGTTTCTGTAAATGGTAGCGTCTGCGTTTGTGAATATGAAATCCCGTCAAAGTATACGCCTGTGTATTGTGTCGTGTATACATATTGTTGAAAGGTCTGTGCAAGATGACACTGGTGTGTGCCACAGCTGAGAAAGAAGTTTTAACTGTGTGTGTGTGTGTGTGTGTTTTTTGGTTTTTTTCCCCTCCATCAAAGAACCTGAACACAACTGTGGCCCAGGACTGGTGTCTGGCTCTGCAGAGGCTTATTCGCATCAAAGAAGAACAGATCCAGTGCGCTAACAAATGTCGCTTACGCCTGCAGGTGCCTGGCAGGCCAGACAAGTGAGTTGTATTTCACATACAGATTTGGCACAAAAAGTAAAATGCATTGTACTGTTTATGTTTTGGAATGAGGATGTGATGATGACAGGGGGAGAAAAGACAACAACAACAAATACAACAAGAACACCAAAGCACTTTCCCATGCAGGTGAATGATTAAAGGTTTCAATAGATGGAGACCAGATTGTGAAGCAGGGCTGATTTCAAAGGTGGTTTTTAATGATGAAATTACCAGGAAGAACTTGTGCGTCATATAACTTTTGTCTAGCTTTTCTATGGACATGAAGCAGTTGCTTTGATGGTAAGGAATCATTGCACTATACATCTTCAATAACCTTTGGACCTTAAAAAGGTTCATTCTTCATGAGTACAAAGTAGCCATAATTAATTTAATCCTTTAATTTCCTTTTTATCGACAGTTGATGAAACAAAAGCTACACAAGATAACTGCCGGAGAGAAATAGATTGGAAAAAGAATGATCCAAGAACTTGTATCAGATGTGCACTTAGACAATTGGGCTTTTAAGACATCCTGACCTCTTTCAAATTAGAGGCGGGTACAGTTTGTTCTGTCTTGAGGAGGTAATTTTCTAACTTCTCTCTGTACCTGGATACAATATAGATATATTTTATCTTTAGAATGTTTGAGCAGGTTTTTTTTTTTTTTGTTCATGTTCTTTGGATGTTTTATATTCACTGTGAATTTGATGTAGACCTGTAGCTTCATATCCCAATGCAACCACTCCTCGAACTAATTGTTGCTGTATTCGATTTCGCTACAAGAAAGGGGTATAAAAGCTTGATAACCTTGACATTTTAGAAGGAGTGTTATTTGGGGTATTTATATTCTTTCATGCATCAGTGACCACTTCTTCAGTTTTATCTGTCCATATATCAGTCGGCTGCAAGGGGAGATTTTGTAACACAAAGTGCCCACATGCAATTCATTTCAGGTCACCTTGTCGCATTTGAAGTAGGCGTCTTGAGTATTGGGGGGGTGGAAGTGACTATTAAAGGACTGAACACCTACTTAGACAACAACAAGGTTGGCAAAGACAGAGCCTGTGAGCCAGCTTAGAGCACAGCACAGGAACTGGGAATAGCAAATAATGGCAGATTATAATGGATCCCATTCCGTGGCTTCTGGTGGGGACGGGATAAGAAAGACGCAGGGGAGGACAAAAAAGAAAAAGAGAGAGATTGCGATAAAAAAGCCAAGCCCTGCTGAGACAGACTAAGCAGAAGAAGGAGAGAAAGAAAGAGAGTGATGAGCAGCCCCCCCCCACCCCCACCCCACCCCCCCATGAAAGACTTGGCTTGGTGCCGGCAGGGCAATGGCAGTCAGAAGAGTGGGCCTAATGCTTCAGAGCCAGGGAGAATCTAACTGTGCCAAGCCAAGCTAAAGTGACAGCTTGAGCAGCGGAGCTCTGCAGATCAGTTCTCCCACATCTCCCAGCTTCCTCATCGGCTGTCACACCAGGCCTGCAGGGCCAATCTGCTTACTCAGATGTTTGGTGGAGCCAGATGTCATGCTTACAAGAGAGTCCCTGAATTCCCCTTCGAGGGGTACCCTATTTGCTGAGTTCATGTGATAATGTCATTAGCAACTGCACCGACAAGGAGATTTCTAGCCCCTACATATGTCCAAACTGTACGTTCTTGTGTTGTTGTTTTTTTATTTTTTTTAAAGTTGAACAATACCGAGCACAACCTGCACTGAAGTCAAACTTGAAAGTAGCTTCAGAGTTTTTGTGGAGATGTAAAAGGAAAAAAACAAACCAAAAAAAACTACAAAGTCAGGTGAAAGGAGAGAAGTCTTCTGTCAGGGAAAAAGAGCCAATTCTGGTTGTGTGATAGCAATCTAATTGAGGCTGGGCCTCGGTGTTGGGTGGCTGGACCGGTAGTGTGCCTCAGGGCTTGAGGTGACAGGTGGCACAGCGGGTGCCCAAACCATTCTGACACTACCCAGGGTGCAGTAGTGGCAGATTGCATGGGAGAAGAGTGGGCTGACCGTCTCTGTCTATCTTATGAACACAAATACACGCCCACCGTCTCTCTCTCATACACACACACACACACACACACACACACACACACACACACACACACACACACACACACACACACACACACACACGCGCGCACACGTCGGCTTTCTCATGCGATCCCTCGTGGTTATGTCATTAATCATTCTCCAACAATCTGTAAGGTACCTCAGTGCTTCCGGAGTCATTGTATACATCTCACAGGTACTCGCAGGTGTTCCACATGAAGGGGCACACACATGCAAAAGAGGGAGGAACATAGAGACACACACACACACACTCGCATGCGGAGTTGAGCCTTTGCTCTGCTGTGAGAGAGTGGGACCGCAGCAGGGACCCCCTGTACTGAGTTGGTCCCCTCCTGTCTGGCCGCGAGCGACTCTCTGCAGTCAGGCAGCACATCACAGCCTCCACACTGCAAACAGACAAGTACGTGGAGAGAATCCTGACTGCCGCCTCAAAGGCACCAGCCTACGTGTGACAGCAGTTCATTAACATCCTCTTTTACTGCATCTGCAGGAGCAACCGCAGGCAGAGATACACGAGCCGTCCTGGCAAGCGATACGTACAGAGTTCAAATTTTGTAATTTAACCAAATTTGTTTGTTGCTTCATCCGCTTTTACCACCAACCCAGCATCTATGAAGGAACAGTATTGTAAGGCTGAAGACTTTTTTCTTTTTTCTTTTTTCTCTCTCTCTCTCTCTCTCTCTCTCTCTCTCTCTCTCTCTCTCTCTCTCTCTCTCTCTCTCTCTCTCTCTCTCTCTCTCTCTCCTTCCTGAAAGCCTTTAAGGGCAGACTACCTGCAAGGAGAGTGCAGATTTTCTCTCACAGTCAGATGACTGATTCCGGCTCCATTTCTTGCTCATTCTGACTGACAGTCTTGGCCAAATAGACGTGCTCCCGGAGAGAGTCTTTGGAGTCCTTATGACCTTATCACAGCGGCTGAAACACAAAGGGGTTTCTCTGATTGTACCATGAGTTTGAGAGAAAGGAGATGTGCTGTGGATTGGTCAATGGTAGGATCTCACTTTTGAGCAGGTACTCCCGGCTGACAGGAAAAGGTTAATTTCTGGCTTTCTTTTTGTAGCAGATAGGTTTGAAATAAGGTTCTCTTTTTCCTTTGGGGATTGTTTTGAGCTTTTCACAACATTGACCTCCAAAATGTCTTTTTTTTTTTTTCCTTCCTTTTTTTTTTAAATTTCCAAACTTATTTTCAGTTAGGTGTAGTCAACATTTTCTCTTTCTGCACAAAAACTGACAATTACAAATAAACACTCTCCTGGCCGAAGGTGCAGTGACCCTGCCAGACTGTAACCAGACAAGGGCAGAGGGCTAACTAAACAATTGGATGACTCTTTCAATTAAACAAAGCGAAACCAAAGACAAGCGAGCTTGTGCTAATGTGCACAGTGCATATACACTTTGGGCCGCCGTCAGTCTCTGACCGCCAGAGTCCTGCTGCCAGTGCTTGTTGCTGCAGAGCACACAGGACAGTGCCAGCATTCAGCGGCATGAACAACGAGCCCCACTTGTTTTCCAAAGTGTGCTTCTCAAGATCTCATAGTATCTCTGTAACATCTGTAACATCCTTTTGAGATAGTGTGGGATGGTACGTGAAGGCACTCCACCTCTGCACTCACTCTACATTCACTCTGGTACGTTCAGCCTTATTCATCCAGGGAGAGCTCTCTCTCTCTCTCTCTCTCGCTCTTCTTTTTCTTTTTTTTTTCTCTCTTCACACTCCCACATGTAGGCATTTTCACACCTGGAGATGAACAAGAATAAATGCAGTTTTCTACTTTTAGCCGGTCGTGAGGTGCACCGGGAGTGTTGTTTAGGGGCACCTGTGATGCATCTTGTTTTGGTCAGGATGTTTCTGCCAGGTTAGTAAAAACACGTGTCCTCAGCTCATTTACTGAGAAGGTCTTTTATCTCGTCATCACACACTGCTCAAGCAGAATACATTACCCACAACCTGAGGCAGAAGGCATTCTGCCTTTGGGGTGGTCTATCTTTACATTTAAAATGCATGTTGGAGGCATTCTTGCGAATGCAATTTCTGTGGAACACCTTGAGGGAATATCTTTGAATTCGACATGCACAGTCCGTCTGACTGGAAGATGAAGTGATTAGATTTACTTGGTCTCGGGTCGAGGTCACTGCCACCGCACCATTGTGGGGCAGCCGGGGCTCAGGAGGTCGAACAGATGGCTGTGTGATCTCAAGGTTGGCTGGTTGATCATTCTCTCCTCCTGTGCCCAAGTGTCCTTGAGCAAGACACTGAAAACCAAGTTACCCCTTAAAGGATGTATAGCAGCTCCAGCTTTCTCTTGGTGCGACTGTGTGTGTGAAATATTATTAATATTCCCGTGGAGCAAAGACGGACTCTGATTTGGTGCACAAAGATCATTGTGACCTCACATTTGTCGTCATTCTTGTGAGTGACGTTTTAAGCGAAAGTCTTCAGTGCTCCTGTGTTTTAAAGGATGGACTGATTAGACTGTGGTGGTTGCTGTCAGTGCAGTGCGCTTTATATTCTAAGGAACTTGGGAGAGTTTATTAAATCTGTGACATAAGTGAACACAAAATTTCCTTTTTTATGGGCAGGAAATACTGTATAATGAAGACCAAAACATGGTTCTACTTTTCATTGCAATGAATGAACAGACTCCCACACGTATTACAGCATATAAGTTGTCTGGAGAGATAATTCCTGCTTATATAATGTTTTTTTTTTTTTTTTTTTCTTTCAATCTATGTTTGATTTCAAGCATTTACTGTGTAGGCAGTACTTTACGTATTCATTGTGAAAAGAAAGTAAAGTCTATTCACAATTTACAAAAACTATTTCACAGAAATTTTATGACCAATTACCAAAAGTATTTCATTATTTATGGCAGCCTTTTATTACTTATACGAAAGACATGGCCCCGAACCAGTATGTCCGTGTAAATTGAGTTCTATCTTCGTAGTCTTTATCATGCTACAGATCCGATTCCCTATGAAAGCTCCTTGTAATAACTCATCCGTCTGTGATGTATGTGCAAGTAAATATTCATTTGAATTTTAGCCTTTAGCCAAGAACATAAATAACACCAGATCGCAGAACTCTGTTAGGCACCTTGACTGTAAACACTGCAGCAAGCACTTAACATGAGTATGAATTTAACCTTGTCATGTACACATAATTTTATGTTTTAGCACAAACATTTACACTCCGAAAGGTGGCGGGCCGCGTCTGGGATAAATTATGACAGCCTCATATTTACTTGTGATCAAAGGTCAAACCAGACTGAATCCATTTTCCAGCATCATGTCATGGAAATTGTGGGTTTAACAGCATTAGTGACTCAGTACTGGCATTTGAATCAAGACCTTTTAAAGGTGGCAGTGAGAAAGATAAAATACCACTTATATTTGAAATGTCTACTGTTCAATCGGTGTGGTTTTTACTATTTTCTGTCAAAGTGCTGTTTGCCGTAGCTTTAATGACTAATCGCGGTGCAAGATTGTTTTGGGCCAGGCGCTGGACTGATTAAAAAAAAAAAAGAGAGAGAGATAGTATACATGCAGTATAAGGTTGTAACTTCTCAAATTCAGGTTTTTACAGCACTATAAAAACAACAATTTATTCTTACAGGCTGTATTGTCTTGAGCTGCGCTAACAATGTGTGTAGGATGTGTAACGGATGTCACTATGCCAGGAATGTTTCCCGTACAGCAGTATATCAGTTTAGTGGATTGATTAAGGATACGCTAATGACGCCCGTCTGAACCATCTATTAAATATCAGGCTGAAAATACTAACGGCATTCACTGTGAAATAGGCACTCGACAACATCCAGTACGGCATCGTTTACTTCCCTGGTATGAAACTGTCATGAAGATGATTGTTGTATGATACAACTATTTTCATTGAGTTATGCAATTTTTTCTTCGTGTTTTATCTCTATTACTAAAAGGAATTTAGTAAAATTGGCCCCGTGTGATTAAAATGACCAGAGGAAGTGAACACGGCGAATGTAAAGGAACATTGGATTGCTTCCCACTCTCAGAGCTTTGTACCATGTGACAGTTTACTGACGATGCAGTTTAAAAAGAAATGCAAAAAAATTTAATAAAAAACCCACAACAATTTATTTAGCCTCTCAGAATCAGAACCTGATCTCTCAGTTGGAAACAATTCAGGTAGATTGACAAAAAAAAACAAAAAACAGCTTCATCTCTGCAGGAACATTATTCAATATTAATACTTTCATGTTTGTAAATCATGAATAATTTTTTTTTTCTTTTGTTCTATTTGTTGATGATAATAATATACTTACATGATAATACATTATCAAATTATTTTGTGAATCATCGTATTAAATGTCAATTTAATATTTCATAATGTCAGGAATTTCAACTTTTTAATATCTTTCACAGTAAAAAACATGATGAAATATCATCAATGTTTTTTCTTTAACCTTTATCCTGCTGCAGTGAAATGATAAGTTTTTAAACCGTGACTTTACCAGGTGTTAATAACTCTGGTGGAAGTGAATGTGAGATAAAGATATTACTTTTTCACTATTCATACAACCGTGTCGAGCTTGTATTATGATTATTTATGAGTTTTTTTTACGCAAAGACTTTTTAGCTGATACATCTGGTCTAACAAGCTGTTTACACATACATCCAACTGCAAAGTTTTGCTCCCCTTTCTTCACGTGAACGTGCCACACGTGTCACCAACACGGCAAGTGTGTCACATTCAATATTAACATGCGGTAAAAGGTATCTCTGGTAGCGTTGTTCTGTCAAGGCCTTCCTCGGCAAATTAACACACTCGCGGGGACGCCGAACTGTCTGCTTCGGCTCATCTCAGTATTTGCACAGCCCACTTGCTCCCGGGGCTGGCTGATTCTTCGCTGGGAGGAAGGCGAACTGAAGGGCTGGTGCATGACAGGTTGCCACTCGGCACACTCTCCTGCGTCTGTCCCGTCCTTGTGCGTTCGTGTCACCAAACGTGCTTCGGCACTGACCTGCTCCCATAAATCCAACCGGGCCCGCTCTTTGCTTTCGCTCCCCCTCGCCCTGCTCTATCGTCTCTCTCTCTCTCTCTCTCTTTCGCTCTCTCCTCTCTCTTTTTGACTCTCCTTACCTCTCGCCTCCTCTCATCTCCCCTCTGCCAGCGTGCCTGAGTCTTGTTCTCCATTCTGGCAGTGCACCACACCTGCACTGCGGCTGTCAATCAGTGGGCAGGAGGGAGGCAAGGAGACCGTGCTCAGTTTAGCATGTTTGATGCCGTGTGGGCATGAAGTGCTACCTAAGGAATCCAGCCAAGTGAGTAGTTGTATTCTTGTCACACCCTGTCTCCCCTTCTGTCTTCGGCAAATTGCCTCCGCTATATTTAAGCAGCGAATGGTATGAATTACACCTCTTTGTGAAAGTTCCACTTTTTCAACATGTCAAGCAAGTTTGAGATCTTACTTACTTCATGGTGTTCCTGTCTGCAATTGCTCCGTCTCACTTATTCACCGCGTGTGTGTGTGTGTGTGTGTGTGTGTGTGTGTGTGTGTGTGTGTGTGTGTGTGTGTGTGTGTGTGTGTGTGTGTGTGTGTGTGTGTGTGCGTGTGCGTCTCTTTTTGCGCCCCCCCTCCTCCTCCTTCCTGTATGAAATGAAAATGAATTTGCAGCGGGCAACGGCTGGTACGACAGAAGCAGAATTTCCAGCCGCACGCTGTTCTCCAGTCAATTACCCTCTAATGATGTCTGAGTGTGAAATTGTCTTCCGTATGTGTGCCTGCCACCCCCCCACCCCCCACCCCCTCCCTCGCAGGCTCCCTCACCCTTTTCACGCACTCTCTTGCTCTTGCCTTTTCTTTCCTTTCAACCGCCTGAGAATCACTGTAGACTAGTTGCACAGGTGACTGAGACAGGGTCGTTATTTTGAAAAGCTGCTTAGTGCTTTAAAAAGATGTCTCATCCTTGGCTAGACAGCTCACTTGTAGTTCCAATAAATCCTGATCAATCCAGACAACACAGGGACCCTGTCAGTGGTTAGACACCGGCTGAGTCATTGTTAACTCAGGGCCCATACTGCCAGTCTCAATTCAGAGTGCTCAGCATTCAGCATCAAGGAGTTATTTAAAAAATAGATATATATTTATGTAGTGGTCTCAAACGTTCCTTTATTTATACGTAGGTGTTATTATGATAACTGTTCAGCTGGCAATATCGCATCAGGAGATGTGTTTGTGTGTTATTAGTCTTTAATAAAGCCATTTGTTGGTTTTAAGTCAGAGCTGTCAGCTTAGCTTATAGAGAAAATTACTTTAAAACACTTTTCTTTGGACACCTTGTATTGACTTTGGTTCTGACTTTAAGGCTTTTTTTTTTTTGTTTTTATTGGTTTGCATAATTCACCTACAACTTTCATATCATATATATCCACGGTTATCTTGTCGTCATTCCCACTTTCCTGTCATGGTTTTCATTGACCTTGATTTTTGATGTGCGCAGATTAAAGTTTGTCGTCAGGGTTATAAGTTGGGTCTCACTGAATTATGAAGAGATTTGTTTTACAGCATGTTTTTTATAGTCTCTTTTAAGCAGCAAGGTGTTTTTCTTCAGATAGCCGGACCCCTCCTGCTTTCCTGAAGCAGTGAAAGACAAACCTGATTGAACAGAGCGCGTCATCTATGAGAAAAGTCGGCTATCTTGGTAGAGACGCAAAGGAATATCATTTACCAAAAGCTAATCTTGTGCAGTTTAAAAAAAAAAAAAAGAAAAGAAAAACACTGTTAGTTTGTAAATAAGCTATTAAAATTCTTACAAGCGTTTTGTTTCCATTGCAAGTGGGGGCAGATATGACAGAAAACTGTCTGCGACTGGAGATCAGGTAGTTGTGAAGAATCAGGTTGTAAAAGCACAGTTTGACATTTATTTGTTTACTTCACATTGTCTTGCACTGTGCAGCCCAGCACCAGTAGGGACATACATTTTGTGGCTGTTTTATCTCGTGAAGAAAAATTGACCCGGGGGGGGGGGGGGGGGGGGATAAAGGAGACACAACAACCCCCCACCGTTGGTTGTCGGCTGTCTCCTCGTCTGTAGTCGACTCTATTGTCCTAAAAATAAAGACCAGATCAGTTTAAAGTGATAAAATTCACACTTATTAGAATTTCAAGTGAAATAGATAATATCTTTGCCTTTTTATTATATGGGATTTGTTTTTTTTCCTCATTTAACGCCCCAGTATAGGTTGTCTGTGTCTGTGGGAACTAATATTGCTTCCTTTCAGAATGCAATAATATCTCTAGATGTTATTTGTATCTTATTTGTATCTTATTTTGATTTCCGTCATAAAGAAATCAGAGTAATCGTAACTGTTCTCCCCTTCTTTTATAAACAAGAAAATAATTTAGGCAGAGCTTGCTGGCTGTGAAAATGATCATAGAATATATAAGGAAGAAACAAACAAAGCAGACGTCAGGGATGGGTTTGGCCGTTTGGTGGCTAGAAGTTGGTTTATAATGGATTTGAACAGGTTCAGAGAGCTCTATCTACTGCATATACAACAGGGAGAGTGGGCTCCTTGAAAATACAGCTGGGCTTCTTTTGTAGGGGACCACTGTGAATCTCCCTGAAAGGGGAAGTGATCTGTTAAGTTCATGATGTGCTCTGCAAACCGTACCACTCACTTCAAGTCCTGCTTTGTCTGTGCTTTCGACACGAAGAGCCCACTTTAACCTAGTGTCTTTGGAAGAGCCTTGTGTTTTAACATATTAAGGGGAAAAACTGTATTTTATATTATATTTCTCCATGTATCACATGCACACTGTAAATTATGGCCGTTTGTGTGTGTGTGTGTGTGTGTGTGTGTGTGTGTGTGTGTGTGTGTGTGTGTGTGTGTGTGTGTGTGTGTGTGTGTGTGTGTGTGTGTGTGTGTGTGTCCTATGATGGCAGCCTGTCCAGGGTGGACCCTGCCAATCGCTCAGACTCCGCTGGGATAGTCTCCAGCCCCCCGCAGTCCTTCTGTTTAGTAAATGGATGAATAAAATAACCCAAATTTATCCTAATTACCAGGACAAAGCCAAAATAGCCAACCCCACTGTAAAGACGTATAATTCCAACATGCTAAAATACCGTAAGCGCCCTGTTCTCATGAAAAACAAGTTGTTTCTTTAAAACTCCGTGTTAACACATAAAACTGACTTTTCACATACAGATCCTTTGAGCACCTTCATTTATTCACTCGCAGTGATGACAAAGCTTGTTTTTTTTTATTGTTTTTTTGCTTTACCGGGTTTATTGAGTGTCCAAAAATTCTCTTCTTTCTTTGAATATCAAACGCTCACTCCCTGTGGGCTTGAAAGGCACCCACTGAAGTTTGTACCTCGCTCCTTGCAGCGGGATGGCAGGTGCAGTTGGCTTGAATTCACTGCTTTTACAATGGATTCCAATGTTGACCCAGTTTCAAGGCAAAAAAAAAAATCAAAAATCTTCATAGGAACCTTTTTTTGTTTGCCTCTCCTACTGCATAATACACTGATCCTCTACCTTTTATATGTTTGGTATTCATGCCCCGGTTCCCATTATTAAAGTATTTAAAGGGATTACTGAGGCTGCCGTCTCTGGTTTTTGAGGAAAGACTGAAAATTAATTGCACACAGATGAAAACATCACAAAAATTATTCAGTTAAAATTAACATACGTGTTTCCGGGTTCATGCAAGTATGTGGAAGCATGATTCAATCTATACAGAGCTTTGATTGTTCGGCTTTACAGATTATGTTCCTTCCTTTTCTTATTTTTTTTCCTCCACTGGCACTTTTGTACTTTCTGTCTTTCTTTCACACATCTCAGATCGAGTCACCTACTGCGTCAGGGCTTGATTGGGATCCAAAAATCTCTCAGTGATCAGAGCCTGCACAGGCTGTGAGAGGAGAGCCCACACATTAGTGGCATTTTGAGTGTTGCAGCCCACCTATAAGCGATTTACTGTGACCAGGCTGCTTGATCATCACAACTTGTCCTGAATGTTGACGTGCAGGCTGAAATCAGAAAGCCTCGGCTTACTTTCACTGGACTGTTACAGAGCTACAAACAGGCAAGCAGCTGCCTTGACAGCTGCCCTGACATGAGAAATCTTTTCGTGGTAAACTGAAAGTCCCATGAAATGAAAAATTTCCTTTTCTTGTTGGTGCGCTTTTTCCCAAACTGTATTTTACCGCTTTCAGTTTTTATGCAGCCCATCTAGAGCATATATATCACAGATGTATTTTGTCCACTTTTCTGCTCCTTGTGATGTGAAACCCTGTTGTAAATTCAGCAGGATCCAGTGACGGAAAAACGGCTGGGATACACCAGTTTGTCAACTTCAGTCCTAAATTTTGTGGTGATGGTGATTTCCACATTCATGCGCAATTCTTTAAGGCAAAATGACATAAGTTGATGACAATTTCAAAAAAAAAAAAAACTATAAATGAATGTTTTGGAGTAAAAAGAAAATGCAGCGCAGTCATAATTTAAAGTATGAGACAACAGGATTTTGAAAGTCCCTCTCGCGAGCTTGCCTGAAAACAGGCTGTTTCTGTGTCTGTACATTTAAATGCTAATGAGCTGTGTTTGTCCACACCTACTCCATATCTTTTTTCCTGTAGCGTTTGCGAGGAAGAAGAAAAACAATGGTGCCCGCTCGTAATTTTAGATTGCAGAGCTCATCTAGCAGTGGGAGGAATGAAGAGAGTATCCACTACTAGAGGGAGTGGTTAATTCCCCGCATTACATCATGAAGGGAAAATCTCTGATCCGCCTGTACGAGCACACATTTGCTAAAAAGTGGAGATGACAGACTATCTTTACTTCTGGGGCCTCATTACACAAGTCCACAAAATATTGTTCGAAAACCATTATAAAGTGAATTTTGCATAATGTGGGACCTTTTAGTGGTTTTCTTCTCTATTTATTTAAGTGATCTTCACTAACGTCAAAGAATCTCTATCCATACGTCCAATAACAAAAATGTTCAACACAAAAATATGGAAAACAATAATCAAAACAATTAACTTCACCATCATTGAAAATCATCACATTGACGTAAGTGAGTGTAATAAAAAGTGAATGACCATTCATGTTACATTAGCCAGGGTTTCAAGCTTGGTTAAACAGAATCCGGTAAATTTCTTTGTAATTTAAAGGACATTGTCTAAAATGGAGAGACACTGAAACAGTACAAGACTGCAACATAAAGGAAGTGTAAACGCAAAATATCATTTAAAGTGTGGCGTTTCATTTTTCTGTGATGTAAAACTTGTTGACAAGATGAGTTTCCCCTGCAGATTTTTTTTATCTTTTTCTACTTGTTCCAAGGTTAACGTTTTTCCACATTAGAATTTAGAGAGATTTGAGTGTCGAACCAGGGTGAATACCAGGGACACATATCCTTTTTAGATCTCGAAAACATGAGACTCTCGGATGTAATCGAATGGAAAAAAAATGAAAAAATAAATAAAAAATCACTACTTAAGCGCTAATAATGTTTTTCATACTTTTTCATGTCCCGACTTTTCATCTGACGTGTTAAGATTTTCTCATTAACACTTGCTGACGTGTCAACGTGTCTTCACCTTCCTGTGTTTGTGCCGGTGTGCTTTCTTTCCGTAGGTCAGGGCGTCCTGTCAGTTTCATGGTGGTCTTCAACACTCCCAACCCTCTGAGTAAGATCTCCTGGGTGAACCGTCTGCACTTGGCCAAGATTGCACTACGTAAGCACACGCAAGTACACACAACGGCCATACACACACACACACAGAAAGGACTACTATGTCATTTCTTGTTAAACGGGATGATGTAATGCAACGAAATGCAACAACAATGTTTTAAGTCAGACCCAGACACACCGTCGGCGTTTGCGTCACACTCTATTGGTTAAATGCGCAACTGGTTTTATGACTTATGTAATCACAGCAAAAACTGAAACTTTCAACTGGGTCATTGGGAGTTTATATGCGGTGGAAATGGGCAAAGTGTTTCCACGGTGCTGTATCAATAAAAGCTTGTCGCAAACAAACGATGCTCGTTCAGGAGCGATCCAGTCCTCAGAGCTTGTCGGCTCGTCCTTGGAAAAAGCTGCAGTTTCAGAATTGCTTTCAGTGGGACGTGTTTTACTACCATTTAAAATCCTAACTCATCCCTTTTTTGAATTCTGGACATCTCTATGTGAAGTCTCTCTGCCGTGGTCATCATTCAGCATTGAAAGAAAAAAAAAAAATTGACCCAACCCTGCCCAGCAGGGAGCAGCACAGTCCTTTTTTAATTTTATTTTTTATTTTTATTCAATCTCCCCAGCTGGTTCCTCTCAGCCTGGCCTTGCTCTTCTCAGATTTGATCCTATTATGCAGTCTGGCCATGCCGTAGTACAGGGGGTCTTCCTCTCTTTGGTTCATCAGTTTGTGCTGTCATCCACTGACAAAAGCACACGCAAGACTATCGAGGACATTAATCTGCTTATTTGGCCATGATGGCACACATATTCAGCCCACTCACCGCCTCTGTCCTCTGTTCCCCCAACCTTTTTTTTTTTTCCTGCCTTCTGTGTCGCCTTGAGCACTTTCTCTTGTCACACATACTTTATTCTGGGTTTGTTGTGCATGCAGCAACACTTACAAGGCTGCTTTTGTGCAGCGTCGATTGTACCGTGCGTGTAGTAGGCCTCCATACATGACTCCTGTGCGTTATCGATCGTGCTGTCGTGGCTTCTTTTATTCAAGAAGACCTTTGTGATAAGAGTTAACACAGAAAATCAAGGTCACTGGAGTTTATATTTATGTGGTTTAAAGAACACACGGTGACGGACATATATCTGCATAGCTCACCTTCCATACCAGCTGACTGTGTGTGCAGGGAAGGGTATGCCATGCACAGAGTCACACGCACACTCACCTTAACATGAAGGGTTCATTTGGAGTCGCCAATTAATTGTGTGCAGAACATGCAAACTGCACACCATTACCAAACCCTGCCCAAAGCCGAGCAGCTGCGCTGGTTACAAAGCACATGGCAGCCAAGGCTCAGTGATGGGAAGCGAAGGCTGACCCGCGTGGTTTGATGTCACAGAAAAGCTGAAATTGCGCAAATTGCTAATACAGGTAATGCTGAGAAAGCTGTCAGCACACAGTGCATTACAGTCTCCTGCATGTCAGTGGAGGCCGCTACGAGGGTCCGAGCCGAATCCTGTCTGCCACCCTGGTCTGATGTGGTGGCCGCTGGATGCACTATGAGTATAATCAAATCCAGAAGAGGCTGTGTGATACCCTGGGCGGCACTCTGCTAGGAGCTTTTGGGTCTTGTCATTCATTTGAATGTTACCATACCGCCCATGTCGACGTTGTTCTATCTAACAAACCCTGGCACTTTGCAAACATCAGCTGCGTTTTTATGGTCACTTTTTTGCCAATCTGACAGGAATCTTTCCGATTGTAGGATCAGATTTAATGTTTACATGAACACTGAATAAAGTAATTGGAATGTTGTCCCAGTTTCTAAGAACCAAGATGTAACCTGATTCATTTCACTGAATCAATCCCATAATACTTTGCAGTGTGGCGTTTGCGGTTTTGTTACATGTGCACAGAATCCCACATTTGGCTTTACCCGGAAGCCCGCTGGTATCCAAAATGGGATTAACTAGAGTGGTCACGCATGTGGTGCGTCTTTGAAAAGAAATTGAAATCAAAGATACTTTCTCCAGGATCGAGATTTAATCAGCAAGAGACGAGCATGGGTCTCTTTTTTGCGTGATGGGAAACGGATTCCTCTGCTCCTGCTACTTTGCTTTGCTCGCACCACCTTTCTCAGAACACTGGCGTGGGTATGCGATGACGTCATGACGTTAAGTGAAGTGATGTTACAGAGATGCACGCAGAGCTCCGACTGTAGGAACCCGGCGTGCCGTTTACATGGACTATGATGGGATCAAAAACCGGATTACACAACCCCCTATAATCTGATAATAATTTCAATCGGATGGTGCAAATGTAATCAGATTAAAGTGTTTATATGGTGCAAATTTTGATGGGGTCATTGTTGAATCGGATTACTTTTGTTCCGCGTATCGACAGCTCGTGTTAAGGAATTGTTCTTACACGTTGACAGTAAAAAATAAGAAATCCATTACAATCACAAGTTACCCATTAAAACATAATCTTAATCTAGTCTAAGAGTAATTTTTTTTTTAAGCAAAACATACAAATATGTAAAATGTGAATTACATCACATGAAACCACAACAATAGTATTTACTGAAACATAATTGTTCTATAAGTTATTACAGGATGTACAAACAGAAAACAATGAAAGGCATGTCATGTGTTAACATGCTTTACAGTTCCTTATTAATTACACAATATCAACAGTCATAACAATCATTACACCTTCATGGGATTCTCTGCCCTGCAATGTTATGACATGAATCCACAGAACTCAAATTGACATTAGTTTTCTTTTATGAGCGCTGTCTCCTGCTGTTTCGAGTATTTATACTTTATTTCAACTCTTCTGCTTCTGATTATGCTCATAAATGTTTTAACTATTGTAACTTCAGCTAAACGTAATGAGTGAGTCACGCAGTTCTTCCACCACAGTTAGGATGTCACTGCTACACCACAATTACACAGTGACGTGTACAATATTGAGACGGGCCAAATTAGATGAGCGATCACCTTTTTTTGCAGCAACGAGTAAAACTAACATAGAATTCAGAAAGCCTGAATTGGGCGGACAAGAAATCTTGAAATGTGCTTTACAGAGGTTTTCCTGAGACTTCGCTCCCACTCTGCTGGCTTATTCTTTGTTCTCAGCATTACAATAAAAATAAATCACACAAGCCTGTATTCCAATGCCGTACTCCTGACCTACCTGCCACAATGTAGGAGCCCACAGGTGCATGAAACATGCAGCAGCCCTACAATGGAGCTTACTGTATGTAGTCTGGGTCGGAGTGACATGAAAAACATCAGACCGAGAGCAGATGAAGCCGCGGCCGCAGTGAAGCGCAGCCTTCCCAGGCTCTCCTTGTTGCGCACACCTTTATCAGCAGCACAGCAGGCGTACTGATGAGGACGGCAGCGGAGTGAGAGCACGCCACTCTCCTCCCCTGTTGGCTGCCGTGTGGACATGACTGATATTCAAAGACAAATCATGCAAATGATCCCGAGCTGTCATGCTGATTAGGAACGCCTCAGTCGCATGTGTGTACTGAAGTCAATAAAATAAACGGAGAGAGAGCAGAGGTGTGCCAGTCAAACTCATTTTGCCTTGTTTAATTCAGAAAATAACGTTTATTTAGCATTCACTTGAGGATATCAAGACAAACCTTGATTGAAAGGTTTCATATTGCACCTATAGGAAACACCTAATCATTCCAAAGACAATGGATAAACTGCAATCACAATTTTCTTATTTTCTATTTTTTCCACTTTCATATTCATTGCCTATAATGACACACTGTTTGCTTTTTTGTCCTTGAATCTTGACTCAAACTGCTGCTGGGTGTTGAGATCAACCTGAAATCTCTACATTGTTTTATTTAAACAAGTTTCACAGCATAAAAAAACACAACTACAGTTGTTATACAAAACATACAATGAGAACAAAAGTAAATAGACTCACAGTTTTCCATTGTCAACATGACACAGAGTCAGATGTATAGAAACATAATTGAAGGTGACAGAAAAGATAAAGAAAAAGACAGAGTGAAAAAGAGATGAGAGAGACTTCCGCCAACGCCTTAATTCTACAATGAAAATATGTGGGTGAAAAAAGAAATAATAATGAAAGAGAGATTGGTTGACAAGCTGAATATTGCTATTGAGGCAACAGCAAGCTACACGTTGGTCTACCTTCGCATTAAGATTTCTTTTTCTTTTTTCCCCGCATGAGCGCAAAATCTGCCAGACACAACGAGGTACCAGTATTTAGGTGTGGGTTAGGTATTTTAAGTGTGTGCAAGTTAATTATCATTTTGTTTAATGTTTACGGGGTTCTAGTATCTCTGGTGAAGGAACCACAGGTGTCGTCACACACGCTGTGATCTCAAGCCAAGCAGTAATGTTTGGTTTCGTGCCAGATTTCCTCCTGTATCTTCATGAATTTCAAAAGAAAGAATAGCATTGTTAACATCCTTTACAACCTTTTACTTTGAAATTTACTGCAAGTCTCAATATTCACCTTGCAATAGTTTCACCTGTCACACAGTAAAAAAAAAAAAAAAAGCTTTGTGTTATTGGTGCTATTTTGGCATTTTTAAAATGACATTCAGTTCTGATAAAACTAAATAAGTGTCTCACTTGTGTCTTTAGCATGATCCCTCTCACAAATCATCTCTGCTGGTCTGAAATGATTAGAAACAAGATAACTTAATGTGCCGCATATTATTACATATATACTTTCTAATACACGCACGGACGCACATACTGCAATCACTGGAAAACGCAGAACAAACAAAGTATTCCAGTTGTTCAGAGGAGCCACCCTCCTACACGATGAATTTCTTTTCTCCCTCCTTTTCCTGCCTCACTCACCTGGAGACCTGGACCTTTTCATCAAGAAATTATTTTGCCGAATAACAATTGAAATCATGATCTCTGTGGATCGGTCGGTCATTGTCACAGCTTGGGTTGGAGTTGTCTGTGACGCACAATTAGACATCAAATGGTACCCGTCAGCCTCAGCGTTGTGTGTGTGTGCAGAGCACACAGCACAAGCATGCACAGGGAGATGAATCAAAGTATTTATTCTATCACTCTGTCAGCCTGTGAGCGACAGTACTGGGAGAACTGCATGTTTATTCTTTTCCACAAAAGATAACTTTCATTTTCCAGACCTGCTTTATACAGGTAAAGGTTACAGAAACTGGAGCCCGCCCCACCATTGGATGAAGGGCACGGTGCACCACCATGATATAGAATATAGACTCAGTGATCAACTCGCAGCCTGCGGAGATTTGTAGTAGGCTCTGACTTCATAGAAAGAATACCCCCGGTGTGAGTTGGGGTTCTCATACTTTCCCTTTCTCCGGTTCCCTCATATCAAACAACTTACATTTGGGTGTGATTGGCGACACTAAATTGCTCCTCGGGGTGAATTTGACTCTGTGTGGTTGTTGGTTGGTAGGCTTTAAAAGGCGGATGGGACAATTTCTGGTCAATTTCTGGAAAATTTCCGTTACAAATATCCTTGGGAAGTTAAGCTGGGGAATTTTGGAAATCTTCGTTCTAATCGATTATGTTTCGTCGCTGCATCGATGCAGGATTGCCTCACGTCCGCATTGCGACGCATCGCTAAAACAATTAAATGTACACAGACTCGTATGTGTGGCTTCAATAGTCTTGTGCTCTGGACTCAAAAAGTGTGGTGCAGGATTGTAGAAATCATCTGTGCATGTGATTGAGGAAATGCAGAGTGCATGTCGGGCGCGTGACCTCAATACACCTGCAGTCAGCTGTGTGCTAATCAATGTGATTGAGGCATGGCATAGATATTCAACTGCACGTAATCTGGTTGTTTTAGTCAGGATTATGCTAAAATATATTTTACCCCAACTCTTTTTAAGTTCCCTTAAATGAAGAGCCCAGCTTTTTCAATGAATTTTGCAACCCTGTCCATTGGACTATACCCTGACTTCCTCCATATCCAGGTGGGATCGCCTCCAGTTGGATTAAGCCAGAAAATTGATAGACTGGTGGATAACAAAACTAGCAAATACGTCTTTAATGGTAGAAAACCAGAGTACCTGTAGAAAAATCCTACAGACACAGGAAGAACACGCAAACTCCACACAGAGAATCTGTTGGTCAGCAGGTTCAAACTCAAATTTATTTTAACTGCTGTAGTTTAGTTGCTAATCGTTGAATGTTTAAACTTCTTTTCCCTACATAAGGTGTTTTATACAGTAGAGTTTATGTAACACACCTTATTCTTTTTACCCCAACTTTGATCATAGATTAATCAAGTAATTCTAATACTACAATATACCCAAAGACTACCAACATTTTGATATTTAAGGCACCTGTTGGTGGAAGTCACCACGTCATTGTTACCGGAGAGCAAGACAACAAACGTTTATACATCAAAATTTCAGGAAGCAAATGTGAGCAGAAATTATCCCACTTGATATACTCATCCCTTTTTATTTTGAAGATTTTTGTGTGTGTTTGATTCATCTCCAAATATTCATATAAAGTTCTGGATTTTGTCTTTAAATTACATCATAAATAGTTTTTTGCTTTTAAATCTACACAGGATTGTTGCTTCCCTCTGCAGATGCTGGTTTTGTTATTTCACACTCCTCTCTCTTCTTTCGCCATGAAGTAATTCTGATATCATGCATCATACAACTTTTATCAGTGCGGTTTGAAATCCCCTGCAGTTTGACGTAACCACTGCTACACAAAAAGAGAGAATCAAAACAAATAAAAGAACTTAGAAGACAGAAGACTTTATAAAAGTTGTTTCTTGTTATATATATTTTTTTCACTTCAAATGTCGTACGCAAAATTACTCACATACCTATGATTGACTCATCTGAAAGGTTAATGGAAATGTTTATAGTAATTAGCAGTTATTCCTGCTACCCTAACGAGAATGAAGTGTCTATAAATGGTGGAGGAAGTTTTAGTTTGTTAGCAGGGAAGTCAAACACTCACTGAGAAAACACCAAAAAAGGAAATGCTTGTACAACACGTTATTAGTTCTTTTTTAAATTGATCAGAGTGCAGCCGCAACATACAAAGATTTAGTTCTACTAAATTATACTAAATACACTAAAGAAATGGACAATCTATAGATTCAAAATGGTAGAGTATAATACAGTATTATTTGGCTTTGCTTTCTTTATTTCTCCTTATATAGTCCTAATACGTAAAAAAAAACAACCCCCCCCAAAAACACAAGGCCTGGTCTGTCATAATCAAGAGTGAAAAAGAAATAATGAGAAAAAAAATAATTAACACTAATTCTTCTATGCTGATATGTGCAACACATGTAATTTCAGTTTGATTGTAATCATTAAAATGATTTTATCATCACAGTTGTCTGTCATAATTCTTGGTCAAATAATGACTCGACTCACAAAGTGAAGCAGCTCTGAGCAGAGCCTCCATCCTGAAACAGAGCCAGTCGGACGATATTTGACCATTAACTGCCGGCCCAGGCCCCCATCACAAAAGATGTGCTGCATTCAGCCAACATGCACCCATAATAATGACGTTTTGACAAAGTGATTCCGACCCATCGACCCACATACGCTGTTGCCGAGCAGAGTACGACCCAACGTGAACCTTGGAAGATCGATGTGTCCGATGACCCCGCTCCCCGTGCCGATAAATCACGTACACAATAACCACGTACCAATCAAAGGGGGGCTTGGGATCAGTAGGTTGCCAGGTTATTGTTAAAATAGTTGCAGAAAACCCGATCATAAACTGGGTCAAGAGTACGTGCCTATGGTTTCTAACTGAAACTGATGAATCGATTGTTATATGTCATTGCTTTCCAGTTTGACTTTAAAGCACTTTGAAAAAGCAGACGAGGCTATTAGTTTGTCCGCCTCGCTGTAGAGGGCAGTACTGAGCACGCGGGTTCTTTTTATTAACAGTAACTAAAGTTCAGTTTAGACTTTGATGTTTTCTGAGTAAACGCAGTGCCAGCACATATTAGAAACATTTTCAAAATGATTAATAAGACCATATTGTAATCTGAATGAGCGTGAGGCTGCAATGAACGTCATTGAACGTCACAAACGTAACTAATCACAGTAGCATCGTGAGCACATGAACTGCAGAGCCCTGTGACTCGGCGGTACTTATCAGATCTTTCAGTCGAGATGAGGGCGGGAGATGGATTTCATTGAATCCCTTGGGGAGGTAGATCAACACCAACCTGGTCAGGATGACAATTACATGTTAATTGTATTACACCCACATTTTGCCTTCCCATTTAACCAAATGTAATTACAATAAGGGAGTTGTTGATTTAATTTCACGGATGGTGTACTGTCACCGAGGCTTCCCCGCCGTTGCAGTCGTAGGCAGACCTGGCCTGTGCTCAGGGGAGACCTACAGTTGAATCAGCATTTCAGAGGCACCGAACCATGGTCTTGTTTAGTTTGAAATGGGTGCCTTGCTTCGAAATGTCCCTGAATGGTGGACAACACAAGTAGCTAATGTTCTCACGCTTGATTTAGTGAGTGATTAGATATCACAAAACTCATTTACCCAGACCCATCTTCACACCAGTGTTTATCCTATTACCCCCCCTATTTAGAGGAAATTGCCACATTGGCCTGCTGTACTAGGTAGTCTTCCCTGAACCATATGTGTGAATATCAGTGGCTTTTACCCACGTTCCTGCATGTCATATTAAAGTCTAAGTAGAGTATTGCTCATTAACAACCCCATGTTAACACTGTGAGGTTTTTCCAGAACCTGGATTGTTTTCATAAAATTATGAAGTCTGTTCTGAGTGGTGATTTCTAAAGGGGTTGAAATGGAGCGCGGTGTACTCTCGCGTGACGTTGAGGCGGCTTCACTTGTCAAGCTTTACATGATAGAATGTGGCAGTCAAGCCTGATAAGACACATTTCCAGTAAACAGCATTTGTCACTTTGCGAGTGCGTATGGTGCCGTTCTATGAGGCTTTGAAACAGAAAGTGAGAATTACCCTATGGTGGTTCTCCAGTAGAAGCCCCGGGGTCCATTAATAACCTGGTGTGCCACTGCATCTTTTATGCCTCTCTGAGTGGCCCTACTGTTACTGAAGGGTCTTCGTAAAATAGCCAGAAGCATTGCCTAATTAATGGGCTTTCTCACTGCAGAATTAATTGCTTCCTACCATGCAGTCCCAGGCCTTTCAGACAGGGTTAGGGCTGCAGACGTTGATGGCCCTCACAAGAAGAACAAGGGGCCGTCAAATCATGAGAGATTGTTGCCGAGGCGTTTGGAGACGGAACCGGAGAAATGAACGAGGGCAAAGCGAGCGAGTTGTCGGGCTGTGTTGGGTTGTGTGTTTGTGTGTGTGTGTGTGTGTGTGCGTGTGTGTGGAGGGAAGGGGAGGGGCCATTGGGAGGGGTGAAAGGATGATTGAGACAAGCAATCAGTCCCACTGCAGGGAACAGAGGGCAGGCAGGGGGCTCCTGCCTGCAGTTACACCGCTAAGTGTGCCGGTCTCTCGCTTTTTCCCCTCATACGAGGATCAATAGATGAGTGGAGTGCAGCTCGGAGGTTCTAGCACACACTCTGACACGCCTTCTTAATCCACTGTGTGATAACCTATGCCATGCCGATGTATACCGCACAGGAGACAAGCAAGGGAGGGGAATACAAAATCCACTCTGCTGAAGGGGAGACTGCGAGGGGTTTACTTTCATTAGGCTCCAGATTCCGATTGTTCAGTTGCTTGCGCTCTTTTGCATCTGTTCAAATAATATTAGCTCTATTTAACGTGTAGCCGTTTTATCATTACTAGTTTCCGGCTGTTAAAGTATGTTTACTTAAATGGAGAAGCTTCTTTTGAACACTTCTTTGAGAATATAAGTAGGGCTGTGCGGTATGGCCCAGCATTTAGATCTTCATATTTTTACTGAAAATGGCAATATGCACTTTAAACTCGAGAAGTTTTTCGACAAAGATAATTGTGGGTCAAAGTCACCGGTACAAATTGCAACACAGGCACTTTTATTAACCACCAGCAGCACAAAATAAACAAGTGAATACTCCAGAAAAATGTTGGAATAAAAGAAAGTGGCACGCAATAAAAAAAAACAACTAAAAAAAAAACATGTTTGTACAGTTTTAGCCAGCGGGGTCAAACTCATCTTAGTTCAGGGAGACGCTCGTGGGGGTCAGACCTGTGAAATAAAAGGGTAATAATGCACAAACATCCACAACTGCCGAATGTTTCAGAATACTTGCATCAAAATGGAATATGTTCCGAATAGGTACAATTTCAACAGTAGGCCAATTTTGAAATGATGTATCCTGGTGGAAAATACAGTGAAATGTGTTTTTCAATACTGCTGCAACTGAGAATGCAACAATCACTCAACTGTGTGCGTCTCACAGGCCGGACTGGACCCTCAGGCAGGCCGGTTTTGGCCCATGAACCTTGTGTTTGACACAGCTTTAGGCTCATGTGACGTTCCCTAAAGCTTTCACTGTATTTGAAGGTCAGGGACCTCACTGAGTCAGATTAAACTTTATGGCACTGTGTGTCATAAAAATCAATGAGAAGCCGGCGTGGGGCTTTACATTAATGCATGTAGATTTACTCCCATTATTAATTTATATATAAATAAAGCACGTCCTGTGTTTAATGTGTTCGTTCTCGTGTCTTCCGGAGCATTAAGAGTAGTGTTTTTCTCTGAGGCAGAGGTGAGCACAATGACAGGAAACATGAACACACTCCTCCCCGACGGCGCCCCGGAGGAGGTGGAAACAACTTGTTGTGCTCAAACTTTTGGTCGAAACATGTTTTGTGCGTTCTCTGCAGATTCTGTTTTTCTGCTCGGCATCGGAAGGCTGAAATCCGAACCGTCTCCATATTATTGGGCCGTTGTGCTTCTCCCTCCTACTTTATTGTCGCTTTTTAGACTCTTACTCAACTCGTAAAATTCTTAAAACTAATATTTTAACTAATATATAATCATAAGGAATATTGGATTTCTCAGTATTGAATTTGAGGAAAACCTTGACACATCATAAATATCGACATATCGCCCATCTCTAAATATAAGAATTCAAGGAAGAGTTCCCGCTAAAGAAACGGAGGGATTTTCTGTTAGCCCTAAAATGAATCTGTCAGACAGCGAAGATTATCTCCACATCTCACTGAGCTCAAACATGGGAAATGTTTATGATGAGTAAACATTATCACGGATTTAATTAACAGATCCCACACTCGCATTGATCCATGGGAAATATCAATTGCAGTGGTGTATTTAATTAGTCTATATCTTTGCCCTTTGTGTCACCGGGGTTGATAGAGCGCCACGCTCTGCAAATTAATCTTCATCAGCAAAAGACTTGAAACAAAAGCATGACTGGAATAAAGTCATGGAGAAGCTAAATCCGACCACTTAATATTCCAAACCACCAACCTCAGAAATGAGGTTATTGTACATTAATATTGTACAGTAGCAGGGATAGAGCATAAAGATGAACTTTCACCTGCCCTCTGGTATCCCTGCATTAATTTTCTATAATGAAGATTGTATTTGAATAAGCAAACTGTATCCTAGCAACTTTAGAGAGGAAATCGCAATAACAAGTAAAAACGGCACGATGAGACTAATGGCAATTATCTTTAATACAAACCTTATATTTCCTAGAACTAAATACATTCAATGTGATAGATACAGAAGTGCAACTGGATCTCTAATCGGGCATAATATGTCTTTAAGTATAGAAGCGTACATCTAGTATATGTCGGCAGATGCTTTTTATTGCTTATAATAACATCTTGTCTTTGAGTACATTGGGTAGTTAGCAATTAGTGTAAACACATGCTTGTGAAAATGTGAATTTTGAAGTGATTTCGAGAGTTTCTCTCATGATGCTTGGTGCTTGGCAGTCATTGTTTATGCGGCCATTTCATGGGTTCTTCTTCATGGGTTCTTCTTCATGGGATTTTCATAGGAAATAGCAGTTGTTCCTTTGTGTGAAACAAACTGTGGACTTTGTCTTTCCAGGTTGAAACTGTTTGTCCCCTTTTGGGGAGAACTCGACAGCCTAATTATATGGTTGATATTGTTCATACAGACATTGTACATTTACTGTTGTGGTGAGTTACAGCGAGGGGGTTGAGGTATATTGTTTCCCCCGCAAAACCGGACAATATGGCCAGTGCAGTTATTTAGCTAAGCAAGCACATTCTAATTTAACTATTGCATACTAGCAGTTTTAATTCATCTGCCTCATCAAAGAGTTTTATTGTGTTAAGTACTCAGTGCTCTTAATCTTGGTGAGTTGTTGAGCTCTCGTTCTATATATTTGCTAGATATAATTCTTTTCATCTCAAAACTCATTTATTCTTTTTCGAAAGCCCATATGAGTAACATGTTTTCAAATTTCTTTCTTGTGTGCCTGTCCTGTGGATTTTAATCCGCTTACTTGTTGTTCGTACCACAATTGTCTGTCTGTGTTTGCCGTTTGACCTTATTTAGCTGGTCTCGTCTCCAGTGCCCCGCGACCCGGAACACGATGGCGGCGTAGAAGATGTAGTGTTTTAAGATAGTAAAAAAGTCTTCTTTATACATTTTCTCGCAAAAATTCAAGAGCACATATGATGGGGGAAAAAACACCGATTTTTAACCAAAAACTACATCCATATCACTAGTTACTGCGCAAAAGCAAACGTTTACTGTGTTCAGTGAAATCAGCAGACATGTGAGCCCAAGTAAAAAAATAAATACATTTCTGAGTTCCTCCCTTGGCTTCAGAGATGCAATCTGTTTCACTTAGATTTTAATCATTTTCAAGTTGGTTCCTCATGTAAAGTGAAAAATTGAGTTCATGTAGGATTTGTTCTATTTTCAAAGTTACAATACATGCAGCTGATGCACTTAACCTTTTTGCCAATTCATCGAGGCAAGTATTTAATAAAACGGGGCTGAGATTGCTTTGACCCACACCTCTCGAGGGAGTAGTTTTAGTTTATTATCAATTTTAAAAGTTAAAAAAAAAAAAAAAAACCCTCTTTAATACAAGTGTGAAAAAAGCCCCTTGTGCCACATATAGTGAACATTTGTTGGGGTCAACGTTTAGCCACTGATTCTTGTGTTGGGATGAAATAAATATAGTTTACTTTGAATAAAGTATATTATGTCTGTGGTGTAGGTTGTGTTTTTTATTCGATTCATAAATTTTTGGGGGGGTCCAAATGAGTTTGGATTTAATTAGTTTTCACTTGTGCTTTAGTAAAGCTCAAACCAACTAATTAATTTGTTTATTGCTTCGAATGTGGATCCATATGGCATGTGTGTATATGGTTTTGTGTTCTCTTTTTTTTGAGCTTTCTCTACAGTGAACTAACAATTATACAGATAATTTTTGTATTGACACAGATGCTGATGAATGAACACCGCAGGCAGTAAAAATGTAAAAAAAATAAATAAAATGTAATAGACTGTGTGTGTGCAGGATTCTGCGCGTGTGGGGTTTTTATGGCAGTAAAAAAAGCTTAATCGTTTGGAATTGCTTCTACAGTCTGCTCTATGTGAGGAAACCATTTTTCTCAGCCACTAATTGACCACCTCCATGCAAAATGACCGGTTCGTTGTATGATATCGGAATAACTCAAAGTTTACATTTTTACTTCACAAGTGGCTTTCGCACATTTCTATAATTTAAACGCAATTAATGTACATTAGACGACACTGTTAGTCAGAAGACAAAGCTCACTCCTTTCCTGTATTTGTGTCTTTATTAGAAGGCTTGATATATAATGGAACGCAAGTAGAATATACGCTTTTCAAAGCAATAATTTCTCTATACACTCTATATATTAAAAAAAAAAAAAAAACTCACCAATCGTATATAATACAGTTTTCTTTCAGACACAACAGTTTAACGATGTTAATCATAGTATACAATGAGGGTTTTACCATTAAAGTGATTTATTTATACATTCATCCATGAACAGTAACTTGAAAGAAAGATAAATGTTTTGCATTTTTGATTAGACTTCTTATTGGATTATTCCTCCAGGTGATTATTAGTCTGACTCTTTTTCAAAGTCTCACCTTGTTTGGTTTGACAAACGACTGTGAGAGTGAGATACCCACAGAAGACGTAATTCTTCAGACAAAGGAGGCTTACTTCGAGGCAACGGCTCCTGATTGTTGTCTTTTCCTCAGTTTAGAGAACATAAGTGATGAAAATATGAAAACAAATGAATGGACAGCAGTTTGTATTTGTCTGTGGGTGTACGTGCGTGAGGTTGGCAGCTTGCTCGTCCCTATTTAATATATTCCTCTCCTTATCGTTTGTCCACAGTTATTCGTCTTCATTACTTCACAACAAAGACTGAAGGTTAAGGCTAGTTTGTGTTCTTTTGCAACCACTTTCACTCTTTGTCCTTCCATGTGTGTCCCAGTCTTCTCTAATCTCCTTTTTTCTGTCTCTTTATGTAATTTCAATGACAAACGCGGCATACCCAAATGGAACATTATTTATGCTAATCTAATAATTAGCTGAAGAAAGTTGATAATTACTCGAGGGTAAAGGGAAGCGCCGGACTTCATGCCCCACCTGCAGCAATCTCCTCTCAATTAAAGTCTTAATAAGTGACCTCACACCTCTCTGTATTCTGTCGGGGGCTCGCTGAGGGATCGTCTGCGCTCAGGCCGGCCCGCCCCAAAATATTTAATATTGAAGAGCACTCCGCAACTTTAGACGGCTGTAAATATAAATGACTCAGTCATTTATGGCTGACATACCCCTTTCTCCACCAAACGACTGTTTGAGCTGTGTAACTGTAAAACATGAAGTGTGACTATCTCAGTTCTTCCCATATCGTTCAGTACAGGTCACTGCCACGAGTTATGACCAGATTAGAATGCATTGTGAAATTTTTGCAATCTAAAATTGAATCAGTATAACCTATCATACAACCCACAGCAACGCTGTATTTATTGCAATATTTATTTAAGTACATCTTGATCTCATGAGCTAGTTTCTTTCCAATTTTATTGAATAGATTCACCCTCATCAGAACACGACGATTGATATTATTAGTCAGAAGCTAAAGTGTCTACTGAATTTACAGAAGAAATAATTAGATGGTTACCGTGTGTTTTATACCGCATAGCAGTTCTGAAAATGATCAAAAGATGTAGGGTCTGTTCAGGACAAGGGTTCAAAAGATTTCCACAACTTTTCGAAGGTCTTTCAACGACTGCCGGGCCCTTCGATTGTTCCTAAATGGAAAAGCCAACATGACCCCCCGTCCCGCAGATTTGACTTGTTTGGCCAACTGAGGAAATGTTGGTCAGGGAGGTGACCAGGGACCCAACGGTCGATTTAACAGACCTTCAGAGGCCCTCTGCAGGAACTGAAGGATTTTAATAAAAGGTCAACTCTCTAAGAATCGCTGCAAGTCAGACCATTCATAGTATAGAATACATACATATAAGCATGCATGCACCGACATCCATCTTTCACTCCATGAAGAATAGGGATGCACTGGAGCCAATCTTAGCCGGTTGTTGGAGAAGACAGCACACACTCTGCCATATGTAATACATCCCTTCAGTACGGACATCTATAGTGCAGATGTGATCTAATTCGCGTTTTGACTTTGCAAATGTTACAGTCTACCTGGATGTCGTCAATTAGCGTTTGAAGGATTTGATGAAACATGAAAACAAAATTTTCTCTAATATCAGAAGCCAAAGCTGAACTCCGTGGGCTGAAATCAATGCAGTTTGTTTATATCAGCCTCTGCTCATCATCTGTCTCAGGAGAGAAACATAAAGCTGGAGGTGAAGAATCGCACTGTGTGGGTGTTCCAGGGGCAGCAACGCTGGATGGAGCAGAGGAAAGGATGAAGCAGAGAGGTCTCTCTCTTGCTCTCAAAAAAAAAAAAAAAAAAAAAAAACCTACTCTACAGTGCATATAACCTAAGATTGGGGAAACAGTTCAAAGCGCACACCTATGACAATGAGAGAGTCACTGCAGGACAAGTCTCCCGCCGCTCATGCGCAGCAAAAGACTTAAACCCACAGAACATTTGTGGGCAGACCTGGAAATGGCAGTTTCCCGATGCTTTCCATCCAAACTGACAAAGCTTATTGGGATCTGCCAGAAAGAATTGGATAAACCTCCAAATCCAGGCTCGCAAAGCCTGTTGAGAATCACCCAAGAAGATTGGAAGTTGTAATTGCTGCCAATTGGGGCCTTCAAGTTTTTTTTAAGTTTTTTTTTTTTTTTATGAACAAACAAACAAAGTCTGGACATTGGATGAGATGAGAAGACACAGTTATTTAATGTTGCTCATGTCCGCCATCATTTTTTGCAGCTTCGCAATGTGTAAACATGATTTGTTCTTTATTCAGTTTTACAGACAGTCTCTGTGCGTGGTTATTGCAAATGCGGGGAACATTTGCATTGCTGATTCTCAAACAAAAGTCACACGTCTTTTAATGTACAGTAATTGATTTTATTTTCTGCTCTACCGCTTAAAACTGGTATGCTATTTTCGTTCTACATGTTTTCCTGGCTCCTGGGTAAATTCATTATCTATTAAACACTGCGAAAGTGAGAAGTCCTTACTCTGATCAAGGAACACAATCAACTTCTGAAACTTGGACAAAAAAAAAAGGGGGGGTGTAGTGCCTCATGCCTTGGAGCTAAACAACCAGTAAAACACAGTTTATTCCAAGGTATCAAATGCAGACAGACCGAGGTGAAAGTTTTAGCAGGCTGTTAAATTTCATGCACAATTTAGTTTCTTTAAATTGAAATTGATGATTACACAATCACATAATGGGCCTACCGTGGCAGATTCTGGCTGGTGACTTGTCAGGGTGCACCTGTTGTAAGGCTCAGCCGCTGCGAGCGAGAGCCGGAATATACACACCAGGCAAATCCATTATTGTAACTCAAATCCAGCAGTTGCATTTTTTTTCCTGCTGGGACAGACTCTCATTGTTGATTAAGTGCAGGTTTAATCACTGCTGAGGCCCTGCGATGGCAGCACCCGGCCTTGCTTCTTACAACAGGGAGTAAGCCTCTGGCTGATTATAACATTCACATGCTAATAACGCCATTTATATTACATACCTCAGGTTGTGAAATTTCCCTCTGATTATGTTGCTTGGTTTGACAGAGCCTGACAGGCAGAGGGTGAGATGCAGGCTCACAATAAATAAACCCAAGTCAGGGAGGTAAACATAAAGTTGGTACGAGTGAATTGAGAAGTGACTAAAAAGGCTTTTTTTGTTTTCTGTTTTCAGGAGAAGAGAATTCACCCGGCTGGCTGTGTGGAGAAGATGAAGGGAAAACTGTTGCCCCATTTTGGTATCCTCTCCTCGCTTGCCACATGCCTGTTTTTGCTATGAAGACCCCAGAAAGAAAGGTAAATCCCATTACGGTTCCTGAAGATGACAGCACGGGGTGTGGAAAAAAGCATTCGGCAGAAGCATCAACTGTTTCAGTTAAATTCAGCATGGTTTATGTCGTACTAATTACAGAAAAATATAAAAAATCTTACCCCAGCTTGACTATAACTCAACATTTTGAAACCATATTGATTTGTATGATCAAATAAAAATACCATGTCACAAGATTAATTACACCTGCTTGAGAGATCAATTTGGCAATACTTTTAAATCAATAATACAGCGTTCAAATAGCCACAAGGTGCCCCTACACACAGTCAAGTGTGGAAATTAATTTACATGTGACGGTGGAAAAAATGGTAAACTGCAATAATGTATAAATGATTGAAATTATGCAATGTAGGCATAACAATCTAAAATGTCAAATAAATGTAAAAAGTGTAGTGTTTAGCACTGTTGCCTCAGCAGTAATACCCACTGAATATCAGTATGGAGTTTACTTGATCTCCCTATGCGAGTATCGTTATTTCCATGTTTCTTTCTATAGTCTAAAACCGTCATTGCAGGTTAATTTATCTCTGAAATAACTAACTTCGGTGTGAATGAGCGTTCGTGTGATTGTCTCTCTGTGTTTTGCCTGTGATGGCCTGCTGGCCTCTCCTGCTTGAACCCTCCTGCCGTCGCCCAACAGTCATCTGGGATCGGCTCCAGCGCCCCATGACCCTGACTTGGAAAAAGCCATATAGAAGATAGACGGATGGACAAAAGTAGTCATGTCCCTTTGTGTCACTGCTTACCAAAACTTCTTTGCATGAAACAAAAAAGCACTCTAATGGTAACAACTGATCCACTTTACATGGTTTGTGACCTGAAACAGGAGCAATGCACAGGCAATGCACAGCCTTTTTTCATCCATCATTTATACATCTTTTGTATTTTCTTTATTAAACTTAGAGTCACCGGGGAGATGGATCTGATGCCCGGTGGCCTTGACCTCATATGGCTAACACAACGACGCGGATAATCACTCTCACACATATTGGTAAACCGGAAAGGCCAAATGACCGATCACCATCTGATATGTAGAGATTGCCAACGTACACACTAAGAAACATGCCAACTCCACAGGAAAAGTCCAAAATTGAACCAGGGCTATTTTCGCTGTGAAGCGAGAGAGCTAACTACGACACCACAAACAGCACGACACCACAGAAATGTGCATTTTCAGTGTTACCGTCTTTATTTAAATGTGGTACAACCTGCTTTCACGGAGTTCACAACGACTAAAAACATGTGATTTTTTTATTTATTTTTTTTCCAGAAATGTTTTCACGAAGTTAGGTTTTCACAGGTATTACTGTCAATGCTGTCAGCTTCCCGATGGTTAACACCTGTGCAGCCAAAGATTACCATGCATTGAAGGTTTTAAAGTTACTTGTCAGTGTCATCTGCAGACTTTTGGAGACATTGGAAATATGGATACCTTCTCATACATTTAGAGTTTCTCTTGAATCACTCACAGCATGAATATAGACTTAACGTAAAGGAACAAAAGCGATGGTTTCAGTGTTCGAGCTGTGTTCAGACTGTTCAAGTTACGCTGGGTTTCAAGCCTTCAGTGTAGTAAAATGTACTTACACTGTGTCGACTATTTGTTAGAGTGGATTATATGGATTTGTCTTAAGCAGTTCGAGTATATACAGCTCATATTGTGAAACAACAGCGCTTTTCCTTTACAAACCAAGGGAATGAATTAGACAGAAATGTTAGTTTGCAAATGCAAACATATGCAGATATTGAAAAGAAAAAGTAAAACTGCTTTTGGTACAGTGGGGGGGAAAAAAGCAACCCTGCTCATTAATTTGTCATATATTTGTAAGAGATTTAACGAGGTCGCTATCTGTGCATTTGGTATGCCAAATTATCTGACCACGGAGGAATTTAACATCTCCTGCTACAAAATGTGGCATTTACTAATGGTGGCTGGCCGTAGCTATAGATGACAGCTCTGCAGTGTGACCCCAATTAACGGATGAAATGAAAAACCAAATGAAATATTTTGAATGCAAATAAGTTAAAGAAAATAAGCTAGAATGGCTTGACATGAAAGAGTGTCTTAGTGCTGAGGCACTAACTATGGAATTAAAGAATTAAGGTTTGTACCGTCCTGCCATCTGAGTTTGAAGTGCAACACTTTAGCGTTGCTGACGACAGCTGAACAACAAGCATTTTTGGATGGGTGATCTTACCATTTAATTTTAAATTTTTAGATCACTGCTTACTTATTTGTACCGAAGGTGCACATATTTTGAGGTGTTCATTGTTTCTAAACTGCCCATGTTTATATTCAGGAGGCAGAGTTCCTCCCTTTGGATCAATCTGTCAAAGCAGTTCGACTTTTAACGACACTACCTTCTCCCCCAAAGCACCTATTAGTCCACAGCAGTGACATAATCTTTCTTTTCTTTTAAAATAAAAAGGTTTTTGTCAGAAGGGATCATAGTGACATTTTGCACAGCCATTTTCAATTGAATGCAATCAAAGCCCACTTGCCTTGACCGAACGGATGGAAATACACTGTCTTAGTGATGATCTCACTCGAAGATACATAGACTGTTGGAATTACAAGGTGACACAGGAGCATACCTTCAGGTTGCTGGCTGAAGAACTTGGATCAATACAAGCTGTTAAGATCTAGAAGCCTCCAATAGATCAAATGGTCAGTACAGGTGAGTGATAGGCTTAAGGGGTTTTAGAATGCCGGTGGAAATGCTATGAAATCCATTTGGAAGAGGTGAAAGATGATATTTTCAACCACACCTTCCATATCCATAATGTGGTTATGGGTCCGACTGAACAAATTGGGCGGTGGTGGGGAGGGCAAATTACCATGGCCACCAAGGGAGGATGTTATAAAGTGATCATGCAATTATCTTAATGGGTGTGGGACACCCAAGTATAAATCAATGTTCCAGGATTAGATTAAGACCCATACACCAACCCATAGTCTGCCTGGCATGAGGACCAGAGGAAGGTGAGCTCAAAGAGCAGCTGGGAGTGCAGGGAGTGCAACTCTGACAACAGTGTGAGGGGAATTTCCCAAAAGATCTTGACAACCTTCCAGAGCATTCTGCAAAAATGTGTAACACCTGACTGGCAGCCGAGCCAAGTCAATTAATATATTTTGAGCCAGAGGGACCCTGCAGTCTCTCAGGGATCCCCTCATATTCCCTTCTTTTGCACAAACAAACGAAGCACCTGAGCACAGCAGTGGCGGGCAAGGCAGCTCTGTCAGTCACAAATGAGGTTTACCATGAAATGGATTCATTTGACAGTGCTTTCTGTGAGCTGTAAGAATGAGCATGCTTTCACCTTGATAAGAACAAGGAAAAATCAGACAAGTGGCTATTTCTTCTTGTTTCTTTAAAACTAACAATGATATATCAATGAAAGACATATGATTAGTGAGGGTTTTTTTTTTCCTTAATTCAAATGGATTCCAAACAGTTGTGGTTGACATCAAGAGTTGTTTAGAGTTTTCCTGTCCGGCACTGCACAACACTTCTCATTGTAACATTACAAATTTAATACTTTCCAACAGATTTTATGTAAGTTGCATCAGTAAATGCAACTTTTATAAATGCAATAGATTTGATAGAAGTTGCATTTACTGATGTTCTTTACTTACTGAAGTTCCCTATAGCATTTCTAAAGGGGTAAACTTCTCAATCTCCACATGTAGAGTCACATTTGTTGGACTCTATATGTATATATAGACACTCATATATAACATACATGTGAGGTTTAACTTTTTTGCAGCTCTCCTGCAGCTTTGCACTGTTCCGCATCTTGCAAATAGGAACGTGGTAAGAACCAAAGTATTGGAAAACTGAAGAGGTAGGCGGGAGTATTTCTTTTCCTTCTTTTTTTTTTTTGATGAAAGAGAAGGTAGCATTAAATGGAGTGACTTTAAGTCCTTCATGCAGAGCAGACTGTGATTAGGGGCTTAACTCAGCAGCAGCCCCCTACTCCCTCTCTGTGTCTCCATCTTTGCCTCAGCCACTGCCTTTAGGACACATACGCCTCTCTGTGCCAAAGCTCTGCAGCTCTTTCTCCAGCTCTTGCAGCTTCTCTTGGCACTCTGAGTTACAGTGAGTAGAAGGGATGAAGAAAAGAAAGCAAGAAAAAAAAAAAAAAAAAAGAAATCCCAGATTAAAGGAGATGTGGCCGAAGGGGCCGAAGCCATTTCCTACAAAAATAAAGTTCTAAGGCAGCATAGCATGAACAACACGCAGAGGTCACCTAAGGGAGTTCAAGCCACTGCTGGCTGTGCACTGCTCTTCGCACCCTGGTCCACTCAGTGGGAGCTGAAGTGGGCTACTGGGTGAACTCGTTAGGTGCCGGAGATAAACCTTATCTCAAGTCTACTGAGTGAGAACAGCGGGGGCGGACACACTTCCCTCAATTTATCTCTTTCATTCTCTATGTTACTCTCTCTCCATCTCTCTAACACATGCACACACACACACACACTCGGGCTCTATCGCGGTTAATAGACAAACCACATTCTGATGGTCCTTGTTGTTTAAAGAGTCAGTGCACGCTCTGTTTCACTGCCCTCTCTGCCATTTTGAAAGATGAAACGGAGCAGGTTTGGCAGTTGGCCCAAAGGGAGGGTGTGAGGTGGTTGGGTTAAGGGATTAATATGAGACACTATAGCAGAAAGGGTAAGAGCTGAACCACACTTCTATTCTGGAGAATTGGCTGTTAAATGGAACAATTAATGGCAGTTTCTGCCGTGGTAGTATGTAGGTGCTGGATGTCGGTTTTAACAGGATTGACGCTCTTAATTATGAAAGATAAACAGAATTAAACAGTTGGCCGAATTTCACAATGTTCATTTATACATTGTCAGTATATTGAGTTGGATGCAACCGTCCACCTATCTTCTGTAAAGCTTTTTCCACTTCAGGCTTGCAGGATGTTGAGGCCATGTCTCCATGACCTCCACACAACTGTTTATTGTGACATCTGGTCTTGAAAATGAATACCTGGTTATACTTACTGGCTACTTATTCAAGTATAGGTGGTGTTACCTTGCAATTGCAATTTACACATTTGGTTCAGGTGGTGTTCACATTCAGTTTTGAGACCGGACCAAACCATCTATAAAATGTCATGCAATTACAACAGCTGCTAGTTTGGGGGCGCTGTCGCCTGAAACAAACACTGACCAGAGAGGAAGTAAAGAAGAAACACGGCTCACTGATTGGTCCGGACCGAAACCTGAAGTCCCACTGCTTTAGTCCGTGGTGGCTAGGCTAGTTAACTCGTGGCTAATGGGTAGCCACAAACAACCGCAATATATAGTCTTCAGACCAGATATCAATAAGTGCCCTTTTCACTACTTCTTCCTCTTCACTTCTGCCTCACTACTCCACATCTGCCCGCAAGATATTTTCCATCTTTGTCTTTCTGCGTCTGCTTCTTCTGATTCGCGGGGTTAGCTGTTTGTTTACTACCCAGAATGCATTGTGCACGTCACGTCCTCCCCCGTCCTCTCACCCCACCCGCTAGAAAGATCGATTGTAAAGGAAGCACTTCCTCACTATTCCACGTCTGTGCACGAGCCATTTTCCAGGAGACAAAAAATGTTACAGGGCTCCCGCTTCTTTTCCGTGTCTTTGTATGATTCACGTACCCAACATGCATTGCACTCTACGTTACGTCCCCTCAACCCTCACCCCGCCAGCTGAAAAGTCTGTTTGAAAGCGGACCGAAACTGATGTTTTGAAGGGGTCCAGATTCCCCTTGAAAAATCCAGAACCGAGTTCGGGGTGCAGTCACATTTCCCCAAACGAAACAGACTTTCCCAGAAAGTCCCTGAAGAGAACGCTGGTCCGCATCAAATAGGGGAATGTGAACGTGCCCTTAAGGAACAGACTTATAAAATAACAATCACAGCTAAGCTATATTTCATTACATTATTCTTGGAACCGCTCTATTTATTCCTGTATATTTTATGAATTCAGTAGTTTTGGAAAACTACTAAAACTAAATCAGTGGCATGGTCATTTTGTTGTTTTTACATTTTAAATCAACCGTTAATTCACTGACATCGCCAATCCCTAAAATGCTTTTGTAGCTACATTCAGTATAAATTTTCACATATTGATGCCAAAAGTGATGACTGATTATTGTTCTTTTCCCCCAAAAAATGATCTGCTGCTTCTGTCTAAAACAAGCTGGACACCGTCCACTTTTACCTTTCATCTCTTTAATTCACTGTATGAGTCCTTCATTGTGGCAAAAAACAGTATCTTTCAAATCTGTCAGGCAGGCTGTATCAGTGTGAAACCTGGAGACCAATAATGGATGTATTTATGAAACTCAATAATCTGACAGCTCAGCAAGCTGTTTAACAATTGGCATTCGATGGCGTCCTGCGCATTGGGAGCTGAAAGACTTGAATTACGTACCTGTCTCTATCTGGGGCACATATATTTTCTTGTGCACAGTATTTCTGTGTAACAGCTTATTCAGCAAAGCCCTGAAGAAGATCAATGCCTGGTTCGTGTCCTGATCTAACCATTTCTGAAGACGAACATGTGCATTCTATATTTGCAGTATTTTACGGCAAAGGGACAGGAATCCCTTGGCCACATAATGATTCACAAATGCCTCATATCTCCACCAGTAGGAAAGCACTTCTTCCTCTGCAGCTCGAAAAAAGGTTCTTAAAGATCCAAAGCTACAAAGACTTACGGAATAGTAAAGGGACATGTTTCCAGACTCCATTTATGAGGCATTAGGCTAGGACAGGGTAGAGGATGGCTGCTATGCCAGAGCTCTTATAATACCTTGGGGGATTTCATCATGTATGCTTTGAAGTGCGGAATGACAAACTGGAAAAGGGTTTGCATCGAGGTTAGCTTTCTTTCTCTTTTTCTGAGAGGATTAGCTTCTGTGTCTCAGCTCAGAAAACGACAAAGCCTGCTCTCATCTCATCCCTAATGCACTCTCCTAGTTTACATAGATCGCACAGATCATCATTATTGTTTATTTTTTACTTATGTTGGCATTGTTCTTTTTCTTTTCTTTTTTTTTAAAATTTTGAATGAGTTAGAGTTTAGCTGTAATATCCATTATATTGTGTTGTAGGTCATCTGTGTCGCTACCGCGTCACAATGGGTCTATACTTTGTGTACCGGACCAGCTGCTGTTTTTTGCGACACGCTGGAACATGACACAGGAACATGACTGCTTGTACAGAAAATGAGCTTGCTGAGTGGCATCCCTGGCAGCAGCAAACACTCTGTGTTCATGGGTGCATTTAGGGCATTGTCTGGGGAACGACTGATTTACAAACATAATGACTCGAAGCTCTTACAGCCAAGATGAATGAAAGGGTACAGTGTGAAGGCTGTGTGTGTGTGTGTGTGTGTGTGTGTGTGTGTGTGTGTGTGTGTGTGTGTGTGTGTGTGTGTGTGTGTGTGTGTGTGTGTGTGTGTGTGTGTGTGTGTGTGTGTGTGTGTGTGTGTGTGTGTGTGTGTGTGGTGTGTAGCACACCGCAGATGAGATGCCGTGTTATGAAATATGGATTAAAAAGGAGAAGGACAGTGTGAGAAGGTGGCCTTTCTCTGAAGCAATGCCTTTTTGATGATTTATTTCCTCTTCCCCCTCTAGACTGTGTTTTTATTATATATTTTTTAAGGTAAAGTCATCAAGTGGACATCTTACACAATGCCTCTTCTTCTGTTTTTCTTGAAGGTTGTTCGCCGCCTTTTAGAGGAGCAGATATTGGCCACATCTCTGATTTGTTGAGAATAGATGCCACAATATGGATTAAAACCTTGTTCTAACCATGTATCCACCCGAGCACAGCAGTTCCCTTTCTAACTCTGCAGTAATATCCTTCTGGCAAACAGAAAAACACAAACAGCGGGATACATAAGTGCTGGAAACTGTTTTGAGAAAGCACGTCGTTTTTTCTCAGACCTGATCCTCATCAAGATTTTCTTTTTCTTTTTTTTTCTTTTTCCTGCCTCATGGCTTATTGGAGATTTAAGATCATCTGCAGAGCACAGGATTTTCCATGACTATCAGGGTCAAATGAATAATGATAATGATGACCAGTAATGCTGAGTATGCAGTGCTCTGTGTGGCTGCTTTTTTCTCATTATCTTTTCCTCAAACGATGCTCAGACATGCCACCCAAGAGAATGCCTGCCTCTTAATTTTAGACCTTACATGTACGTCTTGCACTTTCTTCTGATGTAAAAATCGCAAAGCAATGAGCGTTCATGTCACAACATGAGTTCTGCATGGTGCTGTTTATGCATTGCGATGGTTTGCATTTTTAGATCCTGAAGCCTTGAGGTGGAAGCTCATCGAACATCGTGCTGATGTTTTCAAGGCGGCTGGATTTGAACTGATTACAGGGAGTTGATTGTAAAGTACAAAACTTAAGAGATCCTGCATATTATCCTCCTTCTACATCAAGTGCTCAGATTGTACTCCCCGGTCAGTCACTTCTTACAAGAAGTAAAAATCGGTCATGGTAAAGTTTTTGTGGTGATTAAAGTGGCTACTGCAATAGCATGTCAAGACGGATCGGACAGTTCCTGCCATTTTCTGTGGAGCACGTACATTTTGTTCTGACTGTAATTGTTAGAGATGGAGAGATTAAAAAAAAATCCAGTTTACATGAATAACGGGGTAGAATGATAAGATTGATGTGAATCAGTCTCATGATAATGGGCAAAATTGGGAAGCCCAACTAAGAAGGATTTTGAAAAATATTTGAAAATGGGATATTTTCTTAAAGTTACTTAAGGTTTTTGACATCACAGAAATAATGAATCTGTGATAATGTGCATCTGTTACTTTGTTCCTTGGTTTTGTGTGTTTCTTGTGAGGAAAAGTGATTTGTTATTGAAACAAACAGAATAACGTACTGATATGAGCAACTATAATAATAATGATAATAATATGTTGTGACATTACATATAAATAAATATCCCTGTTATCTATACATCTTAAAATTATATAAACCTGTACAGCTTTGATATAGGGCAAAACATGCAAGGTTTTATAAAATAAGAGGATATAATCTTTAAAACCATTATTTGAACCACTATTTAACCACTCTCTCTCACAGCAAGAAGAGTTGGTTCATTTCTGTATTCTCCCGACAGTCCAGACACGTGATAGGTTAATTGGTGGACTGGTGGACTGTTTCTGCCTTTTCACCCCGAGTATGCCGAGATCAGCAGCAGCTCTCTGCTCCACTAACTTGGATAAACGTATGGTTCAAAGGGATGATGAAGGAACAGATGGATGGATGAGCATCCATTTTATTTTTTTATATATTCACATATAGAGAGGAAATTATCACTCATCTAGCTCTTATAGCATCTTAATCTTTGTTTGGAGTGGCCCATCTTTTTGAAAGTGATGTCCTCGATGTCATTATCTGTGCTGTAGCCTCACAAAGCCCTCGGATTTCCATAGAGGAGCTGGAAAATGTTCTATGCCTTTCTGAAAACCAATATTTACCAATGCAGACTATATTCTCCCAGTCAACTTTCTGTGAGTTGCAAAACTGTAATTTCCCGACATTAAAACTTAACAGCAGTTTCTGAGATAAAAAACAAAACAAAACAAAAAGGACCAAAAAAAGATTAAAGTTGAAAAATGATGCTTATGGGGAATTTGAGCTGGAGAATTATTGTGGTTCAAAGATAATGTGCGCGAGAGTCTCTTTGAGGACTGAGCCGGAACATTTTGTGCTGCATCTCAACTTCCAAGTTGATGAAAATCATAAGCTGAACAGGTGGAAATTGGTTCTTTATAGCGCGGTGGTGGAGAGAGGAGGATGGTAATGTTTCTGTAGCGGTCCAACAACAACTGAGCTGAAGCTGTGAAAGCGTCTTTACTGGAGCGGCTTGGCGGACCACCGCACATCAGGACTGATAGCCACGGGACGAAGGTTTCAGATTCAGGATGACATGCAGGGAATGAAGGCCTGTGTGTTAAAGGGTGTTTTCACACCCGTCGCATTTATTGAGATTGAAAGAAATCCTGGCGTAAACTGCTCTTGTCAGTGTGCCTCGTGTATGGCTGTGTGCACCAAATAAGCAATCGAGGCCGTTTTTGGTCCTCTTCCAGATGAACTCTGGTGAAGTTAATTGATGTATGAACACAGCACGGACTAAAGACCTCCAAGCAGACTAAACACCGGACGTTACAGGCTTTAGAGGCGCCGCGCAGAGGATGTTAACTGGTATCCAGCAAACGCTGCTGAGAAAGGGAAAATACCACCACATTAATCCAGTCGCATTGCAGTGCATTTAACTCATTTCTCATTATTCGTATGTTTTGTCAGATTAAATATTCTATATTTTTCAGTAACGTAGATTCTATAGTGACTTGCGTTGACATATTTTTGTTCATTGTTAAATATGTCAGTTTGAATCAGAAGCATTTGTCTTCACCAAAGAAATGCCTCACAAGTACTGTCCTTGAGAATTTCTGCGATAAACAGACTTTTAAAAAAAAAAAATGAAGCTCACAGAACTATTGCAGCACATTTCTGCAACAACTCTTATTTTTAACTTTGATCCTTGAGTGTCCTGTGCCTGGTTTTATTTTTTATATGGATTAAACTGTGTTTGACTGAAATCAAATACATGCATCCATAAGGCGGGGACACGATCTCACGCACTCGCAATCACACCTACGAGAAATCTAGAGTCACCATATGACCTTCAGAAGCTTGTGTTTGAACTGCCGAAGAAACCTCAGTACCCAGAGAAAATGTAAGAGAATTCAAACTCAGCCGAATAGAGAATAATCCCTGCGCGCTTCGCGGATACCATTAATTATTTGTCTTATCAAAGTCAGTCTTGACGAACTTTCCAACAATGAGGACTATAGATTTCTTTTTTTTTTTTGATAATAGTGAAAAGATCTTGTCTTTCACTTGTCAAGGTCTACAGCCATTTTTTTAATCTGTGGCTCTTTCTCGCAGCGAAGCTTCTTAACTGTTTTGAGATGTTTGAAAATTACAAGACATACTTGCTGCAGGTGTTACAACAAGATCACAGAGGCACTTTGGTATGAAGAAATAGTGAAAATAAGACACTTAGTCAAAAAGTTGTGTTATTTTGTAATTCTGAAAGGTTTTGAGTCTGAATGACAGCAATTCCCATTAGTCTATGGTAAGAAAACAATTGGAGTCGACTCAAAAGAAACACACACAGAAAAAGATGAAGCCGTACACTAAAGGTGCACAAAACATTCTTGAGCTTCATTTGAACACGTTCACTGTGCACGTACATGACAACATATCATATATCTAATTTATAAAAGCCTTCTAAAATATAAAATATATATGCGGTATCCGCTTCGAAAGCAGTGACCATGAAACATGTATTTGGAGATGTTTGATGGTTAATGTCTTTATGTTAAAAATTTTCAACTGTTTCTGTGCCACTCATTGCACTTTAACCCTTTATTAGAGAAGTGACCTCATCAGAGCTCTAAAACTTGCGACAGTTCTAGTATTTGTGAGCATTCATGTCTTGGAAATTCTGTAACAACAGTGTGGAAGGAAAACGTTCTATTTTCAAGTATTTAATTGAGTCCCTTATAAAGAGTTAATCTTTTTCACACAGTTGGCAACTATTAAAAACAAACAAAAAAAAAAAAGACAAGAGGAAGAGGCATTGGGCTGAGTATTGAGGTAGTTATTTAAATTTTGTTGAATAAAGAACCATTAATTAGCCCAATAGGCGGTTACATTTATTATCATCAGCAACTGTCGTGTTGTAAAGTGGAGGGGGAGGAAAAAAAAAAAAAATGAGGAAACTCATTTGTGTGCACTGTGAAGATAGGTGCTTTCATCATGGATAAATGTTAATTAGGCGCTGGATAAAATCCAATGGCAGGAAATTTTAAGCACCCTGCAGCAAACACCAGTATGTGACCGGGGCTCAAAGCCTTTGGGAAACGCCTCCTTGTCCTTGGTTAATGTCCCATCTGGAAATTAGTCTTGCAGCCTTTCATCTGAGGGGGAAAAAATAAAAAAAATCATTGGAGACGGCAAATGTGACATGGTTTCATAAATACTTTGTCAGAAACTACCGAATGACTGAGGGATTGAAGTATTGTTAATATGTTGAAAATTCAGCTGTTATTTGTTTTGGTAAGGCCGTAGGCATTGGAATTACTGATTTATAACAGCAGGGAATTATTTGAATACAAATGCATTCTGTTTTCAGGTGTTTGTGACACAGAGAAAACATTCATAGCCCGTGAGCCGCCAAAACATGCAATTTGTCAGCGTCTTGGAATTTCTTAAATTTCCGAGCTGCAAGTGCATTTCTAATTATTTTTTTGCCACTTTGGAGAAAGTCGCACACTCCTCCCTATCTCTGCTCCCTAATACTGTGTAGCATTGGTTCCAAACACCAACAGTGGCTGTGAGGTCAGTCCCCCTCATTCCAGTGATGGACGGTTCGATCCCTGACTCCACCTGCCCAGGCATCAAAGTGTCCTTGATGAAAGCTTCTCCCAGTGGTGGGCGAGCACGCTGCATGGCAACCAACGCCGTTGGTGTTTGACCGTGTGTGTAAATGGGTGATTGTGACCAGCAGTGTGAATGCATAAAGCAGTTAAAACGTGCTGTACGTAAAGTTCATTTATCTACTCAATCTTTGTCCTCCCCTGGGGAGCGTTGCAGTACTTCCAAGCAGGACTGATGAACCTGGAGCAAATGTAAAAACAATATATGTCCCGAAAGTCACCAGGTATAGTGGATTGTTACACTTTTCTTTTTTTCCCCTCTTAGATGTTTTATTTAAACCTTAAAAAAAAAAAACTACGTGAGGATTTTGTCTTTTGCTTTTTATTCTAATAACTTTGGTTCAGTAACTTTTAAGGCACTTCCCCAGCACATATAATATCTATCATATTAAATGACGGTCGACTAGAAGAGCTCCACATTCATATTTGTCGATCAAATGATGCCTTTCTGGCAAAACCCAATTATAGATGATGTTTTTTGTTGAATATATGGATGTTGAAGGATGATTGCCTTTAGCATATATGATCTTTGCTGATCGGTGGATACCTCATACAATTCATATGATAATGTGGGTGTGTGCTGCCCATCTGATTGAGAATCGATTTGTATATGTAAATGTTGGCTCAGCCTTTCGCTTCTGTGTATTTTCTAGCGAACCTAGTTTTGAATGAACATAATGAGCAATCTGAGGATCGAATCAGCTGTGGGAAACTTTTATTATGAGTTTGATGGACAGTAAATATGTCAGCGGGGTGAAAGCTGTAGCTGATGCTGCTGCATTACTTCTGCTGCCAAAAAAAAAATAATAATAATAATAAGGCATTGCAGTTTTTATCTTGTATCTTCTCCATTTATCAGAATTTAACAGGAATTATATAATAAAAACAAGCTAGCTATGTTACAAGAGTATAAAAAGTAAATTTAATAGTTAATCCACTTTTTTATGAGGTACTATCTAACATTAAGTTCAAGAAGGTTGTTTTTCCTGAGGCACACTGATTAGAAAGCTTTAGAAAGTTTACTTGTACTGGTGTCTAAGGGACTACTTTCATATATATGTATATATATGTTTATATTTATATATTTATGGCAGAAGTGAAGACTACATTTTAGTGATGCAAGTTTGCCTCTTAACCAATTATTCAGCATCATCAATCACCCATGCCATTCAGATGTAATTTAATCCAAGTCTAACATTTGAATTAAAAGTAAAATGTCACTCAGAAGGATTATTTTGTTTGGGTGCTTCACCTTTATTAGAGATCCACAAATGTGATTTTAGCGTGCCACGGCTGTGTGAGCTACCACCACCGATCTGGTACAACCACAGACGGTGTTTGGGGCACAGCTGCTGCTTGGCGCTGGAAAATGTGTCTTTGCTGTACACCGCAGGGTTTTATTTAAGGTAATGGCTTCAAATCAAATTGACCCTTTTTGATGTAACATTTAATATTAATACAGGACATTGAGAATTGACTGTGGGAGTTTATATTATTCATTTAACATTTTAGACTCTGGTTCAACCTTTATTATTTGGATTCAATTTAATGGAAACTTAAAAATTGATATTAAGAAATGAATTTGACAGTTCTCATAATTGCTAAAGCTAAATGTGATAACATAGCTTATTTAATTTAGGGCTCTTTTACAGTTGGTTTAGTTGTAAGGCATCTATACTCTTAAGCAGGAATTAATACTTTCCTTCTTAATAAATTCATATTTCATGTGAAACTGCTAGGATTTGTACAGAATAAGATGTCTCCTGAGTTATTGGACGTTGTTGGAGAAAACTACATTCATTTAGACCAGGGGAGATATACAGCCCAGTTTCAACTCGAGTGGGCCGGCCAGGTAAAATAGTGCCATAATAACCTTGATATTTAAACTTTAACGTTTTTCTTTGCTGCAGCACAGAGTATACATGATGAAAATGCCTATACTGTATTTCTGCTTAACCAAACAATTACTCCCAAAAAGTGCTACAATCTCAACATAAAGCAGATTTTAATGATTCATTCCAGTGTAAAATAAAGTGAAATATCCAAATAACTTCTCCTTTAGCTGTTGGATTTTTAAAAACTCTCTTTACAAACAGGATGGCTTTAAGGTTAGTGGTCGTCCCATAGCCTTCATGGCAGCATCACCAATATCAAGTCTCGGTGTTGTGTTCGCTGCTCATCCAAAATTTGTTTAAGAAAAACAAGACGTGGTTTAGCGGCCACATTGGAGGCGTTCGCAGGCCAGTTTTGTCCCGCGGGCCTTAAGTTTGACACCCCTCCTCTTGTGGCAAAGTTCTCTCCTCCTTAAAAACAAAACCGCTGCTGCTTCTCCTCTCAGTTCAAAAGAGGGGCAAAGGAGCGTTTAGCATGCAGAACATAAGAAAAGCAGGAGGAAGCGTCAATCTAATTTCTCCGCGTGACGCTGGATCACAGCAGACCTGTCGTTGCCGCCGATACGCTTTTGGCCCTTCCGGTCGCTCGCGGCTCGGCTCAGCAAAAACCCAGGAGCAGTCACACCGAACCCGTCACTGTCACAAATGCAGGGGGCAGTGACAGCACACCGTTTCAGACTGCTTAACATTCCCGATCAAAGAGGCGCAGCTCTGTGAGGTCAGGGCAGGAGTCAGACTTCGCCGTTCAGGAAGAACAACTCTGGGGGAGTTGTGACAGTTTCCAACATGTTGGCGAGTGTACCACAAGCGTGCGGAGGTCAATCTTTTCTTTGTTGAATCTGGACTCCGTAACGGCGAAGCAGCGTCGGCCCTTCGGTTTGTTCCTCTCATATGATGATTGGAAAGTAATTTCAAAGAAGGAAAAGTAGCAACTGACAGCTGTGTTTTCTGCACAATTATTTGAGGCTGGAGTTAAGAAAGAAAACGGGAAAAAAAACAAAACAAAAGCAGATGGACTACCCACAGAGGCGGAGATGGAGACGATGAAAGTTTGTACTTTATTTTGACATGTGCAGAGTTAAGTAGCTGGTGAGAGGCATGTGCTTTTATGAGATTTTACACACACACTTGAGAAAAATTGAGGCGGGCCAAGTAAATTGCCAAAATGTTAAAAACTGTTTAAAAAAACTGAGGCTCATAATACAAATTTTGTACTATTCCAAATGCTGCGGTGAATGTTTGTTTTGTTTAGTTTTTTTTCATGTGAATTCAGACAGAAGTCAGTTTATTCAGGCTCACTAACACTACTACCGTTTCCCACTGCCACTTGTTGTCCAGCACTGCGCTGCCAGAGTCGACAGCAAAGTTACCGATGTATGCGATTTGAAATTCAAATACCCAAGGGGCTGCGTTAGCACCAGTATGTTAACATAATCATGTCATCGTCACATCATGCGTACCTAAGCTTTTAATTAATTTACTGGAACACGGATGGTGAAAAGGATTTAGAAATTTCAATTTGTGCTGTATTGATAGGACCAGAGTGTGAGTTCTGGGTGGATTATCTACTCCTAGTGATTAGTAGTACTTCACTTCAACAAAACATATCTGTGTATATATATATCTGTATTTCAAAATTTAGGGGAGGCAGTGTCAACGACGTGTGTGTGAACAGTAGTTGTTTTGGGTCGAATGCCAGACATCCTATGTGTGATTTGAAAACGGTATTGTTAGGATAATTTGGTAGCATATAGCGTTTGTTAATGGGAGTCAGAGGCTTTTATATTGAAAAAGGCAATACGTCCCACAACCTATAACGGTTGCTCCGGTTACACAAGCTTAGTTTAATTTTCTTTCTTAGTCTGTTTTTATTGCATTTATTATGTACATTTTTTAGTGAGGCATAAAGTTCTTAAGTTGTTTATCCTAAAACCTAATAAAATAAGTTATACATTTCCACAGTTTTATCTTGTCTGTAGGCTAACTTCATTTTCAGGAGGTTTATTGTCGCATACACGGCAGAACGGGTTCTTCCACTGTGCAATTAAATGCTTTCTCACTACTGATCTTTTTTGTCTGGACTGACAAACAAAATATCACCCCATAAAAATATAACCACAGTATTTAGACATCAAATTCCATTATTTTTTATCTGTCTATATGGTGTCCAATGTTTGATGACTCATGTTGCACTTTAGGGCATATACGAATCCGACATCCAATGGAAATCTATTGGATGCAAGTATATTCGGATGTTCTCCATTTTACTTTGTTAGCCACATTCACTCATTCACACACCAAGGGAGGCAGCATAATGAACTGAATCCATCCATTGGGAGCAGTTTGGAGTTCAGTAGAGTCTTGCTCAAGGCCACATGGGGGTCAAACCTGCAACCATCTAATTGAGAAACAAACTGCTCTACCAACTGAGCCACAGACACCTGGACCCAGGCCCCGACTACACCAAAAGATGTGGGTTTACACGGAAATGGAAAAAAATGTAGAGCCACTACTGGGTGCTCTCTATTTGTTTTATAATGAAACCAGAGACACTTGCGTGCAGAAATCGACCGAGTTGGATCGCTGTCGCAGGTTGTTGTTAGTGTCTATCTACCTGTGCATGTGCAGAAGAAGTGTTTACTGCAGCTGTGGTGCGCATGAGGAGTCGCAGCATAACAGAATGGTTTTCAGAAAGTTCTCCACTTGGAAGCCGTTTTCATAATCTTGGGATTTTCGATGGCTCAAAGCACCATCGTTGCATAATGATTCAAACCTTTGCTGAGTCTGCATGCCACGGTTACGACTGGGCTTTACATTTGGAAGTATCTCAAAATGTTACGATTTACTTTACAAGAAGTTCACGATTAGAGCTGTAACCAAAAGGAATACACCGACACTTGTTTTCTGGCCACTGTTACTTTCTTTCCCAACAGAGGGCAGCACAGAGCCTGTGCCTTCATGAAAGGGTTCGCTTGACAATAGAGGTCATTTGCGAAGAGCCTGATCTGTTGCCGTGACAGTTAACATACTAATTACAGGGAATCATAGACGCTCTAGCAATGCCTCTGAGTAGACTTCTTCTTCTTCTTCTTCTCCTTCTTCTCTTGCCCTGGGTTTCTGCTCACTCTGTACTTGTCAAGATAGCATGCAGGAACAAATTATGTACCCAGAAGGGAAATCCTGCAGATCTGCTAAATGTGCTAATTTGGTCACATTCTTCCTCTGTGATTATGCATCAATGTGGAGGGGACGATAGGAAAAAACTGCATCAATTCAAAAGGAAAGGGAAGAAAGCCCTCTCTCCTCTTTGATTTCCTATTGTGCCAAATGCGTCTTGTCTGTTGCGGGGATATCTTCTCTCCTTATTCTCTGCTCGGCTAATTAGTCTTCCTGCTACTTGCTTTCAAGACATGCACAACTCCCATTCTAAATGCTGTCTAATTTATTGTTGTTGGCCACTGTTAAGAGCTTTAAGGACAAGTTGCCTTTACCTTCTACTGCTTTTTGAAGTAGATGCAAGTCTCAACTTTCCATTTAGCATTTAAGTTATTTGTCAGTGTGTCCACTTACTTTAATTACTGTGTGTTGAAACTCCTTCAAGGAGGCTTGATCTTTGTTTCTTGTGATTACGGGGAAAAAAAAAAAGAAAAACAAAAAGGTGAGGGCTGATTCATCCAAACTACCGAAGAGTGCATTTATTTAAGAAATATCAAAATATGCTGAATGCCAAGAGAGTGGATCTGAAGTGTGTTGCTTGGACAGGAAGATTAGTATTTGGGCAACATCTGTGATGAGTGTGTGTGTCTCATGTTGTGCCAAGCAGGCCACCGTAGAATCAGCATCCAAGGACTGTAAGGGGCAGATTCAAATTCAGGAGGTGCTCCTTGATGTGCAGAGCTTTCTTGGCAAAAGTAGCTGCAGCTACCACATGGCTCGGACTGAGCTGGCACCACGGCTCCCTTTGTTCTGTGTTTCCTGCCATCTGATATCAAGGATTATAGAAAGCCTTGTCCACTCTTGTGCCCGGGGTTTCATTTCGGACCTCATGTTGACAAACTGTTGTGTCAGTTTCTGTCTTTGAGGTGGGTAAAGATCGCTCATCCGAAGCTTGTCCGGGCCCAGTGCGGATGTCTCCTGTCTCTGGCAAAACGGGAAGGAGAAAAGATGGAGGAAGTGATTGACGAGACACAAGTTTTGGCCCGTAGTCCTCTTTTGAACCTATTAATGCAGGGGCAGTATACTGCTTTCATCCGGCATTGGAGCTGCCGTGGCCGCGGGAGTCGGCGATGTGTGTGTGAGTGTGTGTGTGTGTGTGCGTGTGCAGAGGGGGCACGGCGACACAGCGCATTTGCATCACATTTGTTAGGCATGTTGCAACCGTTCAGCTAGGAGCAGTGAAGGACATGAGGAAGAAAATCTCAGACGAGTTATGAATATGAGTTTGTAATGTCCTACCAATGTCAGGCTGTGGCTCGAAGCAGCGATATGCTAAACCTCTCTCCAACTTCATTCCCCTTATTACTGATATGATCTGTGGCACAGCCGGAGGAGACAGGGAATCATTACTGTACAGACAGTGGTTATTAAATTGAGAAAAATGTCCTGAGCCAGTTTTAATAATAAGCTGATAGCCATATGGTTTTTTCCGTGAGACCTAACCACCTAATGCGGACCTATGAAGAGTTAAAGATCAGGCTGTCGACTCAGCCTTCTCGTGCAGATGGTTTAATCTCATTGTCTTGGAATGACTTTGAATATTCTGGGTGTAACCCAGGCCTGCCAGCACAGCAGGTGGTTGGCCCTTTGATCTGTGCGTGTAGATGCTGATGGAATTTAAATCACAGGGTGACATCTCGCTCATGAAATCATAACATGAAGCAAGTTTCAGCTTTGATCCTGTTGTCCTTCTGTATTAAGTTCATTAGAGCGTATGATGTATTGGAATGTAGATCATGAGCAAACAAGCATTTGCTGTCCTCATGGTTGCATCATTGATGTGTGCTTATCTACAAGTCATTGGCACGTCACATCAAGGCTTCTGTAGTTTATCCTATAGTCCTTCACTTGAGCCTTTGAGTCCCTCAAATAACCTTTGTCTTTTACTCTCATTTTCTGTTTTAGTAAAAAAGAGGCAATGATAACATTATTAAAGCCCCTGGTTTGTTTAAAAAAAATACTGTATGACACCACACCTTTTAACAATGACTTTATGAGTTCATACCTGATTCACATTATGAAAATAGTAACACAGCAACTCTTACTGTTCACGGTGTACTCGTTACTTTTGATGTATATGGCAATCTGCTGCTTTCTTTCTCTTCATGCTGCTCACTGACCCAGTCACGGGTGTTAACCGAGACTGTTCTTTTCACAGTTAAGATTTCGCTAAGGTCCATCGGTGTGTAACGTATACACAGTTGTGATTTTGCTTAGCTCCATCAGTGTGTAACATAAACATGTGGTTGTGTCCACTTGCCGCAGTGATGATTTATCACAGGTGTTAGCGTGTTTTTATTGCATGTCTCTGCAGCCGTTGATACTTTATCTCAGCTGTTTTGTTGCTGCTTCCTCTCATGAGGTGTGTTTTTTAGTTTTATTTTTAAAGTACTGGCATTATAGTATGAAGTAATTGGTACCTGAAACTCATTGCTATTTTTCAATACCTTAAACTGGCCCAAACCAGCTAGTTATCTCATAATATAGCATAAAATAATAAATGTCTTTATAAACACAGCCAGCAATGTTAAACCCCGATGAGCAGGGCAAAATGCCAAATTTACTCTTTCTGGACTATGAAGTCATACGTCACTAACGTACAGCAGTACTAAGGGTTTGTGATGTGTACACAACCATCATGCTGATTAACTTTGGAACTTCAAACTCATTGCAAAGGATCAACAGCACTGTGACATTTATTTCCCCTCTGCTGATCAACAAATGAATTATTAAATAAAGAAAGCGAATGCATATTCATAGTTTGTTGTGCCATTAAAGTCACCCAACCTGTTCATCGAGTTATTTGTATTGGCTCTGTAAGCCTGTTACTTTGCCTAAGAAAGCGGTTGCTGCTTTTACTGATGCACATGGAAACTCGTCTCTGGTGGTCTCCCCCTCCATCTTGCTTTCACCAGTCAATCATCCTCACTGAGCAGTTGTTTGGCATCACCTTGCTAGTTAATTTTCACTCTCGCCATCTGTTTTATTAGTTTAGGAGATCTTTGAGGAGAGGCGGTTTATGTTTGTTTCTCATAATCTTTTTCTCTCTTTGTGTATTACTTTTATTTGTGGATTTAGCATCAGCTGCTCATTTTCTTATATCTGTCTTGGGAAAAATAATAGAGCCATACTGTGATGTTTCATGCATTCAAGTGCAGCCATATTGCATCGTGCAGGAATAGTATTTTAACAGTTTTTGTCAGGAATCAATAACAAGGTCACATCTTCGAACATGAGGGAGCATCTGCCATCGGAGTCATTCCTGTCACACTTCAGAGCCCACCGTGACATTTAAGGTCAAGTGAAAACAAACCATAATTAACAAGCTCCATATCCTCATATATATATATATATATATATGTTGGCAGAGAAGAAAAGTCCCTTTCTGGGCTTACCTTTTTGATAATCTCGGCATGAGCAAAATCTCAAATGGTAGTGGTTTTGTTTAGTGTGCATTACCTGTAGCACTGCTCTGGATGTAAGTAATTTCTGGTTGACTGGCGATTCACTGAGCGGCCGTACTGCCTGTAGCCTTAGGCAGTGAGGTTGCAGTGGGGAGAGAGCGCCAGCACCAGTCAATTACCAGTTAATAAACAGTGGAAGTTTTCTATTAGTGCTTGTTAGTGCGTGTAAAAGATTGTTGGTATGTGGAATTGGGGGAAGGCAGTGTGACTATAGAATTAAAAAAAGAAAAAGTACAGGCATATTTTCTTTCCCTGGGTCTAATATACAGCAGCCATTTCTCTTTATCCATGCAATTCATGGAGATAATATTTGTTTTTTAGATTTTTAGCAGGCTGTACATTGCAGTATTTTGAAACAGTTTTTTCCCCCCTTTTGAATAGTCCAGAAATGTGTGGTAGGGAGTTTCACGCAAGGCAATATTTCATAAGTGACTATAAAAGACTCTTTCCAATAAAGCGAATATATTACATAAGCATGGGGGCAGCCAAACAATGCCGGCTGCAGCGTGTCTCATCACTGATAACATTATAGGCCCCTGGTGTATATGAGACACCAACCTTTTTTGGACGGCGTTGTCACAAATCTCATGTGTGATAAATATCCTACATATCTGAGAGCTGAATTCACTGTGTTTACAGAGGAATATTGCACCTGAATAGCCTTAGGAGGTAAAACAACATTAATTGGATTTGGGAAAGTCATCCTCACCAAGGGGAGACTGCTTTGACAGTGTGACAGTGAATCGCATGAATCATTAAAACC